>NW_027596270.1:0-457861 GCF_964194155.1 Cetorhinus maximus | reverse complement strand
GGTCCACTCCGATTGGTAATTCCACTAACTAAACGCTCTGGGCCTGTAGACTTCAAGAAGGAAATTGAAAAGTAGATGAATGAACAATGAATTGAAGGCTGTGCTATTGGGTTTAGATGAAGTCAGGTGGGAGGAGCCTGGTGTGGAGCTTAAACACCAACACAATTGGGCCGAATAGCCTGTTTCTGTGCTGTAAACTTTGAGAAACTTTCTAGTTCAACCCCATAGGTTCTTAGGGAAAATGATTGTGTCCACCTATGTTCCGAGCTGGAAAACCGAACAGATCCCAAAATGTTTTATTAATTAATTCATGGGATGTGGGCGCCGCTGGCTCGGCCAGCGTGTACTGCCCATCCCTAATAGCCATTGAGAAGGTGGTGGTGAGCTGCCTTCTTGAACCGCTGCAGTCCATCTGGTGTGGGCACACCCACAGTGCTGTTAGGGAGGGAGTTCCAGGGTTTTGACTCAGCAATAGTGAAGGATCGGTGTTCTATTTCCAATGAGTGGATAATGTAAACCTTTAATATTCATCACAAAAATATTTCTCTCACATCTAACCAGCCATTTCATTGTCTCCGATATTCTCCAGTTGATTGACATTTATCGTATATTTTCTGCAGTTAAAAATCCGCGGGAACCGTCCGTGTCTGTCCTCCTGCCCTCGGCAGAAGATGTCTCCGCTCAGAGGTTCGTCTCCCTCAGCTGCTTAGTGAGAGGTTTCTCCCCCCGAGAGATCTTCGTCAAGTGGACCGTCAATGACAAGCCGGTGAATCCCGGGAACTACAAGAACACCGAGGTGGTGGCGGAGAACGGCAATAGCTCCTTCTTCATGTACAGCCTGTTATCCATTGCAGCGGAGGAGTGGGCCAGCGGCGCTTCTTACTCCTGTGTGGTGGGACATGAAGCGATCCCCTTAAAGATCATCAACAGAACGGTTGATAAATCCAGCGGTAAACCGAGTTTTGTGAATATTTCCCTTGCACTGATGGACACCGTTAATTCATGTCAATGAGAATCTCTCGGTCACATTTCAAACTTCAATAAATAAATAATAAAGTATTTTTCTCCAATCGTAATTTAAATTCACAATCGCTTAATTAATGTTGTTTTCCACTTTTGCTGATGTTAGACCTGTTCATTTAAAATCGGATATTTCCAGGGCTCAGAACCAAGTCTTGTACACCCAGTGCTCCCAGCTCAGATACATCCTGGGTTAGAGACAGAGTAAAGCTCATTCATTTCAGGATTCTGCAAAATAACTTCACCAGCTCTCCTCCCACTGAGGGGAAATCTAACAATTTCCCATTTCCGACAAACAAACTCAGCACATTTAGAACTCGGTGTTACTGCTTCTCTTGTTGCCCATCCCGTTAAAATGGATGTCAGCTTTAAGCTGCTGCACCACACCCACTGGGAACTGAAGTGAGGGTCACAGAGAAACATGTCCCAACAACCCCCCAACAGAGAGAGGGGGAAGGAAATTGTTAACCCACTGTACCCCAACTTCCCTAACAGAGAGGGGGGAAGGGAAATTGTTAGCCCACTGTACCCCCACTTTACCAACAAAGGGTGGGGGGGAATTGTTTGGCCACTGTGCCCCTACTTCCCCAACAGAGAGAGGGGAAGGGAAATTGTTAACCCGCTGTACCCCCACTTCCCCAACAGGGAAAACTGAAAGGAAAATTGTTATCCAATTTTACCTCCACTTACGAAACAAAAAGACGAGGAAGGTCATTGGTTAACCCGGTGTGCCTCCATCTTCTCAGCAGAGAGAACCGAAAGGAAAATTGCTTAGCCGACTACAGGGAGGGAAACTATTAACTCACTGGACTCTCAGTCCCCGAGCAGAGAATCTAGAAGAGAACAGGCCTCTGCTGTAAGGACCCAGTTACCAATAGCACAAGTCGGCTTCCAGCTTACTGTCCGCAGGCATTAACTTCCAACATGCTGAAAATGAAAAATGTAAAGTTTTAACACTCTTATTCCTATTGACCTGCTGCTAACATTGATTTCTTATAATCCGAATCTAAACTGGTGATTGAATCCTCCCTGCGTTTTTCGTGGTTCTTGCCTGAATTTGAGAGGCACGCCGTGGAATTTTTGCATTTGTTCACCTGATATCACCTTGCATCTCACAGAAAACACGTTTATATACAGAACATTGAAAATATTCACCAAACGTTTCACTGTCAGGGTCAGACTCGATCATTGGTACCCGGTGAAACTTGGAAAAATAATAAAAATACAAACAACTGACACAAATGGACACACACTCATACCTAGGCACAGCCACTCACTCACAGATACTTAGACACAGACACGCACACACACACAGTCACAGGTACACACACAGGCACGCACCCACACACCCGCACGCACCCATACACACAAACACACACACACAAACACGCACTGGCACACACACATACAATCACACACATACACAAATACACACACACAATCACACACACACAAACAAATGGGCACAGACGCACAAACACACACACACACAAACACATGCACAAACACAGACACAGACGCACACACATACGCAATCACACACGCAAATACACACACAGACACATCCACACATAAACACAATCACACACACAAATGCATACACACTCACACACATATACACAATCACACACACACAAACAGATAAAACCAGACAAGCAGACTCATACTAGGGCATAAAGCACAAATGTAATTATTAGCATATACATTATCACACGTTCATAATGACAGAAATACAGACATAAAGACACACACTGTCAACCACATTAAAACAAATGCATGGGCACACCTTAGCACATGCACACACATGAGCAGACAACACCCAGACACGCAAACACAGAAGAACAAACTAACACATTAACAGACACACATGTCGACACAAACATACACATGCACACGAGAACACAAAAAACAGACGTTAGTACATATGAAAACCTAAACACACATTGATACATAGTTCTTAATATCCATCAAGACACAAATGCACACATTAAACTCTCTCTCACACACACACATACTCACACACGCTGTGACACAGACATAAATATGCTGACACATACGTGGAACACAAAAATAAACATTAATACTCATATTAGCAGGCAAGGACGCATAAACACACAGTCACACAGATAGTAATAAATAAACATAGACATCAACGCATAAGCACACACCATAACACACTCATAATACAAATTAGCAGAAAAACAAAGTATACACACAGACGCAGACACTCAGATACACAAATCAGCACTCATTGGCGCATGAACACACACATTAACACTCTTACACACATATGGACACACAAAGAAAGAGTAATGCAAAGCACGAGATACTCATGCACACATAGACAAAAACTAAAGCACAACACAAACGCCAGTGTATTGAAGAAAGTATAATTCAAATGTACTTTTTTAATGGGCATATCCTCCAACATAAAAACAAAAATTGCTGAAAAAACTCAGCAGATCTGGCAGCATCTGTGGAGAGAAAGACAGAGTTAACATTTTGAGTCCAAATGACTCTACTTCAGAACTATAGAGAAGTAAAAATGTGGTGAAATATATACTGTTTAAGTGGGGTGGGACAGGTGAAGCTGGATAGAAGGCCAGTGATAGGTGGAGGCAAAGGAGAGATTGCGAAATAAACAAAAGGTCGAAGGGGTGTTGATGCTGGTGATACTGGTTGAAGGAGGTGCTAATAGTGACATTAAGGGTAGAAAGCAGAATGAGAAAGTGACAGGTGGCCCTAGTGGGGTGTGGGAAAAAAATCAAAATAGGCAAAAAGGTGGAGTTAAAACAATGAATGGAAATAAATTTTTAAAATAATAATAATAGAAATAGGTGGGAAAAAATATATTAAAAATATCCTCCGGCAATTGCCTCGATTACATAATGACCCGATAAACACACTGAAACAATGTTCTTACTGAGAAACTGATTTAAGTTAATGACGCACGTTGATCACAAATAAACAAACAAGATGGGAACTCACATCCGAGCTTTTAAAAAGCAACGTTCACAGTTTCCAAATAAGTAGCTCAGTGAATCTCTCTCGATATCCATCATAATATTCTCCAATAATAGATCGTACGAAATTGTTGGAAAATAAACTGCTGCTGAAGATAAGTTGTCACATTTTCCGACATGGGCTGTACGAGGAATGTAAAGGAGAAATAGTTACAGAGATAGGTTACTGAGATTCACGAACTTAACATCATATATACATTGAACATTAAATTAGAAAATACATTAATAACTTAGGAAAGAGTAAAGAGAATATTGAAAAAGATATCCTGGACTAATAAACAATCTAATTGTATTTCCTTGGCTATATCCTCGTAGATTCCAATGATGGCATCTGGATTGAAGACTCTGAGGATGATAACGGCAACATCTGGACAACCGCTTCCACGTTCATCATCCTGTTCTTCCTGAGCATTTTCTACAGCACTGCCGTCACTCTGGTGAAGGTCAGAAGATTCAATCCACTCACACTTCAAACTGACAGAAGCGGTTTGAAAAATCTCTCAATGTTTCCTTGATTAAAACACTAACACAAATGTCCCACATTCTAAACATCTGCTTCATTATTTTATCCTCTTTTTCAGATCAAGTGATCGGTTGCATTTTGGACACCGTAGACTTTCCTCAGCTGTTTACTGAGATTTCTGTGTTACAAATTTAAAATATGCCTCTTTGGTGACTCTGAAAATAAAATACCTTCTGTTTATGTTTCCGAATCTGTAACTGAGACAATCATGGGCGGTATTTCCATTTTTCTGTTTGAAATGCGCGAGGTAATTATGACTGTATTGCAATTATGGCTTATAATTTCCCTTTAATTCGAATTCCCTGTGTAAATAAGTAACTTTCCTCATTCCTCATTCACATTTATTACGTTCTCTTTATGTTGAGCTCCTATTTCCTCTTCCTGGTGTCTGTTACTGTTGTACATATAGTTGGCAGCTCAGGGCTAATGTGCTCTGTTCTCAATGTGACTTTCAGTCGTTATATTCATTTCAGTTTACTTTAAAATAAACTTTTCTGTAAAATGTTCTCTGAAAATTTTAATAAATCGCGAATGTGAAATGAACTGGCTTTTGCTGAACTCCTTCCCCCAAGGCCCATCAACACTGCTCCATTTTCCCCATTACACGGTTTTCCCATCTTTCCCAGAGAGGTATTTTTCACCAGCCCTGTCTGAGATGTGTTTGAACCCAAGGCCCTTCAGTGAAAGAGTCACTGAGCCACCCAGCGACCCATCGGTGTTAATACATCTTTCCCTCTGCCTTTTTATGGCAAATCCCAGAGGCAGAATGATTGCAGAGCGAGCAGAACCTCGGTGATTTCACTCCCACTCAGGTCTATCACAGTCACATGTCAGGTAATTGTAAACAGCAGGGATCTGCTTCATCAGAGGCCCATACAGGACAGCATATGGAGGACGGAAGTTTCCTTTACACTGTCCCATCTAACACTCTCAGGGTCGGTGCAGCAGGGGTTAGATAGGGGGTAAAAGTTTTTTCTCTCTTTATCCTTTGATGAGATGTGGGTGTCGCTAGCAAAGCCGCCCAGAACAACCTGGTTTCTGAGGCCGTTTCAGAGGGCAGTTAAATGTCAGTCACATTGCTGTGGACCTGGAATCACATGTTGGCCAGGCCGGGTAAGGATAGGAGATTTCCTTCACTAAAGGACATTAGTGCAGCAGATGGGTTTTTACGACAATCGGTGATAGTTGTCATGGTCACCATTCCTGAGGCTAGTTTTCAATCCCAGGTTTTACTAATTGAATTCACATTCCAGCAGCTGCCATGTTGGGATTTGAACCCATGCGCCCAGGGCATTCGTTTGGACTCTCTGTACCTTGTCCAATTAAACACTCACAAGGCAGAGACGTCACAGTCCACCTTCTCAATGCAATTAGGGATGGGCAATAAATGCTGGCCCAGAAAACCACGCCCACATCGCATAAATGTATAACAAAAAATACATATATGAGGCTGACAGGACAGTTGACACAAACCATGGGATAATTCCTAGAATCTAGGGCCGATCTGACACAGACACATTATCGAGCAGTAATCCTGCAAATTATTACCACAGTTGGGGTTTGTCAGGAATACCAGAGGGCACAAATCGTGGAAATTCCCAGACTCTGCTGCCTGCCTGACGCAACAAACAACTAAGCTCACTGAACATCACCCCAGGAATCATCTCGCCCTGCTCCATTCCCTCTGATACCATGCTCCTGAACTCACTGAACATCACCCTAGGGATCCTCTCTCCCTGCTCCATTTCCTCTGATACAATCCTCCTAAACTAACTGAATGTCACCCCGGTGATCCTCTCTCCCTGCTCCATTCCCTCTGATACCATCCCCCTGAACTCACTGAACATCACCCCAGGGCTCCTCTCTCTCTGCTCCATTCTTCCTGATACCATCCTCCTGAACTCACTGAACATCACCCCAGGGATCCTCTCTCCCTGCTCCATTCCCTCTGATATCATCTCTCTGAACTCACTGAGCACCACCCCAGGGACCCTCTCTCCCTGCTCCATTCCCTCTGATACCATCCGCCTGAGCTCACTGAACATCACCCCAGGGATCCTCTCTCCCTGCTCCATTCCTTCTGATATCATCTCTCTGAACTCACTGAACATCACCCCAGGGATCCTCTCTCCCTGCTTCATTCCCTCCGATACCAGTTCTGATGCGAAGTTTCAATTCTTACTCCACTGACTCTGGCAGAAGCTGTTATGCCTTTTCAGTTTTTAACCAATAATAAAATAACTCTGTTTAAGCAGTGTGGACATGCACAAAGAACCCTCATTCCCACACCTCAAATCCAACCCAGGCCGCGGCAGTAAAAGTTTTTTATTTTAAATTTTTCAATGGAATGTGGACGTCGATGACTGGGCCAGCATTTATTGCCCATCCCTATTTCAGAGTGCAATTAAAAGTCAACCACATTGCTGTGGGTCTGGAGTCACATGTAGGCCAGACCAGGTAAGGATCGCAGGTTTCCTTCCCTAAAGGACGTCAGTGAGCCAGATGGGTTTTTAACAGCAATGGTCCCTCGTCGTCATTAGACTTTTAATTCCAGATTTTTATTGTATTCAAATTCCACCATATGCCATGGTAGGAATCGAACCCGAGTCCCCAGAGCATTACCATGGAAAGTAATTGACTGACATCAAGTTCCTCCACTTTCATGTCACATCTTTTAACTCCTAATCTCCATCTCAGATATTTCCAGTTCTATTTAATACCCACGTAGAACTTTTAACTCTGGTTCTCATTCCACTGATTGTGACGACTTGCCCTGTATTTTATGTCCTGGTAAAGCCATTCGTGCTATAATAAAAACAGGGGACGCTGAAGTTCACAGCAGGCCTGGCAGCATCTGTGGAGACAGAAACAGTGTTAACGTTTCCAGTCATATGACTCTTCTTCAGAACTGAAGGGAGGTAGAAATGTGCTGGGTTTTCTGCTGCTGAGGGTGGGTGGAGCAGCTGCAGCAAAATAGAAGGTCAGAGATAGGTCGGAGGTCAGGAGAGAATAAATGACAAAAATGCCATGGAACACAAGTTAAAGGGAACGGTAATGATACTATTAAAGACGAAAGCATGTGTTAATATTTTTTTTAAAAAAGGTCAGCACTGACTGGAGGGAAGGCGGTGATATTGTCACAGGACTGAGACCCCATTCCAGAGACCACAGGTAATGCTCTGAGGACCCACGTTCGAATCCCACCATGGCAGATGGTGAAATTTGAATTCAATAAAAATATGGAAAGGAACCATCGTCAATTGTTGTAAAAACCCATCTGGTTCACTAATGCCCTTCAGAGAAGCAAATCTGCCGATATGTGACTCCAGACCCACAGCAATGTGACTAACTCTGACAGATGCCCTCTGAACAAAGGCAATTAGGGACGGGCAATAAATGCTGGCCAAGCCAGGCCACATCCCATGAACAAATAAAAAGAAAGGAAACAAAGTGGTAGAATGTGTTAATAGTAGAAAAAGTGTCAGCGCTGTCTGAAAGCAAAACATGAGAACAAGATGCAGACTGGCACTTGGGGGGGTAGGGGCTGCAGGGAAACGAAAATGGAGGAATAGTTCATTGTCTGAAGTTGTTGAACTCAATATTGAGTCCAGAAAGCTGGAGAGTACTTGATGAGAAGATGAGATGCTGTTCCTTCAGTTTGCGGTGGGCTTCACTGGAATATTGTAGAAGGCTTAGGACAGAAATGTGAGCATGAGAGCGAGATGGTGAATTGAAATGGAAAGTGACAGGCAGATCTGGGTCATGCTTGCGGACTGTGTGAAAGTGTTCTGCAAAGCGGACAGTCAGTCTGTGTTTATTCTCCCCAGCATAGAGGAGACCACATTGGGAGCAGTGAATACAATAGCCTGAATTGCACGAAGTGCAAATAAATCTCAGCTTCACCTGGAAGGAGTGTTTGGGGGCCTTGGACGGTGAGGAGGGAGGAGGTAAAGGGGCAGGTGTTACACCTCCTGCGATTGCAGGCAAGGTGCCGTGGGAAGGGGATGAGTTGTTGGGCATGATAGACTTTTTCGAATCAGTAATTAGTTTCTGGTTGTGATATTTTTGCACAACAGCGAGACCGGGAATCAAACCTGGGCGATGAGAATATCGAATCCTAACCACTAGGTCACCAGGGTGTTTGTGAAACATCTTGTTTAGCGAATTCAGCTGTCAACCCAAATATTGGTGGTTTGACACCATCTAGGGCGAGTAGATTCTCTCTGTTGCTGCTTCTACTTATATTACCGACACAGTTCTGCTTTGTGTCCTTTGGCCACAAGGAAACGTTGCCCAAACTTTGCCAGTCCTGCTGTTATCCAGTAAGTTCCCAGGCAAATAGTTTTCTGAATATTTATTTCGAAGAAAATGAGATAAATTAGATCAAACATGTGCATAGCATCCAAGCTGTTGGGAAGTAGCAAATAGAAATTGATTCTGTGATTGCACATATAGAACTGGAACACACCATCACACCGAGTGAATCCACTGTCAGTTGCTCTGTGAAAATTTCAATCATCCTTGACTTTGTGGCATTCGGACACAGAGCTGGTAAGCAATCTGGACTTAAAGAACATGTAAACATATGAACTCGGAGCAGGAGTAGGCCACTCGGCCCTTCAAGCCTGCTCCGCCATTCAATAAGATCACGGCTGATCTGATTGAAACCTGCTGCTTACCCTAATAACCTTTCACCCCCTTGTTGATCAAGAATCAATCTAGCTCTGCCTTAAAACGTTTCAAAGGCTCAGCTTCCACCGCATTTTGTAGAAGAGTTCCAAAGACTTACGACCCTCCGGGAGAAAAAAAAATCTCATCATCTCTGTCTCAAGTGAGCGACCCTTTATTGTTGAACAGTGGCCCCTAGTTCTAGATTCTCCCACAAGTTTTGAAAGTTTGGTATGAAATTAGCTGCATAAATACATTTTTTGGTACAAAAACTGTATCAGAATCTCGATTCCAACTCTTCATGTCATTGGATCAGGGAAAGTCCCACAAGAGGAAACATCTTCTCCACATCCACCCTGTCAAGGCCTCTCAGGACCTGAAAGATTTCGATCAAGTCGCTTCTTAGTCTTCTAAACTCCAGCAGATAGAAGCCTAGCCTACCCAGCCTTTCTTCATAAGACAAGGGCAATTAGGGATTGGCAATAAATGCTGGCCTAGGCAGCGACGCCCTCATTCCATGAAGAATATAAAAACAAAAACCTGGCCATTCTTGGTATTAGTCCAGTAAACCTTCTCTGAACTCGTTCTAATGCATTTACATCTTTCCTTAAATAAGGAAGCCAATACTCTACACAATACTCCAGACATGGCCTCACCAGTGTCCTGCACAAGTGAAGCATAACTTCCTTACTTCAATCCCCCTCACAGTCATGATAATTAGCTTTCCTAATTACTTGTTGTGCCTAAATAGTTCAGATTTTTAAAATTCCTTTAGGTCCTTCTGAATAGCTTCGCACATCCCGAAACTCCACTCCATTTTCCATCTTTGTTACCCTGACCTGTCTAAATCTCTTTGCAGCCTATCTGTGTCCCCCCAACAGTTTACATTTCCACCGCTTTTATCAGCTAAACTTTAATGGCAGGCACTAGCAAGGATAGACCTCACAACTCCTGGTTTACAATACCAGTATTTTAACCACTGAGCTATGCTAACAGCTCCAGTCGGTAGAGAAAGGCCAATCTCCTCTTGCAACTTTTAATCCAACTGTTATTCTCTGTACCATTTACCATGAAGATACATGACGAAAGTGAATAAAGTTTGCAATGGTAAAAATGGGTTTACCCCCTCAGGGAACTGAATCACATTGACACATGGAGAGGAACACACAGAGACATAGACACCGATAGTGACAGAGGCGTAAGGAGAGGCAAACATCCAGAAAGAATGGATATCACCAAATTGTCTCTGTTTTTGTTACACTTCCGGCTGCAAATTTGGTGAATGCTTGCGGTTGAACAGAAATGAAAAAGACAGAGAAACGTTTGAAGGATTTTGAGTCAATTTAATTGATAATTAGTTCTGAAAATCAAGAGTAGTGAGAAATGCAGTCTGGTAGGATTTGAACTTGTATCAGGAAACTCCAGAAGATTTCAAGCCAATTACCTTAACCACTCAGCCCTGTACACAAGGACCAGGTATCCTTTAATGTTCTGTACCTGAAATCATGCAATGGTTCAGCAGAAAATGAAGGCAGACAACCCGACCTATTCCTGCCTGGCCTGTAATTCCACCTGTGTCTCCTAGATCTTTCCGCCAGAATAGAGCACTGCACACGTCCCGAGCGCACACTGAAGGATTTGGCTACATTGATTGAAAAGGTGAATCTTGTAAAAAATTGGCAGTGGTGGGATTCGAACCCACGCCTCCATGGAGACTGGAACCT
The DNA here is from genome assembly GCF_964194155.1 of Cetorhinus maximus. Lineage (NCBI taxonomy): Eukaryota > Metazoa > Chordata > Chondrichthyes > Lamniformes > Cetorhinidae > Cetorhinus > Cetorhinus maximus. Next base: position 446,903 of record NW_027596270.1, on the reverse strand, counting down.
AAATCCAGCGCCTTAGACCGCTCGGCCACACTACCACAACAAAATGCGCAAATGCCATTGTCTTGACTGAATTTTTTTTTTAAAATACAGAAAGAATCAATCTCTTGCCTCTTTCAAACCTGCTTTTTCTCTCTGAACCTTTTTAATATGAAGGTGCACAACTAATGTGAATGAAGTTTGGGGTGGTAAAAATACCTCCATCCCCTCATGGAACTGACCACATTGATATATTCCAGATCCGAACCACTCACTGTGCAAAACAGAAGCCTCTTTAAAATTATAACCATTATTTTCTGTTTCCTCTCCTCTCCAACCAAAATTAATCACTTCACACTTCCTCACATTAAATTTCAGCTGCCACTTGTCCGTCCAAATGGATTTGTTGAAGAGCCCGAAAGGAGAACCGACTCAAACTGGGAATGAAAGAGTGAGAATGAAGGAGGAGAAGTGACGGGTTTTGTCGATCCCGGGGAAAGAGACTCCGGGATCAGTTCATTGTGACAGTTCACACAGCAACAAGAAAACAACATTCCCTGATGAGGGCCCAACCCGGGCGGCAGGAGTGGGAGCGCCGAATAACAGCCTGTTTCGTTAAAACACAGAAGACTTGTTCAGCCAATAACAGCATCGAGTGTGTTCGACATGAACATGAAGTGAACAGTGAGGGGAAATAGTGCCACAAGCTGCGGATGGACAACTTTCAATTTCCAAACCTACCAACAGAATCAATGCGGCTTCTCTGAAACTTTCAAGGCAAATATTGATCCTTTATAAGGTGCCGTTCCCAGAACTATCGACAGTCCTCCTGGTGTGATCTAACCAAGGCTTTGTGTCGTTGCAGCAAACCTTTCCGTCTTTTCTATAACAGCCTCTCTCACAGTGTGTAGAGCAAGGGGAATTGGATTGTGTAGATCGACTGAGAAAAATGAGGGCATGCTTGATCCCAATAAACTTAATTTGAAAGTTCGTATGAAATCAGCTGCATAAATACATTTTTTGTTTCAAAATCTATGAGAATCTCGAGTCCAACTCTTCATGTCATTGGGTCAGAGGAACTTTGTTGATGATCACACAGTGCGCATGGGCACTGCAGAAACTCCTGCACCTCTTTCAATATTGTTTCTCTTCACTCAGAGTTTTCAAAAGCGATTTGATTATGACTTGAGAGGGGGGAAAAATCAAGGTTATGGAAAGATATCATAGACACGATGGGCCGAATTGTCTCCTAATGTACTGTGTCATTTTATGATGACATTGTTGGATCAGTCTGTCTCCAGCATTCCTATTCATAGCAGCTGAATTCCATTTCCTCAAAACAAAGATCCGAAGTGCATGACTGCACAGGCTAACATTGTGGGCAGGTCCATTGCGACCTTAGCTGCGCATTGTTTCTGCAGTGTAATGGTTACTATATTTGCCTAACACTTAACAGGTTCCTGGTTTGAAACTCAGCAAAATAAAAGCATTGTTAAAAACCCTTTTGCTTTGTTAAGTGTGAAGGGAAGCCCGCTAATTCACTTGTGTTATGAAAGACAGCGTCATACAGCCACGTGACTCCTCTTGTCCAGGTAAAGAGCATCCAACAAAATAAAAACAGCCGCCATTCCGCTGCACACAAACTAGCAAAAGTTATTAAACATTTTCAACCGTCACTCGGCAGATCTATTAGCAGTTTGATCAGTCAACAAAAGGGAAAGGATTGAGTTTATTGATGCGGATTAACATTCCCTGTCTCAAAAAGTGGCTAATGAAGCTTCAGTGGATCATCCAGTCTGTCGAGACACAAGCGGAGTCACACCGATGAGAAACCATATCAATGTACAGACTGTAGAAAGAGCTTCAATTACCCGTGTGAGCTGGAGATTCATCAACGCAGCCACACTGGGGAGAGACCATTCACTTGCTCCATGTGTGGGAAAGGATTCACTCGGTCATCCATCCTACTGGAACACCAGAGAATTCACACTGTGGAGAGGCCGTTCACCTGCTCGGTGTGTGGGAAGGGATTAACTGATTTCTCTTTCGTGCTGAGACATCAGCTGGTTCATACCGATGAGAGAAAGTTTAAATGTTGTGACTGTGAAAAAAGCTTCAAACACCCTTCGACACTGAGGGAGCACCAGCACATTCACATTGGTTCCACACCGTTCAGCTGCTTTCACTGTGAGACGAGGTTCTGGGGACCTTCCAACCTGCTGAAACACCAGCGAGTTCACACTGGGGAGAGGCCATTCACTTGCCCCGAGTGCGGGAAGGGATTCACTGATTCAGCCAACCTGCAGAAACACCAGCGAGTTCACACTGATGAGAGACCTTTTAAATGCCCAGACTGCGAGAAGTGCTTTAAAAATTCTGGGGAACTGATGTCTCATCAACATGTCCGCACTGATGAGAGACCATTCAGATGTTCTCACTGTGGGGGTGGGTTCAGACGATCATCTGCTCTCACTGTACATCAGCAAGTTCACACTGGGGAGAGGCCATTCACCTGCTCCATGTGTGGAAAGGGATTCACTCAGTCGTCACAGCTCAGTAAACATTAGCTTATTCACACTGATCAGAGACCTTTTCAATGTTCTGGCTGTGAGAAGAGCTTTAAAAGCAAAACGGATCTGCTGAGGCACGAAGCCACTTACACTGGGGAAAGGCCATTCATCTGCTCTGAGTGTGGGAAGGGATTCACTCAGTCATCCAATCTGCTGAGACACCAGCACGGTCACAAGAGACTGCAGGAATTGCATTCTGCTGTTATTGATGGTGTTAATCACATCCAGGGCTGAACCATAATCACTCTGGCAGTTGTGGTTTGTTTCTGTTGATGTCATACTCCAGCCCCATTGTAGTGTTATTAATATTCTGGATACATGTCAAATAAATCAGCTTTGTTTAAAACAGATTGTTGATGATTTTTGTCTTTCCCACCTGAGTGTTTAACATCACCTGGCTGGAGCTCAGAAAGGACAATCTGGGAGAGGATCATACGGCAGAAGCAGAACTTCAGCTTGGACACAGTCCCTCAGGGTCACACTGAGAGGGACAAACGGCATTTTTGTCTTTTTCATCTCTCTTCACTGACAATAACCTCCCCAGGTGAGTGAATCCTGAGGTGTGTAAAAAATGTGTCCCAGCCTCTCTCTACAATGGTTCAGAGCTCCTAGACACGGAACAGAAGGCTTCTTTGCAACTGGGTTTAGAGTCAGGAAGAAAAACAGTGCTGGAAACGTGCTGTCAAATCATAGATTGGTATTGTTGTCGTTTGCTTCGACAAACCAGGAGACTCACATACAGGTTTCGATCATTTATTATTCAAGTGTACACAGAGAGAGACATCCTTAAGCAGTCCAAGACCATACTCTAAAAAGTTACCAGTGTTCTCTCCTTATTTACACCTTGAGTCATGTACACATGTTCTAATCTTGTCAATTTACAATCACACGCTTTCCAGTCTCAGTTACATGTTTCCGGTGTGTACATACATTAAACATTGTTCTAATCCATGCAAGACCACCATATCTTGCTGATTGTGTTGGAATCTGGGCCTCCTTGATTTCAATACCCACTTCCTGGCCTTGTCCTTTGTTCTACTAGCTTGTTTATCTCTTTCTTAACATGCCTAAACCTGCTACTCTCCCGCTCTGCTTTTCTGATTATATTTTAATTTTACTAAAAGACACTTCTAAAACCGTTTAACCCTTTCAGTGTAAAATTGTGATCTGTTCCTCACTGAAAGTGAAACGGCAGCTTTAAGTTCCCAGTCTAAAAAACGGCTCTTAATTCTGTAAAGATTTAACATGTTTGTATGACAGTCCAGAGACTAACATTTTCAGACAGATGTAAATTCACTTAATAGAAACCCACTTCAAACAAGTTGGTTAAAGTTTGTAATAAAATATCAGTTGGAGGAAATTACAGGAACCTGTCCATTGCTGTTACAATTACACAACATTTAGACCGCCAGATTAAGGACCTGCAGCGTGTTTCTAAGAATCCCCTAATTAATTGATGTGTTCAAATATCCACCTCACTTTTATAAGCCTTTAACTGCCAAAAATATAATGTAGGGAAGGGTGAAGCAGTGTCTGCTACTCTAACTGAAAAATAACTAGTGTCAGATCCTCTGTACTGTCCCTTTAAGAATGAGTGATGTCTCAGTTAATAGTTTTCTGGGCGGTCTCTTTATTTTGATCATTAGTTGTGTGTTGCCATGACCCAGCGAGCCTGGGGTGTGTGGACCCGCTCTATGCGGTGTTGGGCCGCGGACTCTTGTGTTTCTCTCCATTTCATTTATGCTGGCTCCTGCTGGCACATTTAATCTGATAGGAGATCACTAACACCCGAGTAATCAGTGGTGTGGAGCCTCCTGAGAGTCCAGCCCCTTTCCAGTCAGTATCCAAAGGAGCTGGGACACAGAAAAGAGTCTCGGTAAAATCAGGGAGACACTTGTTCACACAAACCTACCTCCCAAAGATACTGAGTTATTTCACCTTCATTCATAAGCACTCCGAATCCCCGGCTGCCTCTGGACCAATAGGGCAAAGGGGTGGGGCTGGAGGACCGAGTGGAAGCGGCTGGTCCTCTGACCAATCAGAGTGAATGAGGGGCGTGGCTGAGCTGTACTTTATCTCCCATCAGGGCTGATCACCCAAGGTGGCAATGGACAGCTCATTTTTCAAGGTTTGCTGTTGTCTCTGTCTCAGATGTTGTTCAATGTCGGTTTAAAGTTCAGAGAAAGGGTGGAACTGGATGGTCAAAACTGCTCGCAGTTTCTGCAGGGTAATTTTTTTTTGTGGAAAATATACTTTCTTCATAAAATATCTGGAAGAACATTCCAAAACATTTCAAAATCGCCATCACAAAAAGTACAATCAGATTCAACTTTTACACATGGATCACGAGGTGCATCAATACAATCAATGAATATTACAATCATTTCAATATGGTCATTTCAGACAATCAGACAATGGTATTGGAGTTATCAACATCCATCATGTTTCACTCTGAGGTGCTTCAATACAATTATAATACAATTAGTATTCAATGTATACATTCATTGTGAGCTGTAAAGCCCGAGGGGCACTAAACAATTCTCAGCCCCTCGGTGCACTGTGGCAGAAAGTTCTTAGACAGCAACCTTTCCCTATTGTGACTTTGCGGCAGCTGCCCCAAGCTTTAGTGCGTCCCTCAGCACATAGTCCTGGACCTTGGAATGTGCCAGTCTGCAACACTCGGTCGGGGACAATTCTTTGTATTGGAAGACCAACAATTTTCGGGCAGACCCAAGAGTGTCTTTCACCGAGTTGATGATCCTCCAGCTGCAGTTGATGTTTGTCTCGGTGTGTGTCCCTGAGAAAAGCCCATAGAGCACAGAGTCCTGTGTCACAGCACTGCTCGGGATGAACCTTGACAGAAACCACTGCATCTCTCTCTAGACCTTCTTTGCAAAGGCACAATCCACAAGGAGGTGAACGGTCTCGTCCACACTACAGCCACCTCGAGGGCAACGTGCAGAGAGGGTGAGACTCCTGCCGTGTTGGAAGGATCTGATGGGGAGGGCCTTTCTCACCACCAGCCAAGCTACATCTTGGTGCTTGTTGGAAAGTTCTGGCGATGAGGCATTCTCCCAAGTGACTTTGACAATCTGCTCGGGGAACCATCCGACAAGGATCCACCATCTCCTTTTCCCAAAGGGCCTCTAAGACATTACGTGCCAACCACTGCCTAATGGACTTGTGATCAAAGGTGTTTGTCTTCATAAATTTTTCCACAAGGGACAGGTGGTATGGCACGGTCTAACTGCTTGGAGCGTTCTGCAGCAGCGTGGCCAGACCCATCCTTCACAACACTGGGGACAGGTAGAACCTCAGCACGTAGAGACACTTGGTGTTTGCGTACCGAGGGTCTACGCACAGCTTGATGCAGCCACATGCAAAGGTGGCCCATCAGGATGAGGGCAATGTTAGGCATGTTTTTCCCCCCCTTATCTAGAAGCTTGTACATCGTGTCCCTGTGGACATAATCCATTTTCAACCTCCAGATAAAGCGAAAGATGGCTCGGGTGATCGCCATTGCGCAGGAGTGTGGAATGGGCCAGATCTGCGCCACGTACAGCCTGAAGCTCTGAAATTCCTTCCCTAAACCTCTCGGCCACTTTCCTGATTAAAGATGCTTGTTACAATCTGCCTCTCGAATTCAGCTTTTGGCCATCTACCTTAATATCGCCCTCAGTGACTCGGTCTCTAATTTTTCTTTCTGAAACTCCTCTGAAGCACCTTGTGAAGTTTCATTGCAATAAACGTGTTCAATAAATACAAGTTGTTATTCTTTCACAACAATCAGTTTGCACAAAGTAAGATTCTGAAAAAAGCAATTAGATGAATAACCAATAAGTCCAGTTTTTTTTGGTGGTGTCAGTTAAAACACGAATGTTGGTCCCACTGCACCAGGACAGTATGTGGAGTTATTGAGGTCTCCTGAGCTGAGAGTGGAGCTGATTGAGCTGTCAGGCCTGCTGTGTACCTTGAAGAGCCGCTGTCTGGGATCTTTCCTCTTAATTCACTGACTCCCAACTGAAGTTCTTTATGCAGTAAACTAGTTAATTTTGAATCTCAATCCCAATTTCATCTTTGGAGCAAAGTCTACAGTTTTAAATTAGCTGTAAAAAAGAAAGGTCTAGTGTTCATATAGCACCTTTCATGCCCTCAAAACATCCCAAAGCGATTCACAGTCAATGATGCATTTTGGAAGGAAGAATGAGAAGAGGCAGCATAAACTAAATGGTACAATTTGAAACAGAGTGCAGGAACAGAGTGACCTAGGCATGTAAGTGAACAAATCCTAGAATACGACAGGACAAATTAATCAAGCTGTTTGAAAAAAGCTAATGGGGACCTTGAATTTATCAATAGAGGTATGGAGTACAAAAGCAAGTCAGTTATCCTCAAACTTTATAGATCTGTGGCTAATTCTAAACTGAAATATTTTGTTCAATTCTGTGTACCACACTTTAGGAAAGATGTCAAGGCTTTGAGAGGGTGCAGGGAAAATTTACCAGAATAGTATCAGGATGAGAGGTTTCAGCTATGTGGAGGGGCTGGAGAAGCTGAGATTGTTCTCTTTGGAGCAGAGAATGTTAAGGAACGATTGAATAGAGGTGTGGACATTTTTGAAGAGTTTTCATCTACATGGGGATAAATTGTTTCCATTGGCAGGATGGTTGGTAACCGCAGGATACAGATTTAAAAGAAGATAAATAGAGATTATTTTACTCAGTGAGTTACGATTTTCTGGAACCCATTGTCTGAATGACTGGCGGAAGCAGATTCTGTTGTAACTTTCAAAACTGATTTGGACCTTGATTTAATAAGGAAAGATTTGGAGGGCTCTCGGGAAAGAGCAGGAAAATGGGGCGGATTGATCACATTTTCAGAGACAATGCAGGCACAATGGGCTGAATGGTCACCATCCGTGATCTATGATTCTATCATATGATGCTTACTATGAATCATTATATTGTTATAGATCATAGAATCTCCTAATACAACAGCAGAGAAGGAGGCTCCATCCAATGACCTCTCACCTGACAGCTCACAATACACAGGGAATTGACTGCAGCTCTGGACCAAGAGGAATAGGGTACAGGACAGAAGGACTGAGTAGCAGCCGCTGATCCTCCAGCTAGGGGAGGCAATGGCGTAGGGGTATTGTCACTGGACTAGTATTTCAGAGACCCAGGGTAATGTTCTTGGGGCCTGGGATTGAATCCTGCCACGGTAGCTGGTGAAATTTGAATTCAATATGTGAGCGTTGCTGACAAGGTCAGCATTTGTTACCCATCCCTAATTGCTCTTAAGAAGGGGCTGGTGAACCACCTTCTTGAATGCAATTGAGTGGCTTGTTCAGACAACTCAGAAGGCAGTTAAGAGTCAACCACATTGCAGTGGGTCTGGAGTCACATATAGGCCAGACCGCATAAGGGTGGCAGATTTCCTTCCCTGAAGGACATTAGTGAACCAGAGGGGGTTTTTAAAACAATTTTTGACAGTTGTCATGGTCACCATTACTGAGACTAGCTTTATTATCCAGGTATATTAATTCAGAGCTGAGGAAGAAAAGTCATATTGGACTCGAAACATTAACTCTGTTTCTCTCTCCACTGATACTCTCAGACCTGCTGAGTTTTTCCTGCACTTTCTGTAGATGAGGCTGGATACACAAGTGATGCAGATGAACAGCAAGTCCCAGGTGTGAACTCGCTGTGCATCCAGAGACTGGATAACTGATTGAATGTCTTCCCACACGCACAGCACGTTTTACTGCTTCACACCAGTGTCAACTTTGTTTCTCTACCCCACCCAGGCTCACACCTTCCGTAGAATAACTGACCTCCTTACTCTTCCTACCAAACGTACTACCTCACATTTCACTGTGTTGAATTTCATTTGCCAATTATGTGTCTATTCTGTAAGTTTATTACTATCCTCCTATAATTTATTGCAGTGCTCCTCAGTACTGACTAACCCCCCCCAATTTGGTGCAATCCACAAATTTCTGGAGTCTGGATGATTTGATGAATCATTTCCCACACATGGAACTGATAAATGGCCTCTCCTCCGTGTGGCAGTATCGATGTGGTTCTAGCAGGAACAGACAAGTGAATCATTTCCCAAAGTCCCCACGTTCCCATGGTTTCTCCATACAGTGGGTGTCCTTGTGTCTCTACAGGTTGTACAATCAGTTGAAGCCTTACATAGGATTAACAGGATATACAGCACAGAAACAGGCCATTTGGCCCAACCAGTCCATATCGGTGTTTATGTTCCACTCAAGCCTCCTCCCACATTTGTAGATCTAAACCTACCGTTGTAACCCAGTATTCTCTTCTCTGTTAAATGCTTGTCCAGCATCCCCTTAAATACATCCAAGTTATTCACTTCACCCACTCCCTGTGGTAGTGAGTTACACATTCTCACCACTCCCTGGATGAAGTTTAATCTGAATTGCCTGTTGGATTTCTTGGTGACTAACTTATATTGATGGTCTCTAGTTATGTTCTTCCTCACAAGAGGAAACATCCTCTCTATCAAAACCTTTCATCATTTTAAAGACCTCAATTAGGTCACCCCTGAGCCTTCATTTCTCAAGAGAGATGAGACCCAGCCTGTCAATCCTTTCCTGATATGTAAACCTACACATTTCTGGTATCATCTTTGCAAATCTTCTCTGCTCCCTCTCCAGTGTCTCTAAATCCTTTTTATAATATGGGGACCAGAGAAATGGAAAGCTCAGTTTGCTGAGAAGAGGGTTCAGAGAAAACAGAGACCAGTGAATCCTGCACCTTCTCAGCAATTACAGCAGATACTGTCCTTGTAGATTGAGGCTCCTGAACTACACCAGGTGATGTTTAAAACAGAGTTGAACACTTAGCATTCAAACCAAATGAGACAGAAGGCTTCTATGCCAAATGGAACTGCACACAGTAGTGTGGTTTAACCACGGTCCAATAAAGATCTAGCATAATCTACTTTAAAGCCTATTCCTTGATTTCTTTTTTTTTACAGCCTTGCTAACCTGGGGGACAACTTTTATTGACTAATGTATTTGTACTTTGAGTTCCCTTTGTTTCTCTACCCCACCCAGGCTCACACCTTCCGTAGAATAACTGACCTCCTTACTCTTCCTACCAAACATACTACCTCACATTTCACTGTGTTGAATTTCATTTGCCAATTATGTGTCTATTCTGTAAGTTTATTACTATCCTCCTATAATTTATTGCAGTGCTCCTCAGTACTGACTAACCCCCCCAATTTGGTGCAATCCACAAATTTAGAGATTGTGTATTAGATTCCAAAGTCCAAATGGTTAATGTAAATTGTGTACAGCCGTGGTCCCAGCACTGTTTAACATAGTGTTGGATGCTTAAGATGAAAACCATCGTTTCACAAGACAGAAGGATGAGGATGACAGAGGTAAGCTGAACAGAATTGTATGCTGTACTCTAAGTGTGGTCTAACCAAGGTCCAATAAAAAATGTGCATAACTTCCCTGTGTTTCAATTCTGTCCCTCCAGAAATAAAGCCGAGTTCTTGGTTTATTTTATTTATGGCTCTGAGATTTTTCTGTTTCTCCCCCTCCAACTATAATTGCAACTTTCAAGTGATGTGTCCTCCCTATTCTTCCTCCCAAAATGTACTGCCTCACAGTTCTCTGAGTTGAACGTAATTTGCCAATTATTTGCCCATTATGCATTTCCTAAATACCCTGTAATTTATTGCAGTCCTCCTCAATACTGACCACCCACCCCACCCCCCACCACCCCCATTTGGTGCCATCTGCAGGTTTTGAGATTGTGTAATTGATTCCCAAGTCCAAATAGTTAATGTAAATTGTGAACAGCCGTGGTCCCAGCACTGATCCTTGTGGAACATCACTTCCCACCTTCTGTCACTCAGAATAACTCCCCTTTACTCTCACTCTCTGCTTTCTGTCTTGAAGCCTGCTGGCAATCCATTCTGTCCCTTGTCCCCTGACTCCACATTCTCTGACCCTATTCATTAGTCTAATATGGGGCATCTTATCGAAATCCAGATGAATTACATTGACAGCACTGTCATTGTCTATTCTCTTCATTACCTCCTCAAAACATTCAATAGGGTTGGTTGGACAAGACTTTCCCTTTTGAAATCCATTCTGAATATTCATTCTCATTTCTAGATGTTCTTCGATTCCTTCCTATCATAAGGTTTACATTATCTTTCCTGTGTTAAGGTGATTGGCCTGACATTCCCTGGGCATGTTCTGTCCCCCTTCTTAAATACAGGAATAACATTAGCTATCCACCAGTCCTCTGGATGTATGTTCATATGTTCCTCTGGCGCTACAGCTTTGTGAATGAATTATGAGCAGTACTGCCTGAACTATCTCTTCCCTAGATTCTTTTAAAGTTTATGAATTCAATCCATCTGGGCCACTGTATCTCCTTTGCATTTTATTAGTTTAAAAAACATATCCTTTCTTGGCTTTAAATGAACTTATCTCATTACTCATCTCATCATTAAAATTATGTTTCCTTGTTCTCTCTTCCTGGGAAACAACAAGGCAAAACAATTATTGAATATTTCTGCCATCTCTCTATCATCACCAGTGGTATTATCCTGCCTGTCCCTTAATGGTCCAATTCACATCATTGGCTTCCTCTTTTATTGATGCGCCTGAAAAATATTTTACTGTTTTATTTCATGGTCCTTGATAATTTAATTTCATAATGGAGGTGTCACTGTGAAGAATGTGTAAGTCAGTAAGAATTGTCAGCAAGGATTAATCAGCACTTTCTAATTGGGGATGTTCATCAGTGGAACCTTTCAGACACTGAATTGTAGATTTTCCATCAAAGATCAATTTAGGATTGAAGTAAAAGTTCGTAATTTTATTTTAAATGAGTTCCTGGTGAAAGACAATGAATTAAGGGGAAAGATCACAGATGGTGCTTTTGAAAAGAGACACTGCAGCCCCGAAAATCAGTGGTATCTCCAGGATATTAAACTCCAGCCAGTTAGCGAGAGGGAATATTAACATCAACAGAAAAAAACTTAATATTGTCAGACAATCAGTCCTGGACATGATTAACAGCAGCAATAACAGCAGAATCCAACCCTTGTAATCACTTGTGGACGCGCTGGTGTTTCATCAGGTTAGATGACTGGGTGAATCCCTTCCCACACACGGAGCAGGTGAATGGCCTCTCTCCAGTGTGAACACGCTGGTGTGACTGCAGGTTGTTTGACTGAGCGAATCCTTTCCCACACTCGAAGCAGGTGAATGGCCTCTCCCCAGTGTGAACTCGCTGGTGTGTCAGTAGGTGGGATGAATTAATGAATCCCTTTCCACACTTGGAGCAGGTGAATGGCCTCTCCCCAGTGTGAACATGCTGGTGTGTCAGCAGAGCAGTTGACTGAATGAAGCCCTTCCCACACGCAGGGCAGGAGAATGGCCGCTCCCCAGTATGAATTCTCTGGTGGACAGTGAGGTTAGATGAACACCTGAACCTCTTTCCACAGTCAGTGCAGCTGAATGGTCTCTCATCTGTGTGAGCTTGCTGGTGTGACTGGAGGGCAGAGGACTGAGTGAATCCCTTCCCACGCTTGGAGCAAGTGAATGGCCTCTCCTCAGTATGAGTGTGTTGATGACTTTTCAGCTTAGTTGGGCAAGTGACTCCCTTCCCACAGTGTCCGCATTTGCATGGTTTCTCCATGCTGTGGACGTCCTTGTGATTCTTCAGGTTGGATGATCAGCTGAACACACTCATCCACACGCACAACACTTGTAAAATTTCTCCCCACTGTGAATGCTGTGATGCTTTTTCAGGCTGTGTAACTGGTGAAAGCTCTTTCCACAGTCAGTGCACTGGGACAGGCTCACTCGGGATGTATGTGTCTCGGTGTTCTTCCAGTCACGCTGATGTTTGAAATATTTTCCCTTAGACAGAACAGACAAACATCACTCCTTCCACATTCAAAGGCTGATGATATTCAGGTCCTGATGAATCGAGTGACTCTGTCAGATTGTGACGTCATGTTTGTTTTGAGTTTCGTGTCTGTAAATTGTCCCCTTCAACAAGCCTGTAAAAGGAGATTACAAAAGTTATGTCAGTCAGGATATAAATTTATCAAATAAACTAATATCTATGGAATATTTTTTCTTGATCCCTCAAAGGTGCAAATCCCTTTCCCGCACACTCTCCCACCTCAATGTATGGACACAATGGGCCGAATAGCCTCCTCTGTGCCATTATGATTCTGTGGCTGTTTTATGTCATCTCACCTTGTAATTTAGCACTTGGGTCATCACTGTAAATACAGGACAGAAATTCAGAACAGACAATTCTCGTTTCTATGCAACATTTCGTCCTCTCTTGTTCCCCCAAAGCTGTAAATCCCCGTCCCACACACTCTCCCTCCTCCCTGGGCTGAAATCCAAACCCATCTCACCATCTCCACCATTTCTTTCCTCCACTCCCAGTTTTCTCCCTCCCTCTCCTCTGCCTGGGTTCACTTCGATCCTGCATTGAATGTGGGGGCAAATTTAATGCTTCTGTCACCGTGGGGATGTCCCGCAGATCGGACCGGGAGCTCCTTATTCGGGGCTGCAGGCCTCCAGCGGGTGTTTCTGGAAGCTCCCTGCCCAGTCCGCTGGCTCTATTCCTCCCACAGCCAGCGGCTCCAATACTCTGCAGCACGCGCCGCCTCCAGCCCTTCCGTCTGTCCCCGGGAACAGCCCCAACTGCGCATGCGCCAGTCACTGCCCCGCCCTGCGCCGGCTCCACTCACTGCCCGGCAATGCGCCTGCGTGGGGAGTTCCTGCAGTGAAAATAGGGCACATTCTGACCCATTGCGAATTCTGGGTAAGGTCCCTGCCATATTACAGCGTGATATTATTGAGTCGAAAATTTTATTTTGTGACCCGATTACAATTGGAGCCAAACGACCAAGCCATAAAATCCATTGCTACAGCAACCAACGTGCACTGCCCTCTAGCAAGAGTTCAGTCCTGGCTGTATTAAACAACTGAGCAAACCTTTATAGTTAGGTGCGAACTTAACTCCCTACAGTTAGGAGCCTCAGCAGATGGGACGAAGAAGTGATTTTTTTTCCCATCCATGGAACACTTAAACTGCATTAAGAATGCACTGATGGTGGATCAAATCCTTTGAACCTTTAAAGCTGGAATATTGGCACGTGGGGAAACTGAGTAAATCCCTTCAGTAAATCTCCAGTGTGACTGTGCTGCTGTGTTATTTCCACATTCAGCTGGCAAATAATCTTTTGCCAACCAAATGCCTGCATACTGGAAGGAGCAGTACTGCAGTGGGAGAGAGGTCTGTGTTTCCAGCTATTATTCACCATCCTCCATTTCAGACATTATCCCATTAGCTGAATTTTTTTTATTCGTTAATGGGATGTGGGCCAGCATTTATTAACCATCCTTAATTGCCCTTGTTAAGAGCATTTAAGAGTAAACCACATTGCTGTGGGTCTGGAGTCACATGTAGGCCACACCAGGTCAGGGCGGCAGATTACCTTCTTAAAGGGCATGAGTGAATCAGATGGGTTTTTACAACAATCGAGAATGGTTTCATGGTAATCATTAAGCTTTTAATTCCAATTCCAATTGAATTCAAATTCCACTATCTGCCATCATGGGGTTCAAACCTGGGTCCCCAGAGCCTTACCCTGGGTCTCTGGATTACTAGTCCAGTGACAATACCACTATGTCATCACCTCCAAGCAGCTGGTCTGTAACACTATGGAGCATCTGCAAAGTTGTCTCTTGACCTTACGATGAAGGCCGGGCAATCTTCACTCTTAATCCACCAATGCGACATTAAACATAACATGTTGGAGAATGACTGGATTTCAGTGCAGTGACACCAGGCCAGGATACAGTTCCATTCATAAGATTGACAAGAGCAAGAGGACAGAATTTCAAACTGTGTCTGCCTCCTCTCTGCATTTTCTAGATTAAAACTTGACTTGAATCGATTACTTTTTGTCTTGAATATATTCCAAGATGGAAATCCAAGAATATTTGGATACTAGGGGAATCAATGGATTTGGGAATAGGGCAGGAAACTGGAGTTGAGGTGTAAGATCATTTAATGATGGAGCAGGCTCAAAAGCCGTATAGTATATCCCTGCTCCTATTTCTTGTGTTCTTATGAACATCACTGTGAATTATTTCCATGTGAGCACCGCAGATGCAGCACCTGCCCTTTCACCTCCTGCCTTCCCATGTTCCTGGGCCACAAACACACTTTCCAAGTGACTCAGTGATTTACTTGTACTCCTTGCAATTCGCTGTTTTGTATTCACCCCTCACAATTTGGTCTTCTCTAAATTGAAGAGACTAAATCCAGATTGGGTGATTGCCTTGCAAAACATCATCATTCCATCTGCAAATGTGATCCTGAGCTTTTGGTCTTTTACCCTTTTAATTCTCCACCTCACTCTGACCTCTCTCTCCTCAGCTTCTTGTGCTGTTCCAATGAAGCTCAATGGAAACTCAAGGAACAGCAGCTCATCTTTGATCAGGCACTTTACAACCTTCCCGACTCCACATTCATTTCACCAATTTCAGATCATCACCACCACTCCTATCTTTTCCGAGAGTAGGTGCTGGTATTGGTTCTGCTGTTTCCATTTATACCTCCTCTGGACCAGTCTATTGTTTCTTCACTTGTCCCATTAGTTTATTTACTTGTCTCCTTATCACCCAATTTTGCTTTGAATCATCATTCCCTTTGTCATTTAATCACTCTAGCCTTCAATGCTATCATGAGACTGTTTGTTCCTTCCTCCTCTCCACCTCTATTTTTCCTGACTCTGTACTTGCCTTGTAAACTATTAAATCTCTAAATTCTTCTGGTTGGATAAAAGGTCATCAGCGGCTTTTGTGTGGAAAGATAATGTGATAACCACGACACTACAGATATCAGTGTCATAAAGTCCAGACAGAGGCCATAAATCTCTCATTCTATTTCACAAACAGGAAATGCTGGGAATACTCTGTGGTCAAACCAAGTCTGTGGACAGTGAAACACTTAATGGTTCAGATCGCTGAACTTTCATAGAACCAGAAAAAAGTTAGAGATGTTATTGATTTTGAGAAAGTTCACGGACAGGGAAAGGGGGAGGGGAAAGAACTGAAGAGAAGGTTTATGATTTCGTGGAAGGCAGGAGAGATTAAATAACAAAAGGATGGTGATCCAAGGAAAAAGTGATAGTAATGGAGATAGTGAAGAAACACAAGGTGGAAGAGCCATTCTGTATCTGTCATCTATTTCTACTCTGATTGGAAATGTGTTGCTTCTCCATTTATCCATTTCACTTCTGTCCCACACTGAAAACTCTCAATATTTCTCCACCATTACCTTTTACAAACATCTCATTGAACGAATCCACAGATCAACAAAGGAAGTTTTGTTTTTAAACATTGCAACAATGAAGCATAGAAATATTTATATTCCAGAATGAGGCCATTGGATCCATCATGTCATTGGATACATGAAGCAGGTTCAAGGCTCAGACAAGGGGGAAACTCTAGTTACCATTTGTGCCAGTGGACTAATGGAAGAGATGGAAGCAGCAGAGGCAGCTGATCGGATTGTCTCAATCTTAGTGACAAAGAAGCTCCATGAGATGAGGATGGAAAAGAAAAGGGAGAGCACTTCAAAAGGAACTAACTTGTGTCAGAGATATTAAAATGACCTGATGCACTGTGTTTAACAGAAGGCTGATTTATTTGACTTTATCCAGAATATCACCACCTATAACTGGTCTGGAGTTTATTAACATCCGCAGAAACAGACCCCAATAAACAGGGTTCAGTCCTGGATGTAATTAGCAGCAAAATCCAATCACTGTAGTTACTTGTGAACCTGCTGGTGCTTCAGCAAGTGGGATGACTGAGTGAATTCCCTTCTCACACTCTGAGCAGGTGAACGGTTTCTCCCCAGTGTGAATTCGCTGGTGTACAGTGAGCATAGATGATCGTTTGAACCCAGTCCTACAGTGAGAGCACCTGAATGGTCTCTCGTCAGTGTGAACACGTTGATGGTACAACAGTCCACTGGAATTTTTATAACACTTCCCACACTCTGGGCATTGAAAAGGTCTCGTGTCAGTGTGGACTCGCTGGTGTTTCAACAAATTTGATGACTGAGTGAATCTCTTCCCACAGTTGGAGCAGGTGAATGGCCTCTCTCCAGTGTGAACTCGCTGATGTGTCAGCAAAGTGGATAACTGAGTGAATTCCTTCCCACAGTCAGAGCAGGGGAACAGCCTCTCCCCAGTGTGAACTCGCTTGTGAGTCGACAGGTGTGAAGACTTAGTGAATCCCTTCTCACACATGGAGCAGGTGAACAGCCTCTCCCTGGTGTGACTGCGCTGATGAGTTTCCAGCCTGGATGGGTAACTGAATCCCTTCCCACAGTCCCCGCATTTCCACAGTTTCTCCCCGGTGTGGCAGTGTTTTTGTTTTGACAGCCCAGGTGATTGGCTGAAGCCTTGTCCACACACAGAACCCGTGAACGGTTTCTCCCCACTATGAATGGTGCTATTTCCTTCCATGTTCAAACTCCAATTATGCGCAGGTTAGAATAAATTAGGCGGCTTCATCAGATCCTGATATGATGTTGGGTGTGAGTTTCTGAATGCAAAGCCTCCATTCCAATACCCTGTGAAATTGATTAAAAACAGAAGGGAGAGAGAGAGAATCAGAAAAAATACAAAAGCAGGTTGTGAAATGCAGCTGAATGAATCTGGTAATTTGCAGTGCCAGCACCAGGAGAAAGTGACCATGAAAACTGCTGGGCTGTCATAAAATCCCAACTGGTTCACAAATGTCCTTCAGTGAAGGGGATCTGCCACCCAGACTGGCTCTATACAAGACCCTTTGGAAGGAGAGAGAGAGAGAGATAGAGATGGGAGAGGCAGGAGATGAAGTCGAGGGGTTATATTTACCTACAACTTAACCAGAACTTTGACAGAACATCCCAAACCACCAAACTCCTCTACCTAGAAGGACCAGAGTAGCAGGTGTACACCATCACCTCTAAGTCACACATCACTCTGACTTGGCTGACATCCAGTACTGGATGAATGGAAATTTCTTCTAGCTAAATATTGGGAAGAGGGAGGCCATATTCTTCAGTCCCCGCACAACCTCCACTCCCTAGCAACCCAGTCCATCCCTCTCCTTAACAATTGGAGTTGAACCAGACTTTTTACAGCTTTGGTGAAATATTTCACCCTGAGATGTGCTTCTAACCACATATCTGCATCATCACCAAAGCTGCCTATTTCCATCTCAGTAACATCGCCCAACTCCACCCCAGTCTCAGCTCCTCTGTTGCTGAAACTCTCAACAATTCCTTTGTTCCCTCTTGACTTAACTACCCTAACACACTCCCGGGCAACTTCCCACATTCAACCTCCCTGTAATTTTGAGGTCATCAACACTCTTCTGCCCATGTCCTCATTCACACCAAATCGTGTTCACCCATCACCCCTGTGCTCACTGACCTACAAAGGCTCCTGTCCAAGAAGCACAAAAATTTGAAAGCTGTCATTCTTGATTTAAAATCCTTCCATGGCTGGGATCATCCCGATCTCTGTAATATCCTCCAGCGACACAACCCTCTGAGAGCTCTGCTCTCATCCAATTCCAGTGTTCTTATTTGATCATGGGATGTGGGCGCCATTGGCTAGGCCAGCATTTATTGCCCACCCCTAACTGCCATCATTCAGAGGGCATTTAAAAGGATTCTCAATTTTAATCATTCTGCCATTGATGGCTGCTCTTTCAGTTGTCCAGACTTCAAGCTCCGCCACTCCCAGGATGAAAACGGAACAGAAATTGATGGTCAATATAAACTCAGAAGTGGAAGGGAAATGATCTCGAATGAAAGAAAAACAATTCCTGACCATAGAAAGATAAAGCTGGTAAATCGGAGTGAATGGCCGGGGGATGGGCAGCAGCGGAAACCTCATTTAGAAACAGTTGGTGGAAATCACAGTTAAATACCAAATATGGTTCAAATACACCCATTATTAGAGATGGAGGAAGTTTGACAATGATACAGAGATGATTAGGGAGGGCAGTGCTCAAACAGAGCAATGGACAGACATGGATTCAGATCCACAGTAAAGAACCACACCAGCCCCGGAGCCATGGAACCACAGCACAGCATTAAAATTTCTGTATTGTAAATCAATGTTCAAAAATACTCACCTCTGAAACAATTTCACTGTTTTGACATTTAAAATCTGCTGGAGCCTGCAGCTGGAATGATTTCGGGAGCATTGGAGTCAGAGAAAAATCTGGCAATCTTCATACCTTCTAACCCTCTGTAAAAGAATAGAAGTTCAGAAGAGACAAATATTTCTCTTGATTTGAGTTTTCTGTCTTCAAACCCTCCTCCAAACCACTGTAAAAGGAGTTTCCAAAATCCATCCCGATGAGGCAAAGATAGAAATTCACAACATAGACATGGATTCAGATCCACAGTAAAGAACCACAGCATAGCACTAAAATCTCTGTATTGGAAATACAGGCATCAGGCATCCTGCTGCCTGAACCAGGATGGCCACGCATGCACCCGCAGCACATTGCCCCTGTAAAGATGGTGACCATGAGGCCAGGCCAGCTCCTCTGTGCAGAGCGAAAATTAAATCAATGAGTCAATTATTTTCTCTCCTGGTCACCGGAACCCTGAAGCCCCGCCCACTCCCTTTGCTCGACTCCCGGCTGAACCAACATGGCGGCCGTTAACCTGGGCCTGTTTCCCGGGAAAAATCCCCGGAGCTGCAAACGCGAATCCTGCAAGATCTTATTCCGGTCTTGCGGCCTACACCAGGTGTTTATGAAGCCCCCTGACCCCGACCCCCGGCTCCATTCCTCCCTCGGCCCCGCGACTCTCACCCACTGAAAAAAGCGTCACCAAAACTCATTCTGCTCTGATCGAAGTGACAATGCGCATGCTCCAGTACTGCGCCTGCGCAATTGGCTCCTGTAGAGTACATAGGCCGCATTCACATCCGCAGGGAATGATGGGTAAACGCAGCGCCATTGAAACACCAAACAGGGAATCGAAAATAATTGTTTCCCAATTAAGATAAGTTAATTTTAAAAATCACAGATAAATCCTACTGGATGGGTGCTCAGCCATTCTCTGCTTCTCGAATCGATTTAAATCACTGCTCTCCTCTGGGAAAACACTGAACTTTTAAAGTTTTTCTCACTGTCCCTCCTCCCCCTCCCCTCCTCTCCCTCCACCTCCCCTCCTCTTCCTCTCCCTCCGCCTCCCCTCCTCCTCCTCCGCCTCCCCTCCCCCTCCTCCTCTCCCTCCGCCTCCTCTCCCTCCCCTCCTCCTCCTCCTCTCCCTCCCCCTCCCCCTCTCCCTCCCCCTCTCCCTCCCCTCCCCCTCCCCCTCCCCTCCTCCTCTTCTCCCACCCCGTCCCCTCCCCTCCCCTCCTCCTCTTCTCCCTCCCCGTCCCCCTCCCCTCCTCCCTCCCCCCTCCCCTCCTCCCCCCTCCTCCCCCTCCTCCCCCTCCTCCCGTGAAGATGTTGAGACTGGCTGGGTTCAACCCCACAGCCACTGGTTCCTCTATCTCTCTCTCCATTCCCTGCTACTGAATATTTACAGTTTTATGGAATGATACAGCACAGATAGAAGTCATTCGGCCCATTATGCCTGTGCTGCCTCTTTGGAATATCTATTCAGTTAATTCCACAGCCCTGCTGGCAGAGTCAGGATAATGTATATCAGCTGTGGTAATCCGTGAGATGAATGGAAAAGGCTTTCCAGTTGGATACTTCTCAGACACACTCGTCCATGTGAAAATATTGATTACTGAGTGTATTAAGCAGATATCATGGGTTCATTCAGCTCTGAAGAAGAGTCATATGGATTTGAAATGTTAACTCTGTTTCTCTCTCCACAGATGCTGCCAGACCTGCTGAGGTTCTCCAGCATTTTCTGATTTTCTTTCAGATTTGAATCATCTTCAATATTTTGCTTCTATCAAGGGTTCACTGGTTAGTTAAAGACACAGATTAACTGGCAGAGTTTATTCAAAAATTCTACACATCCCACATACCACAGTGGCATTATTAATAAAAAGGCCAAGTTAAGGGAGTATCGCTGGTGTGGTAGAGTACATGAATTATGAAGTTACAAAGCAAAGGTATTAATATCCCGCATTTCACAATCACCAATTGGCTGGGATGTTGCAGTGTGAAAGAAGCCCACTTACTTGTCAGGTGAAAGAGGCCGTGTCCAAAGGATCTGTTAAAGTCAGACCACTGGCAGTCTCAACTGGGGCTTATGTGGATGGGTCTCAGTTTTCTGAACAAGGTCCATATCAGACTGGGTGATGCGCCTTTTCTTCCCTGTCACATCCTTTTTAAATGCCCACCACAATAGTTAGCCCAGAAAGCTGAGAGCAGCTTCATCACTGCCCTTCAAACTGTTACTGAGAATCACCATCTATTCTCAAAGCTCCTTTGGTTGTAATTCCCTCATGGAAAACCTGGCAAAAAAAACACAGCTTCTCCACAGCAGAAAGGCAACCACTCACCCACCATTCCAAATGATTTGGGATATTGCTGGCAAGTGTGCAGGACAAATTGTTATTTGTAAGGTGAAGGTACATCAGCAGCAGGAGTTAGTGATGAAGGTGATGGTAATAACCAGGCAGACTGACTCACCAGGAAAGCTGCTCCAGAGGGGATTCCATGGGATTCACCCAAAAACACAATCATTGGCATCGATACAACAGACTCCAGTTAACTGATTTAAAAACGTGTCAGGACCCTGACCCTGATGTGACTGTGTTCAAAGAGGCCTTACACCATCAGAAAGACTTTCCCTCATCCCTCGCAGCAAGTAAGGACTCACTCATCCTACGTGATGAGGATTTCTATCACAAGGATGCCTCTGATTTGAATTAGATCACACCTCGATGCCTTAGGAAAGAATCAATTTTGTTCATGCATGAAATTTGAGACGTTTCTCTTTTTCAAGTCCGTGATATGTTACACAATTATTATTGGCATCCAATGATGCACCAAGATGTCCATCACCACCTGAACCTGTGTCTCATCTGTGTCTAAATTAATCCAGCCCTGTGAAATGAAAGGTCCCAATGGACACATCCCATCTGAATGATGTTCCCTGGGAAACATTGCAGATTGATTATATAGGCCCACTACTCAAAGCTGGTATATCCTGGTAACTATTGAGATGTTCACCTGGTGGATTGAAGGTTTCCCTGTCTGTAAAAATGATGCAGTCAAGACAGCTAAAATCTTGTGGGAACAGATCTTTACCAGGTGGGGCTTTCTGAAAAGGATAGAGAGTGATAATGGTTCTCATTTCACAGCTGAAGTAATGCAGCAGCTCTGTCATCTTGTGGGTGTGGAACAATATTTCCACCTTCACAACCACCCAGAATCTAGTCGGATGCTCGAGATCATTAATCACTCTGGAGAAACAGCACTGAAAAAAGCTGTAATGGAGGGGCATAATAATCTGGTTAAGGCAAATGACTGGATCACTGTCCAGGCAAGATCACTGTCTTGCCTGGTATCTTACTGACCATTCACTCCACTCCTGTTCACTCCCTGGTCACAGCCCATTTCAGCTCAAGACAGGTCGGCCCATCCAGATTGTTGTCCCACTCCCCAATGCTACTCAATAAACTCATGACCAGTTTCTCCAGAAGCTCCAATAAACCTCAGCATCCTTCCTGCTACAGGCAGTGGAGAAGATGGTGCTGCCCATCTCAACACCCCACCCGTTACATTAACTGTTCAATGGGAGATGAAGTCATGTTAAAAACATTTTTAAACAGGGTGGGTCTGAGGAGACCAATTGGAAAAGTCCATATGATCTTCCAGATAGATCAGGAGAAACAAATCTTATATTGACTATTCAAAAACGAGAGAAGAAAACACAATATCTGTGTTACCATGGAGATCAGTGTAAACTGTACAAAATGTAAAGGTCAGATAACTACATGGGGAATAAACGCTGATTTTATCCAACAGGGACAAGATGTGGATGGTCATCGTGCTCCTGGACTGTGTCCAGGCTGAAGTTCTGTTCCTGCCGTATGATCCTCCCCCAGATTGTCCTTTCTGAGCTCCAGCCAGGTGATGTTAAACACTCAGGTGGGAAAGACAAAAATCTACAACAATATGTTTAAAACAAAGCTGATTTATTTGCTATATAACCAGGATACTAAACTTCAGTTCAATTATTAACATCAGCAGAAACAAACTCCAACTGTCAGAATGAACATAGTTCAGTCCTGGATGTGATTAACTGCAGCAATAACAGTAGAATCCAACCCCTGCAGTCACTAGTGAACTCGCTGGTGCCCCACCAGATGAGATGACTGAGTGAATCCTTTCCCACACTCGGAGCAGGTAAACAACCCCTTCCCAATGTGAACTCGCTGGTGTCTCAGCAGGTTGAAGGAATGGACAAATCCCTTCCCACACTCAGAGCAGGTGAATGGCCTCTTCCCAGTGTGTGTACATTGGTCTGCCAGCACTTCATGCCTGCTTTTAAAGCTATTCTCACAGTCAGAACATTTAAAAGGTCTCTGATCAGTGTGAACAAGTTGGTGTTCAATGAGCTGGGATAATCGGGAGAATTTGTTCCCACACTCGAAGCAGATGAACAGCCTCGTCCCAGTTTGAATGTGTTGGTGTGTCAGTAACTGGTACCTGCATTTAAAGCCTTTTTCACATTCAGAACATTAGAAAGGCTTCTTATCAGTGTGAACCAGTTGGTGTGCAGTGAGGTGGGATGACCAAGAGAATCCGTTCCCACACTCAGAGCAAGTGAATGGCCTCTCCCCAGTGTGAACTCTCTGGTGGGCCAGCAGGTGGGCTGACTGAGTGAATCCCTTCCCACAGGCAGAGCAGGTGAATGGCCTCTCTCCAGTGTGAACTCGCTGGTGTGTCCGAAGGTCTGATGAATTAATGAATCTCTTCCCACACATGGAGCAGGTGAACGGCCACCCCTCAGCATGAGTGAGTTGGTGTCTCAAAACGTCGGATGATTGAGTGAATCCCTTCCCACACAAGGAGCAGGGGAACGGTCTCTCCCCAGTTTGAATGTGTCGATGAGTTTCCAGCCGCTGGTATTTGAATCCCTTCCCACAGTCCCCACATTTCCATGATTTCTCCATGGTGTTGGTGCCCTTCTGCCTCTCCAACTTGGAAGATCAGTTGAAGCTTCGTCCACACACACAACACGTGTACATTTTCTCCTCGCTGTGAGTGGTGTGATTCTTTTCAGGCTGTGTACCGGAACACTGGAACACTCACACTCAGGTGTGTGTGTCTCGGTGCTTTTCCAGTCACACTGATGTTTGAAATCTCTTCCCATGGACAAACATTTCTCCTTCCATGTTCAGAGACCAATGATTTTCAGGCTCTGATGAATCGAGTGACTCTGTCAGATCTTGATAATTGGTTTTAGTTTCCCATCTGTAAATCTTCTCCTCCTAATACCCTGGAAAAAAAGCTTAGAGAATTACACAGAATCTCCAGAATAGAACTAGGTCATTTGGCCCAACTAGTCTCTGCTGGTCTTTATACTCCACATGCTTCTCATTCCATTCCATCTACCTCAGCTTAGTCTTTCACTTTATCTTTTTATTCCTTTTTCTCTCATCTCGTTTCCTTTTGAAATTATCTCAGCTTTTTGCCACAACCACTTCCTGTGGTAGTGAGTTCACTTTCTAACCGCTCTCTGTGTAAACACATTTCTCCTTATTTCCTTATTGGATTTATCAGTAACTATCTTGTATTTATGTCCCCTGGTTTTGGATTCACCCACAAATGGAAACATTCTCTCCACATCTACAAGGTCTCACATGGCAGAAAAATAAAAAACTCATAGGACCCCAGAGCAAGATACAAGTTGGATCCAAATTAGGTTCAATGGCTGGAAGTGATGAATGATGATTGATGGGTGTTTTATTGTGATTGGAAGGCTGTTTTCAATGGGGTTTCACAGAGCTCAGTACTGGGTCCTTCATTCCTGGTTTATTTCATTCGTTCAAACTTACATATAGGGATATGAATAACAAGTTTGCAGATGATACAAAAAATGGCTGTGTGCTTGGTAGTGAAATAGAAAGCTGGAGACTGCAGGAAGATAACAATGTACTGTTCAGGTAGGCAAGGTCAGAGGAAATAGGAGAAGGAGTAGCCCATTCAGCCCTTTGAGGCTGCACCACCAGTTAATAAGACCATGGCTGATTTGATTGTGGTTTCTACTCCACTTTCCCGTCTGTCCCCAATCCCATTAACCTTTGATTCCCTTGAAGCTCAAAAATCTGTCAAACTCAGCCCTGAAATATTCAATGACTCAGCCTCCACACTCTCTGCGAAAAATATTCCTCCTCCTCTTCATCTTAATTGGGAGCCTCCTTACTTTTGAACAGTGTCACTTAATTCTCAATTCCCCCACAGGAGGAAAGGTATATATATTGTTTATTCATTCTTGGGATGTGGGCGCCGCTGGCTAGGCCAGCATTAATTGGTTCAGAGGGCATTTCAAAGTCACCCACATTGCTGTGGGTCTGGATCACAGCAGATTTCCTTCCCTAAAGGACATTAGTGAACCAGATGGGCTTTTACAACAATCAACAAAGGTTTCATGATGATCATTATACTTTTAATTCCAATTTTTATTGAATTTAAATTCCACTGTGGCGGAATTCGAACCTGGGTCTCCTGAGCAATACCCTGGGTATCGGGATTACTGGTCCAGAGACAATACCACTACGCCATTGCCTCCCCTTCTCAGCACCTACCCTGTCAGGACCCTTCAGAATCTTGTATGTTTCAAAAAGATTACCTCTCATTCTCATAGAGTCAGAGAGGTCTACAGAACAGAAAAAGGCCATTCGGCCCATCGAGTCTGCGCCGGTCAAACAAGTACCTAATTCTAATCCCATTTTCCAGCACTGGGTCCATAGCCTTGTATGCCATGGCATCGCAAATGCACATCCAGATACTTTTTAAATGTTATGAGGGTATCTGCCTCTACCACTCTTTCAGGCAGTGAGTTCCAGATTCCCACCACCCTCTGGGTGAAAAAATTCTTCCTCACATCTACTCTAAACCTCCTGCCCCTTACCTTAAATCTATGCCCCCTGGTTATTGATCCCTCCACCAAGGGGAAAAGTTCCCACCTGTCAACCCTGTCTTTGCCCCTCATAATTTTATACTCCTCAATCATGTCCCCCCTCAATCTCCTCTGCTCCAGGGAAAATAACTTCAGTCTATCCAATCTCTCCTCATAACTAAAACTCTCCAGCCCAGGCAACATCCTGCTAAATCTCCTCTGCACCTCTGGTGCAATCACATCCTTCCTATAATGCGGATTCCAGAACTGCATGCAATACTCTCGCTGTGGCCTAACCACCATTTTATACAGTTGCAGCATAATGTCCCTGCTTTTATATTCTATGCCTCGGCTAATGAAGGCAATATCCCATATGCCTTCTTAACTACCTTATCTACCTGCCATGCTACCTTAAGGGACCGGTGGACATGTACCACAAGGTCCCTCTGATCATCAGTACTTTCCAGGATCCTACCATTCATCGTGTATTCCTGTGCCTAAGTGCATCACCTCACACTTACCCGGATTAAATTCCATTTTTGTTTCTGATCAGCCCATCTGACCAGCCCATCTATATCCTCTTGTAATCTAAGACTATCCTCCACACTTTATGCCACACCACCAATTTTCATGTCATCCACAAACTTACTGATTAACCCTCCTACATTCAAGTCTAAATAGTTTATTTATTACTGAAACAGCAAGGGACCCAACACCGATACCTGTAGAACCCACTGGAAACAGGCGTCCAGTCATAAAAACCCCCTCGACCATCAACCTCTGCTTCCTACCACTCAGCCAATTCTGGATCCAATTTGCCAAATTGCCTTGGATCCCATGGACTCTTACCTTCATTAACAATCTCCCATGCGGGGCCTTATCAAAAGCCTTGCTGAAGATCAAGTAGACTATGTCAAATGCATTGCCCTCATCTACACACCTGGTCACCTCTTCGAAAAATTCAATCAAATTGGTCAGACATGACCTCCCCTTAACAAAACCATGCTGACTGTCCTTGATTAATTCCTGCCTCTCCAAGTGTAGATTAATTCTATCCCTCAGAATTACTTTCAATATTTTCCTCACCACTGAGGTTAGACTGACTGGCCTGTAGTTCCCTGGTTTATCACTTCCTCTCTTCTTGAGTAACGGTACCAGATTGGCTGTCCTCCAGACCTCTGGCATCTCTTCCTGTGGCCAGAGAGGTATTGAAAAGTTATTGCCAGCACCCCTGCTATCTCTTCCCTTGCCCCACTCTGTTGCCTGGGATACATTTCATCCCGGCCTGGAGATGTATCTACTTTTAAGCCTGCAGACTACTTTCTATGCTAATTTCTTTAATTATATCACAGTCCTTCTGCCTGATTTCCATACCCACGTCGTCCCTCTCACTTGTGAACACTGACACAAAGTATTCATTTAGAAAACCTACCTATGTCTTCCAGCTCCACACACAAATTACCACCATAGTCCTTAATGGGCCCTACTCTTTCCCTAGTTATCCTTTCACTCTTGATGTACTTTGTAAAATAACTTTGAATTTTCCTTTATTTTACCTGCCAATGTTTCTTCATGCCTCCTTTTTGCTCTCCTAATTTCCTTTTTAAGTTCCCCCCTGCACTTTCTATACTCCTCTAGGGCTTCCGCTGTTTTAAGCCCTCAGTATCTGCCATAAGCCTCCCTTTTTCTCTTTATCTAATCCTGTATATCCCTCAACATCCAGGGTTCCCTGGATTTGTTGGTCCCACCCTTTGTCATTACTTGAATGAGTTGGCCCTGTACTCTCCCTATTTCCTTCTTGAATGAGTCCCACTGCTTTGGCACAGATTTACCCAAAAGTAGCTGTTCCCAGTCCACTCTGGCCAAATCATATCTGATTTTATTAAAATCGGCCTTCCCCCAATTTAGAACTCTGATTTCTGGCCCATCCTTGTCCTTTTCCATAACAACCTTGAATCTAATGGAGTTATGATCACTGTCTGCAAAATGCTCCCCCATTGATACCTCTACCACTTGCCCAGCTTCATTTCCTAAAATTAAGTCCAGGACTGCCCCCTCTCTTGTAGGACCTTCTACGTACTGGCTTAAAAAACTCTCCTGGATGCATTTTAAGAATTCTGTTCCCTCTAAACCTATCACACTATGACTAACCCAGTTAATGTTGGGGAGGTTGAAACCCCCACTATTACTACCCTGTTATTTTTACACTTCTCTGAAATTTGCCTACATATCTGCTCTTCTATTTCTCTCTGACTGTTTGGGGGCCCATAGTACACTTCCAGCAATATGATTGCTCCTTTTTTGTTTTTCAGTTCTACCCATATGGCTTTATTTGAGGAGCCTTCTAAGATGTCATCCCTCCTTACTGCTGTAATTGATTCCTTGATCAATATTGCGATACCCCCTCCTCTTTTACCTCCTTCCCTGTCTCGCCTGAAGACACTATATCCTGGAATATTGAGCTGCTAATCCTGCCCCTCTCTCAACCATACCTCTGTAACAGCAGTTACATCATACTTCCTTGTGTTAATTTGTGCCGTCAAGTCATCTGTCTTATTTGTCAGACTCCTTGCATTAAAATAAATACCATCCAACCGTACCAAACTCCCTTGTGCCTTAACTGGCCTATAACTTATATGCCTTCTAGACTCAGTTACTCTCTCTTCTAATTTTGGCTTCTAATTCTTCTAAACTCCAATGAATACAGGCCCAGCCTTTCATCATAAGACAACACCTTCATCCCAGGAATCAGCATAGTGAACCTTCTCTGAACTGCTTCCAGTGCAAGCATATCCCTCCTTAAGTAAGGAGACCAAAACTGTACACAGTATTCCACGTGTGGTCTCACCAATTTCCTGTACAGTTGTAGCAAGACATCCCTACCTTTATACTCCATCCTCTTTGCCTTCCTAATCACTTGCAGTACCTGAATGCTGACTTTTTGTAATTCATGTCCAAGGACACCCAGATCCCTCTGTGCTGCAGCATTCTGCAGTCTCTCTCTATTTCAATAATATTCTGTTTTTTCATTCTTCCTGCCAAACTGGACATCCTCACATTTTATCACATTATACTCTATCTGCCAATTCTTGCCACTCACTTAACCTATCTATATCTGTTTTCAGACTCTTTGTATCCTCCTCACAACTTGCTTTCATACCTATCTTTCTATCATTAGCAAATATAGCTACAATACAATTGGTCCCTTCAGTCAAGTCATTTGTATAGATCATAAATATTTGAGGCCCCAATACTGATCCCTCTGGCACTCCACTAGTTACAGTTTGCCAACCAGAAAATTACCCATTTATCCCAACTCACTCTTTCCTGTTAGTTAGCCAATCCTCTATCCATGCTAATATATCACCTCCAACACCATGAGCTCTTATCTTGTGCACTAACCTTTAATGTGACAGTTCATTGAAGGCCTTTTGTAAATTTAAACACAGTACATCTCCTGGTTCCCCTTTATCGACACTGCTTATTACATCCTCAAAGAATTCAAGGCTCCTCCATCATTTTGGAGGTGACGATGGGAGAGGCAGGGGAGAGGGAGCACCCTTCAAAAGAAACTAACATGAATTAGAGATATTAAAGAGATCCAACACACTGTGTGTTTAACACAAGGCTGATTTGACTTTTGTCCAGAATATTAATCACTGTAACTGAGCATGACTTCTTTAACATCAGAAACAGACTCCAATGAACAAATGGATTAACAGCAAAATTCAATCAGAGTAGTTACTTGTGAACTCGCTGGTATCTCAGCAGGGTGGATGAGTGAGAAAATCCCTTCTTACACACGGAGCAGGTGAATGGCTTATCCCCTGTGTGAACTCGCTGGTGTGTCAGCAAGGTTGAGGACTGAGTGAATCTCTTCCCACATTTGGAGCAGCTGAATGGTCTCTCCCCAGTGTAAACTCGCCGGTGTTCCAGCAAGTCAGTTGACCGAGTGAATCCCTTCCCACATTCGGAGCAGGTGAATGGCCTCTCCCCAGTGTGAACTCGCTGGTGTTTCAGCAGGGTGGATGAATTAGTGAATCCCTTCCCACATTCGGGGCAGGTGAATGGTCTCTCCCCAGTGTGAACTCGCTGGTGCATCAGCAGGCATGATGACCGAGTGAATCCCTTCCCACACTCTGTGCAGGTGAATGGACTCTCTCCAGTGTGAACTCGTTCATGCACAATGAGGTCAGATAATTGCCTGAACCCAGTCCCACAGTGAGAGCACCTGAACGGTCTCTCATCCGTATGAACACGGTGATGGCGCATCAGTTCCCTGGAACTTTTATAGCACATCCCGCAGTTTGGACACCTAAAAGGTCTCTCGTCAGTGTGAACTCACTGGTGAGCCAACAGGTTGCATGACAGAGTGAATCCCTTCCCACATTCAGAGTAGGTATATGGTCTCTCCCCAGTGTGACTGCGACGATGAGTTTCCAGCTCAACTGGATAATTGAATCCCTTCCCACAGTCCCCACATTTCCATCGTTTCTCCCCATTGTGACTGCATTTATGTTCTGACAGGTCAGATGATTGGTTGAAGCCTCGTCCACACACAGAACACATGTACAGTTTCTCTTCACTGTGAACGGTGCTTTCTCCCTCCATGTTCAAAATCCGATGATATTAAGGTTATGATAAATTGGGCGACTGCATCAGATCCTGATGTGATATTTGGTTGGGGTTTTCTGGATGCAAATCCTCACCTTCTAATACCCTGTGAAATTGATTTAAAACAGAAAAAAGGGAGTGAAAGGCTGCTCACAAAAACAAAAGGCAGGTTGTGAAATTGAGCTGAATGTATCTGGTAATTTGTGGGGACAGCATGAGGAAAAAACTGTTTGATTCTTGTAAAAACGCATCTGTTTCACTAATGTCCTTCAGGGAAGGGAACCTGCCAGACAGTCTGGACTTACTGAAGACTCTGACCTCTCTGGGAGGAGGGTGAGGGAAACAGGGCGAGAAGGAGGGAGATTTTATATGCCTTAAACCCGACCAGAACTTTGACAAAACCTCCGAAATCCTCAACCTCCACCACCTAAATGTAAATCCTCCCCTTCTAACCCCCTGTAAAAGGAGTTTCCAAAATCCAACCCTGTCAGTCCAGGATAGAAATGCACAATATTCTCTCCTCCTCCTGACAGGGACGAGGATGATCGCGCATGCGCCCTGGTGAACATTGCCCCCTATAAAGATGGCGGCCGTTAACTCGGGCCTGTCAGGTTCAGTTCCGCGGCTGTTGCCCTACCTGGACTCAATGCAGGATTGGTAGATTTTTAATCTTGGTCCGAGGCCTCCACTGGGTGTTTATGAAGCCTCTGCGCCCATTCCGCCGCCTCCGTTATGCCCGTATAATCAGCCGTAATTCACTGATTTCGGAGTCCAGATGACCACCTCATTGCAGTTCCAGCACCTAAACTGCACATGCGCCAGTTCCAACGCGCAGTGCGCATGCTCCATTCACAGTCCACCACTACGCCTGCGCAAGGGTTTCCTGTAGTGAGTATAGGGTACATTCTGTATCGTCGAGGATGCTGGGTAACAGCCACGCCATTGAACGATGACATTGTTCAATAGAACATTATGATTTGTGATCTGATGACGATGCAGCCATAGGGCCAATATATAAAATTATTAAATTAATTGACACAGCAAACAAAGTGGCCCTCCACCATAATTCTGTCTGGGTGTAATTCAAGGCATAACAAACCACTACGGTTAAGTGTGAACTCACTGGAGTCTCAGCAGCTGGGGTGAACAAGTGATTTTTTTCCCCATACACGGAACATTTAAACCATGCCTTCCCTGTAAGAGTATACCTATTGTGGATAAAATCGTTTGAATTTATGAAGCTGAGGTGTGAATAGGTGAGCAAACTGAATAAGTCCCTGGAATTAAAACTCGAATGATGACCATGAAACCATTGTTAATTTTCGTAAAAACCCATCTGGTTCACGAATGTCGTTTAGGGAAGGAAATCTACTGTCTCACCTGGTCTGACCTACATGTGATTCCAGACCCACAGCAATGTGGTTGACTCTTTAAAAATGCCCTCTGAACAACGGCAATTAGGGATGTGCAATAAATGCTGGCCTAGCCAGCGACACCCACATCCCACAAACGAATAAAAAGAAACACGTGCGTAGTATCTGCGTGGTCACTCTCTGGTGTGACTGTCCTGCTGTGTCAGAAAATGGGATAACTGAGTGAATCCATTTCCACATTCAGCTGGTGAACGATCTATTCATGTGAATTTACCTGTGAGTCTCCAGATCAGACGGGGATCTCAAACCTTTCCGGTGTTGAATTCCAGATTCTCAACATTCTCCTGGTAAAAAAAAACTTCAAGTGCTGTAAATCTGAAATAAAAACAGAAAATTCTGCAATTTTCTGCAGAACTGGGAGCATCCACAGAGAGGAAATATAATTTACGTTTCAGATCTGCAACCTTTCATCAGAAATGTACTGTGTCAGTGCACAAAGCTGAAATGTTAACTATGTTTCCGAATCCACAGACGTTGCCAGACATAGAACCATAGAAAAGTTATAGCACAGAAGGAGGCCATTTGGCCCATCTTGTCCATGCCAGCCCGAGGACACCCAGGTGCCTAATCCCACCTTCCTGCACCCGGCCCATAGCCCTGCATCTTACAGTACTTTAGGTGAGGATTTGAAGCATTTTCTGATTGTATCTCCTGTTAAAGGAGTTTCTCCCGAATTGCACATTAGATTTGTTGGTAATAAACTTATATTTATTTTCATCCATCTCAAACTGGAACCATTTTCAACTTGCCTACCCTGTCAACCTATTTATAATCTTAAAAACTCGATCAGGTCATCTGTCACTCTCTTTGCCAGAGAAAACATCTCCAGCTTGTTCAATCTTTCTTGATAGGTATAACCTGCCAGTTCTGGCATTATTCCAGTACATTTGATACAAGCACAGCAGATATAACAACCAGCTTTTCACCTCCGTTCCCGCGTTTCAGGGCCACAAATACACTTTCTGAGTGATACAGCAATTTACTTGTACTTCTTCCAATTTAGGATCACGTATTCACTGCTCATGATGTGATCCCCTCCATACTGAGGTGACTAAATCAAGATTGGGTAACTGCTTTGTGGAATATCACCATTCAATCTTCAAATGTATTCCTGAGCATCCAGTCATTTGCTATTTTAATTCTCCACCCCATTCCTGGTCTGACCTCTCTGTCCTCAGCCTCCTGCACTGGTCATAATCACCACTCCCATTATTTCAGACTGCAGGTGCTAGTAATGATTCTGCTGATGCTATTCATACACCCTCTGGATCTGAATTTTATTTGTTCATCATATTAGTGTATTGTCTCATTATCACACAATTGTGTCTGATATTATCCTCCCCTTTGTCATTTAATCACTCCTGCCGTCCATTAACAATGCTTTTTCCTTCTCTTCCCCTCTCTTTTTCCTGACTCTGTACTTGTTTGTGAACAATTACATCTCTAAATTCTTCAAGTTCGATAAAGGTTCACTCACCTTAAACATTAATTCTGCTGCCCTCTCCATAGAGGCTATTTGGCCTGCTGAGTGTTTCCAACTATATCTCTTTGAAATTCAGATTTGCAGCATCGCAGTGTTTTGTTTTTGGGTCACTGTGGAACAGTTTTCTCTCGCTTAATGTGACCTGTTTAAAGAAGTTAAAGAAGGAGCTATTAAGGAATGAGGCAACAGTTACTGTCACCCTGTTCCAAAACAAATGGAACAAAATGCACTTTTTAAACTATTGTTTCATGGGATGTAGGGTCGCTGTCAAGACCAGCATTTATGACCAAAACCTAATTTCCATTGAACTTTATGGCTTGATCAGCCATTTTAAAAAATAGTAAAAAGTCAACCACATCACCATGGGCCGGGAGTCACATGTAGGTCAGACCAGGTATGGACAGGAGATTTCACCCCCTGTAGGAACTTAGAGAACGGTGGGTTTTCATGACAATCGATGATAGTTTCATGGTCACCATTACAGAGGCTAGTTTTGAAATTCAGACTTATTGATTAAATTTCTCCCACTGCCATAATGGGATTTAACCTGTGCCCACGCGTCTGGGTTATTAGTCCAGTGGCCTGATCACCTGCCCTTTGCAATTGAAACACAACATTTCCACGTCGGATGAAACCAGGAATTTCACTTGTAAATCAAATATTATGATCACTGCACTATGGAAATCAGTGTCAAACATCCCTGACCAAGGGGAACTGTCCATACATCTCTCAGTCTAATTCACAAAAAGGAAATGCTGGGAATACTGAGCAGGTCAGATCGAGTCTGTGGAGAGAGAAACAGTTAATGGTCCAAGACATTGAACTTCCAGCAGGACAAGTTCACAGACACGGAAAGTGGGGGATGGGGAAATAATAAAAGAGAAGTTTGTGATTGGGATAGATTAAATTACAAAGGGGATGAGGATGCATGGCAAAAGCGATGGTAATGGAACTCGTGATGAAACTACAGGTGGAAGAACGTTATGTATCTGTCATCTACTTCTGCTCTGATTGGAAATGTGTTGCTTCTCTGTTGACCCATTTCACTTCACTAAAAACTCTCATTCTTTCTCCACCATTATCTTTTATAAACATTTCATTGAACAAACATAGGCAGTTACATAGGAAAACAATCATCATTTTGAAGTGTTGAAACAATGAAACACATATTTTCATAACCATTTTGTTCATGGTTCATCTTAATATTTTACAGATAATCTTTAGTTTGGGGAAGATTAAGGTTGTGAGGATAAGGTTATTAACATTCTAGGCTTTTGAAATTGCCACAACACCTCAAGAAATGGTAGTTCAAAGAGTAACACATGTTTGTTTAACATGGTCTGCAGAAGAGGGAGAGAGAGAGAAAGCTATAAAATGTCAGGTGCACTCATTTGGCTAGAAATCTGGAGACAGAGTGTGTATGAGCTGTATTGTCCTGACTTTGTTAAAAAGGTAAATTTTTAAAGCAGACTTCAAGGTTAAGAAGTTTGGTTAATTAATGTAAATATCTATTGGTACATAGGCTCTCTTTTGAAATACCATCATGCATTGTACATTAGACCACACCTACAAACTTGTCCCTTGTACTTCCAGTGAAGTCGAGGGCAGTTTTCAGTGGCTGCTTCAGTGGACTGAAAATCAGAGTGATGCACAGAAACAATGTGGTTCTGATGAAAGGTCACAGACTGAAATACATGTAAATTATGTTTCTTTCTCCACAGACGCAATCAGATCTGCTGAAAATTCCAGCACTTTCTGTTTTTCATTCAGATTTCCAGCATCCGCAGTATTTTTCTTTTCCTGAACTGGAGAGTGCTGAGAAGGTGGAGCTCATTGCAAGAAGGGTTTGAGATCCCCGTCTGAGCTGGAAACTATGAGTAAAATCACAGCATGAAAAGATCATCACCATCTGGAAGCGGAAGGGGATTCAGTTGGTCATCCCATTTACTGACACAATAGCAGTCAGACTGCAGAGAGACCTTTCAGATATTTCACGAGTGAGAAAGGATTTGCTTAGTTTTCTTACCAATTTAGAAAGTTCAAAGGATTTGATTCATAAATCAGCGCTTTCTTTCTAGAAAGAGACATCTTAAGTGTTCTGAGCCTTGGGGAAAAAACAATTTCTTTCCCCCACGTTCTGAGACTCCAGTGAGTTTGAATTTAATTGTTGAAGTGTTAATTTCTATTAATTACACCCAGGACGGAACTATGGTGGAGGACCCGTGTACTTTGGCTGCTGTTTCAATTGATGTGATAATGTCATATCTTGCCCCTATGACTCCAATCGATCACAAAACACGGTTTTCTACTCAACAATATCGCTGCTCAATGGCCGGGGCTTTACCCAGCATTCGCGGCGGTGCAGAATGTGCCCGATCCTCGCTGCAGGCGCAATACTGGGTGTGAGTCGAGCATTGTGGGTGCTTTTAGGGGAGCATGCGCAGTTGCTTCCTGCAGCAAGAGTTGGTCGAAGGAGATGACAATTTCCGAGTGGAGGCGAGTAACTGAAGCCGGTAGATGGGGAGGGTTGGAGGCGGTGGAGTGGGCAGTGAGATTTTATACAGATCCACTGGCAGTTCGACACCCGAATAAATTGCAGTGGTCCCGCGGTCGCAGCGAACGGTCGTGGGGGCAGCTGCGGGCCGCGGTTCTCAGTAAAATGGCAGAGTTAACGGCCGCCATCTTTACTGGGATCAATGTGCAGCGGGGCGCATGCGCGGTCATCCCTGTCCCTGTCAGCAGGAGGAGAGGATATTGTGCATTTCCTGGACTGACAGGAATGGATTTTCGAAACTCCTTTTACAGGGGGTTAGAAGGGGAGGATTTACACACAGCAAACTCAAACCAAGAGAAATATTTGTCTCGTCTGACATAGGTCTTTAAAATAAAAACAAAAATTGCTGGAAAAACTCAGCAGGTCTGACAGCATCAATGGACAGAAAGACAGAGTTAATGTTTCGAGTCCATATGACTTCTTCAGAACTCAAGAGTCATACGGACTCGAAATGTTAACTCTGTCTTTCTCTCCACAGTTTCTGTCAGACCTGCTAAGTTTTTCCTGCAATTTTTGTTTTTGTTTCAGATTTCCAGCATCCGCAGTATTTTGATTTTATCTCGGTCTTTAAAATCCTCATTAGGATGGGCAGGTCGATGCGGACAGAATGTTTCCACTTGTTGGTCTGTCCAATGCTGGAGGTCTTCTGTACACAATAGTTACAAATAAATCCAACAGGAAAACTGGAGATGCTTCTTTCCTGAGGCAGTAATTAAAATGTGGAACTCACTACTACAGTAAGTGGCTGAGAAAAATACCTGAGACTCTTTCAAAAAGAAACTGGATGAGAACATGAGAGAAAAGGGATTAGAAAGATCAACTGAACGGCTGAGATTAGGTTGGCAGAATGGGAGGAAATTCATGTGGATTAGAAACTCCAGTACAGACTAGATAAACCGAATGGCCTGTTTGTGTAATGTATACTCCGTGTAATTCTTTGTAAACTTATTTTACAGGGTAATAGAAGAGGAGGATTTGCAGACAGGAATATCAAACCAAACCTCACGTCTGACAGAATCAACTGGTTCATTGGGACCTGAAGATTTGTACATCTGAAGGGAATTAATCGACCGTCTCAGCTGGAAACCGGTGAGAGGCTGTTCACCTGCTCCTCCTGTGTGAAGGGATTAATACAGCTGGTAAACATGCTGACACGACAGCGAACTCACAACAGTGAGAGGCTATTCACTTGCTCTGCATGTGGGAAGAAATTCATGTGTTCATCCAACCTGCTGGCACACCAGCTTGATCACTTTGATGAGAAGCCTCTTCAATGCTCTGACTCTGGGAAAAGCATTAAAATCTCTGAGGAACTAGTCCAACAGCAGCGAGTTCACACTGATGAAAGACCGTTCAGCTGCTCCCACTGCGGGAAGAGGTTCAGGCTGTTCTCCCGCCTTGCAGAGCACCAGCTCCTTCACACTCATGAGAGGCCGTTCAGCTGCTCTCACTGTGGGGAGTCGTTCAGCGAGTCAGGGCGTCTCACTGAGCACCAGCGAGTTCACACCAAGGACAGGCCATTCAGCTGCTCCCAGTGTGGGAAGGCATTCACTCAGTTTTCAAGCTACACTAAGCACCAACTGGTTCACTCAGATGAGAGACCTTTTAAATGCTTCGAATGTGAGAAAACCTTTAAAAGAAGCATTGATCTGCTGAGGCACCAGTGCATTCACACTGGGGAGAGACCGTTCCCCTGCTCTGTGTGTGGAAAGAGATTCACTCATTCTTTCCACCTTCTGACACATAAGCGTGGTCACACCGGGGAGAGACCATTCATCTGCTCCGTGTGTGGAAAGAGTTTCATTCGGTCATCCAGCCTTCTGATACACCAACGGATTCACACCGGGGAGAGACCATTCACCTGCTCCATATGTGGCAAGGGATTCACTCGTTCAAACCAACTTCTGATACACAAGCGAGTTCATACTGGAGAGAGACCGTTCACCTGCTCCGTGTGTGGGAAGAGATTCACTCAGTCAGCCAACTTGTGGACACATCAGCGGGTTTACACTGGGGAGAGGCCGTTCATCTGCTCCGTGTGTGGCAAGAGTTTCTCTCGTTTGTCCTACCTTGAGGTACATGAGCGAGTTCACACCGGTGTGAGGCCGTTCACCTGCTCAACGTGTGGGAAGAGATTCGCTCATTCATCCCATCTGGTGAGACACCAGCGCAGTCACACTGGAGAGAGGCCGTTCACCTGCACAGTATGTGGAAAGGGTTTCACTTGTTCATCTTATCTGGTGAGACACCAGCGCATTCACAATAGGGAGAGGCCGTACACCTGCTCCTTGTGTGGGAAGGGATTCAATGATTCAACCCACCTGCTGAGACACCACTGCATTCATATGGGGTTGAGGCCGTTCTCCTGTTCTGTGTGTGAGAAGGGATTCACTAATTCATCCAACCTGCTGAGACACCAACGTGTTCACACTGGGGAGAGGCCATTCACCTGCTCCGTGTGTGAGAAGAGATTTACTCGGTCATCCGACCTGCTGAAACATAAGAGAGTTCACATGTTACCAGAAAAGTTGGATTCAGTTGTTGATGCTGAGAATCACATCCAGAACTGAACCTTTTCTCCTTTCTAACTCTAGATTATTTCAGTTCTCATACCTTCAGTTACTCTCATGGACAAGTCCCAGCTCCCCGTACCTCCCAGGGCATCTCAACATTTTATGATTTACATCAATGACTTAGATGAGGGGAGTGAAGAAGTAGCTAAATTTGCAGAGGACACAAAGATAGGTAGGAAAGTATGTTGTGAAGAGGACATGAGGAGATTGCAGATGGATATAGGTAGGTTGAGTGAGTGGACAAAGATCTGGCAAATGGAGTTTAATGTGGGAAAATGTGAAGTTCACTTTGGCAGGAAGAACGAAAAAGCAGAGCATTACTGAAATGGAGAACGGCTGCATAATTCTGAGGTGCAGAGGGATCTAGGTATTCTAGTACATGAGTCACAAAAAGTTAGTATGCAGGTACAGCAAGTAATTAAGAAGGCTAATGGAATGCGATCCTTTATTTCGAGAGGGATTGAACATAAATGTAAGGGTTTCACACTTCAGTTGTACAGGGCATTGGTGAGATTGCACCTCGAATACTGTATACAGTTTTGGTCTCCTTATTTAAGGAAGGATATAAATGCATTGGAGGTGGTTCAAAGGAGGTTTACTGGATTGATACCTGGAATGAGTGGGTTGTCATATGAAAGGTTGGACAGACTGAGCTTGTTTCCACTGGAGTTTGGAAGAGTGAGGGGTGATTTGATTGAAGTATACAAGATCCTGAACGGCCTTGACAAGGTGGACGTCGAAAGGATGTTTCCTCTTGTGTGTGAGTCCAGAACCAGGGGGCACTGTTTTAAAATCTGGGTCACCCTTTTTGGACAGAAATTAGAACTTTTTCTCTCTCAGAGCATTCTGCAACTTTGGAACTCTGCCTCTGAAGGCGGTGGTGGCGGGGTCACTGAAAATTTTTAAAGCAGATGTAAATAGATTCTTGTTAGGCAAGGGAATCAAATGTTATCAGGATTGAAACACAAGAAGATCAGCCATGACTTTCTTGAATAGTGGATCAGGCTCAAGGGGCCAAATGGTCTACTCCTGTTCCTATTTCTTATGTTATTATGTCTCTCCTAGCCTTAGCATCCAGGGAAGCATAACACATCCAGGATCATTATTGGTGAAATTTTGCTGAACAATTGTGAAAAGAGAGACACCCTGTTGAAGTTTTTCATCCTGCACTCATCAGGACAGATTTGTAAGAATACCAATTGTAAATGGAACAATGATTTATACTACATGAGAAGATGGGCTGATTGGTTGGCAAGAGGACTCTGATTGGTAGAGGTGTTACCACGGAAAATGCACCAGGCAATAGTTAACTGCCAAGCTTTTGTTTAAATTCAAACCAGGCAGGTTGACTCTGATTGGTCATGGGAAATGAACCAGGGAATGACTGTCCCTTAGCTTTTGTTTTGTTGAGAAAGCGCAAAGAAAGTGTGTGGACATACTCTTTCTGTTTGCAAAGGACAGGACCCTGTGTGTGAATACATGAGTTTCTAGCATGTGTAAGTGAGCTATACCGTGAGCATGACTGACAATTTTAAATTGTTTGTCAGTGTCATTCTTAGCACAATCAGATTTGTTTAGTAAGTGCTGTCCAATTGCAGAGTCACTTATCATGTTGGACACTTTGTTCTGAGATTTGCAAGCATGGGCCGGTTGATTATGGTCAGTACTTTGCCTGTTGCGAACAGCCAAAGGGATGTTCTGTTTATCAAAAATGATACCAGAAATGTGTGTGTTTACATATGAGTAAAGGATTGACAGGCTGGGTCTCTTCTCTCTTGGATAAAGGAGACTGAGAGGTGACCTAATCGAGGCCTTTAAAATGATGAAAGGTTTTGATAGAGAGGATACAGAGAGAATGCTTCCTCTTGTGGGGAATAGAGACCATCAATATAAGATAGTCACCAAGAAATCCAGCAGGGAATTCAGAAGAAACTTCCTAACCCAGAGAGTGATGAGAATGTGGAACTCGCTACCACAGGAAGTGGGTGAAGTGAATAGTATGGATGTATTTAAGGGGAAACGAGATAAGCACAAGAGAAGGGAGTAGAGGGTTACAGTGATAGATTTAGATGAGGAAAGATGGGAGGAGGCTCGAGTGGATCATAAACACCAGCATGGACTGGTTAGGCTGAATGGCCTGTTTCTGTGCCTTATATCCTCTGTAATCCTATGTAATCGAGCTCTGAATCCACTGTATT
Organism: Cetorhinus maximus; assembly: GCF_964194155.1. NCBI lineage: Eukaryota > Metazoa > Chordata > Chondrichthyes > Lamniformes > Cetorhinidae > Cetorhinus > Cetorhinus maximus. The sequence continues at coordinate 406,343 of NW_027596270.1, read as the reverse complement.
ATTTCTGTTTGTGTTGGGAAGCAGCATGGCATTAACCTGAAGACTAAACTCAGACTCTTCCAGGCCATTGTCCTTACCACCCTGCTGTATGGAGCAGAATCCTGGGTCTGCTATCAGAGCCACGTCAAAGCTCTGGAACACTTCCACCAAAGACACCTGAGGTCCATCACGAGAATTCGATGGCAGGACAAAATCACAAAACAACGAGGTCTCCATCGTGCTGGACTCAACAGCACAGAGACCACCCTCCAGAAAATTCCACTTGGATGGCCAGGCCATGTCCCCACATGGATGATGACAGAATCCCCAAGCAGATCGTCAATGGGGAACTGCCTCAGGGTAAACAACATCAAGGTGGTCAGTATAAATGATACAAGGACACCCTTAAAAAAGAGCCTTACAAACTTGTGCATTGCAGACCACCTCTCTGGGGAAAACATTGCAGCCGACCGGCCCATGTGGAGGCAAACACCGAAATTTGGTTCAGCATGTTTCAAGGACAATCTACTCCAGACTCACAACATCCGATGTGCCCAGAGGAAGACCAGTGGTGGAGCAGCTGCAGATGTTCCCCCGGTACCAACAACGACAACATGAACTGCCAGTTCTGTGGGCATCCATGTCGATCCCATATCAGTCTCTTCAGTCATGAGAGGAGCCACAGAAAATGATGCAATCATTGACAGCTTGGACATACTCGAACAACGAGGAGTCTACCCCAACATTACCCGTGTTCCCCGGATCAGGGAACTATACTCTGTCTGTATGATTGCAGTGCTGTTAATAAAGTCAGGAAAAGACAATCTATTGTTGTGAGTTTGATTATCTGGTGTCTGAAATCACAAGATTCAGTATTTAGAGTCAACAAGATGAACAAGGAAACACGTCACGGCCCAATATTCCAGCTCGATATTCCCAGGAGAAAGTCTGTTATCTAACACCTCGAGTGGACAGAACAGAGAAAGATCCCATCTGTAAGAAACCCTCGAATCATTTGTAAATATCTTTCAAATGTTGACAGGTTCCAACTGTCAGTTTCCATTATATTGAAGTCAATGGGAGGTGAGAGAGCGGTTATTCTAGAATTATAAAGAACACGAGTTAGACCACAGCTAGAATAGTGAGTACAGTTCAGGTCACCACATTACAGGAAGGATGTGATTGTACTGGAGAGGGTAGAGAAGAGATTTATCTGGATGTTGCCCAGGTTGGGGAATTTTAACTGTGAGGAAAGATCGGATAGACTGGGATTGTTTTCTGTGGAACAGAGGAGGCTGAGGGGAGATTTAATTGAGATATATAAAATTATGAGGGGCCCAGATGGAGCAGACAGCACCTATTTCATTAACAGAGAGATCAGTAACCAGGGGGCAAAGATTTAAACTAATTGATGGAGGATTAGAGGGGAGTTGAGTAATGTTTTCACCCAGAGGGTGGTTGGGGATCTGGAACTCACTGCCTGAAAGGGTGGTAGAGGCAGAAACTCTCATCACATTTAAGAAACACTCCAATATACAACTGGAGGTGCTGTAACCTCCAGGGCTACAGACCTAGAGCTGGAAAGTGGGATTAGACTGGATAACTAATTTTCGGCCAGCACACGCATGATGGGCTCAATGGCCTCCTCTGTGCTGTAAATTTCTGTGATGACAAGTGGTCCTCGTGTTTATATCCAAGACAGGCCTCAGCCCAGTCATTTGCTCCAAATGTTGATGTGATGGTTGAAGCTAAGAGGTGTCAGGTGTCGGGAGCAGTAAATAAATGGAAATGTTAGTAAATACTGATATAGTTTATCTGTATCTCGTTCCATTTTAATAGCTTCTGCTGAATGTGACCCTCACCCAGTGCCAGGATATCAGATCAGAGCCACCATGGAAAATGAGTTTGACACTCCTGAGTCCCTGTAACTTCCTCCAGCTCCACAACCCTCTGTGTAAATACAAGGTGTTGTTGTTGGATTCACCCTGAGATAGACAATGTCAATCTGATTCCCCTCATCCACAAACACAACAACTTCTCCACAAAACACAAACAGGTTTGTAAATTGTGACCTCATTTTCCAGAAGCCATGTTGAGGATCTCTAATGGCTCCTTTTCTTCCCCAGTGATCAGAAACAGCATCTCTTAGGATCCCTTCAAGCATCTTCCCTGTGATCGACATCACACTGATGGGCCTGTCGTTCCCTGGCTCTGATTTGTCTCCAATTCGGAAAGTGGGAACTAAGTGAGCTGCCTTCCAATCTCAGGGAACAATCCCCGACTCTCTTGAGCTGTTGAAGATTCGGACAAGGGGCTCAAAGAGCAGCCGTCCCATCTCTTTAAGCTGCCTTGGGTGGGTATCATCTGGACCTGGAGCACCATCTAGTTTGAGATTTCCTATTTTATCCAGGATGACAATCACTTTCTACTTTAATAGTGATGATGTTACTGTCAACACCACATCCCACAGCTGGAATCTGAACATCATCCACAGGAGTGCAGACTGATGTGAAATAGTCATTTAACAGTTATGTTATATCCTGGCAATCTGTTTCAATCTGTCCTGAACTGACAGTCTGTGACTCAAAACCATTTTTAACCATCTTCTCACTCCTGATGGAGTTGGAAAAGTTGTCACTATTATTCCTATAATTGTTCACCACCTTCTTTTCCAAAGATTGCTTCACTTCTCTAACGGCTGCTTTTGTCTCCCTCAATTGTGGGTGATATTTGTCCCTATTCTCCTGGACACTGAATCCATCTTGTTCTAAACTGGGTTCAATGTCAGACAGTTCAGGGAGTCGGAAATCATTCACCCCTAGACCTACACTGACAGGTAAAACCCCAGACAGCTCCCTCAGTAAGGATCCCTTGGTTTTTCACCATGTATGAGTCAGGGTACTGAAACCCACCTTTCTGACAGTCCACTCCTGGAGGCCCCACTCCCTGAGCCTACAACCTTCAGCAGGGTCAGTGGTGGAGTTCCACAGCGGGAGTGATCTCAGGGTAACTGTTGGGATTGCACCACCATGGATATCCTGAGTTGTCTATTTATAGTTATCCTGGTGTCTAACACACGCACATCATTAAAACAGGGAATTCCTGGAAACACCGTGCAGATCCTTCTTTATCTGGAGATCAAATGTCTGTGGTATAATTGTCCCAGCAGTTAACAGGCTCCTGTGAACTCCACTATCTGCTCTTTCAATGCAGATTTTAACAAATGTCTTTCAAATAAGTTAACATTGTCCTGAAATGGTAGCTGTCGTATAATTACCACAGTCATTTTCAGGCTGGAAACTTAAACCTGCTATTTCACTTTCAAGACAAGAACACATCACAGTTTTACACCAATCTCTGATTTGACAGCACGTTTCCAGCATTCACCGTTGAAAAACAGAAATTGCTGCAAAATCTCAGCAGGTCTGGCAGCATCTGCAGAGAGAAAAACAGAGTTAACATTTTAAGCCCAATATGGCTCTTCTTCGGTTCCAAAACATTAACTCTGTTTCTGTCTCCACAGATGCTGCCAGACCTGCTGAGATTTTCCAACATTTTCTGTTTTTAGTTTAGACACCCACATTATTTTGTTTTATTTCACTGTTGTTCTTCCTGATTCTAAACACAATTGTAAAGGAGCCTTTTGTCCCATCTGAACCATGGAAAAAAGCAGCTGACACACATTTCTTCCACACTTCAGGATTAACCCACACAAAATCTCTTCAGTGTGTGAAGGGATGAAAAAGACAAAAGTGCCATTTGTCCCTCAGTGTGACCCTGAAGGACTGTGTCCAGGCTGAAGTTCTGTTCCTGCCGTATGATCCTCCCCCAGATTGTCCTTTCTGAGCTCCAGCCAGGTGATGTTAAACACTCAGGTGGGAAAGACAAAAATCTACAACAATATGTTCAAAACAAAGCTGATTTATTTGACATTTATCCAAATGTTAAACTCCAGCCCAGTTAGAGGGATAATGAACATCATCAGAAGCAAACTCCTGCTCTCAGAATGAAATTGGTCTAGTCCTGGATGTGATTAACAGCTGCAAGAACAGCAGAATCCAACCCCTGCAGTCACTTGTAAACTCACTGGTGTCAGTAGGTGAGATGACTGAGTGAATCTCTTCCCAAGCATGGAGCAGGTGAACCGCCTGTCACCAGTGTGAATGTGTTTGTGTGACAGCAGGTCCACTTTGCTTTTAAATCTCTGTTCACACAACTTAGAAAAGGTTTCTTATCAGTGTGAACAAGTTTATGTGTTTTAAGGTGGGATGACTGAGTGAATCTCTTCCCACACATGGAATAGGGGAACGGTGTCGCCCCAGTGCGAGTGCGCTGCTGGACACTTGAGTTCACATGATCAACAGTACCCAGTCCTAGTGAGAGCACCTGAATAGTCTTGTCAGTGTGAACACGTTGTTGGTACGTGAGCTCCACAGGATTTTCATAGCACTTCCTACAATCCAGAGATTGAAAAGATCGTCCCACTGTGAACTCACTGGTTTGTCAACAGGTTGAATGAATGAGGGAATCTTTCCCCACATGGAGCAGGTGAATGACCTCTTCCTGGTGTGAACTCGCTGGTGTTGCTGCAGGATGGACAATCGCCTGAACCTCTTCCCACAGTGAGAGCAGATGAATGGAGTGGAACCAGAGTGAATGCTCTGGAGCATCATCAGTGAATGTAGGTTTTTAAACCTTGGTCGAAGCATTTAAAGCCTCTCTCTGGTGTATGAACTTGCTGGTGTGCACGGAGGCTGGATGGAGAAAGAGGCGGACAAGGAGGAAATCCCAGTGCGGTAGTGGAAGGGAGGGAAGCAGCAGAGGCAGCTTATCGGATTGTCTCAATCTTAGTGACAAAGAAGCTCCATGAGATCCTCACACTTGTTGTTGGGGGTGAGGATGGAGGAGACAGGGGAGAGGGAGAGCACTTCAAAAGGAACTAACTTGTGTTAGAGATATTAAAAAGGCTTAACATACTGTAGGTTTAACACAAAGCTGATTTATTTGACTTTTATCCACAATATTAACCACGATAACTGGACTGGAGTTTATTAACATCAGCAGAAAAAGACCCCATTGAACATGGTTCAGTCCTGGATGTGATTAACAGAAAAATCCATCACTGTAGTTATTCATGAACTCGCTTGTGTCTCACCAGGTGAGATGAGCGAGCAAATCTCTTATTACACACAAAGCAGGTGAAATGGCTTCTTCTCAGTGTGAACTCTCTGGTGTATCAGCAGGTGGGATGAGATAGTGAATCCCTGCCCGCACTCAGCAGGTGAATGGCCTCCACCCAGTGTGAACTCGTTGATGTATCCGCAGGTTGGATGACTGAGTGAATCCCTTCCCACACTCAAAGCAGTTGAATGGCCTCGCCCCAGTGTGAACTCGCTGGTGTGTCAGCAGGTTGGTTAAGGTAGTGAATCCCTTCCTACACACAGAACAGGTGAACGGCCTCTCCCCAGTGTGAGTGCGCTGATGTATCAGCAGTTTGGATGACTGAATGAATCCTTTCCCACACTTGGTGCAGGTGAATGGCCTCTCTCCAGTGTGAATGCGCTGATGTATCAGCAGGTTGGATGAGGTAGTGAAACCCTTCCCACACTCGGGGCAGGTGAATGGTCTCTCTCCAGTGTGAACTCGCTCGTGTATCAGGAGGTTGGTTAACCGAGTGAATACCTTCCCACATTCAGTGCAAGTAAATGGCCTCTCCCCAGTGTGAATCCGCTGGTGTACAGTGAGCTGAGATGATTGTCTGAACCCCGTCTCGCAATGAGAGCACCTGAACGGTCTCTCGTCAGTGTGAACACGTTGATGGAGCATCAGTTCACTGGAACTTTTAAAGCACTTCCCACACTCTGGACAATTAAAAGGTTTCTCCCCAGTGTGAACTCGCTGGTGTCTCAGGAGGTGGGATGACCAACGGAATCCTTTGGCACACACGGAGCAGGTGAACGGCCTCTCCCCAGTGTGACTGTGTTGATGAGTTTCCAGCTCAGATGGGAATCTGAATTCCTCCTCACACTCCCCACGTTTGCACGGTTTCTCCCCAGTGTGGCTGCACTTGTGTTTCAACAGGTCAAATGATCGACTGAAGCCTCGTCCACAGGCAGAACACGTGTGTGGTTTCTCTCCACTGTGAACGGTGCTTTTTCCTTCCATGATCAAAATCCGATGGTATTCAGGTTATGAATAAATTAGGCAACTTCATCAGATCCTGATGTGATGATTGAGTTTCCTGACAGTGAATCCTCCCCTTCTAATACCCTGTGAAATTGATTTAAAACAGAAAAAAGGGAGTGAGAGAGAACCCACAAAAACACAAAGGCAGGTTGTGAAATTGAGCTGAATGAATCTGTTAATTTGTGAGGCCAGGACTAGGAAAAAGTGAATGTGAAAGCTGCTGGACTGTCATAAAAACCCAACTGGTTCACTCATGTCCTTCAGGGAAGGGAACCTTTCTGGGCCTACACAACAATCTGTTCTCTATGGGAGGGGACAGAGAGAGGTGGGGATGTGGGAGAAGTGGGGGGATGAGGCAAGGAAGAGGGATTTTATATATTTTCAACTCAACCAGAACTTTGACATATTCTCCCAAATCCTGACACTCTACCACCGAGAAGGATCAGGATAGCAGGTCTATGGGAACAGTATCACCTCCAAGTCACACACTGTCCTGACTTGTCTGACATCCAGAACTGGATGAGCACAAATTTCCTTCATTTAAATATTGAGAAGACTGAAGCCATTGTCTTCAGTCCCACAACAAACTCCACTCCCTGGCCACCGACTCCATCCCTCTCCCTGGCAACTGGGTGAGGTTGGAGCAGACTCTTCACAACGTCAGAATAATATTTGACCCCAAGAAGAGCTTATGACCAGATATCCCCATCATCACCAAGATCGCCTATTTCCACCTCAGTAACGTCACTTGACTCTGCTCATCTGCTGCTGAAAACCTCATCATTCCTTTGTTACCTCTAGACTTAACAATCCTAACACACTCCCAGCCGGCCTCCCATATTAAACCACCTCCCTCCATCCGGAGGTCATCCAAAACTCTGCTGCCCGTGTGCTTACTCACACCAAGTCTTGTTCACCCATCACCCCTGTGCTCACTGACATACAAAGGTTTCTGTTCAAGAAGCATCTAAATTTTAAACTTCCCATCCTTATTTTCAATTATATCCATGGCCCCTCCCTACCTCTGTAATCTCCTCCAGCCTCATAACCCTCTGAGATCTTTGTGCTCATCTAATTCCTCAGCATTCCTGATTTTAACTGTTCCACTATTAATTGGCTGCACCTTCAGTTGCCCAAGGCCATAAACTGTGGAATTTCATCCCTGACGCTCTCTGCCTCTCTACCTCACTTTTCTCCTCAAGATACCAACTTCTGCAACCAACACGCAGCCCATTACAAATCAGTTGTTAAATGGTCCATCTCTGTTTCTAGACTCAGTTCTGTGAGCAACAGCTGCAATAAAACAAATGCAAAATACTGCGTTTGCTGTAAATCTGAAAGAAAAAGAGCAAATCCTGGAAATGCTCCAGGTCAGTAACTGTAGAAAAAGAAAGAGAGTTAACATTTCAGGATGTGCAGAATCAGTTCCAGGGAATAAAAATTCAGCAGAATTTTATGGTCAATATAAGCTCAGAAGCAGAAGAGAATGATCTCTAGTGCAGGAAAAACAATTCCTGACCACGGGAAGATAAAGCTGGTAAATCAGCAGTGTATAGACGGGAGACGGGCAGCAGGGGACACCTCATTTAGACACAGCTGGCGGAAATAACAGGGAAATACCAAACATGGCTAAAATACACCCATTGTTTGAGGGAGTGGAAGTTAGACAATGGAAGAGAGGTGATCAGGGAGGCAGAGGTGAAACAGAGCAATGGATGGACATAGATTCAGATCCACAGTAAAGAAGCCATACCAGCCCCAAAGCTATGGAAACCAGAGCACAGCACTAAAAGCTCTAAATTGTAGATGAATGTTCAATAATACTCACCTCTGAAACAATTTCACTGTTTTCAAATTTAAAATCTCCTGCTAGAGCCTGCAGCTGGAAAGATATTACAAGCAGTGAAAGCACCTGTAAAAGGATATTACAAAAGTCATATGTGTCAGTCCAGGTTTGAAATTCAGAAGAGACAAACATTTATCTTGGTTTGAGTTTCCTGTGTGTTGATCCTCCCCTTCTAACCCTCTGTAAAAGGAGTTTCCAAAATTCATCACTGTTTGTCCAGGATAGAAATTCACAACATTCCCTCCTCCTGGCCTAGGATTACTTAAGCAGTGACAACTTCCATTGGAAGCAGGTCAGAGAAGGTTCACTAGGCCAATTCCTGGAATGAGGGGGGTTGTCTTATGAGGAAAGGTTGAGCAGGTTGGGACTATGCTCATTGGAATTTATAAGAATGAGACGTGATCTTATTGAAACATGTTAGATTCTGAGGGCTCTTGACAGATGCTGAGAGGTTGTTTCCTCTCATGGGGGAATCTAGAACAAGGGGGGGGGGGGGCACAGTTTACAAATAAGGGGGTCTCTCATTTTACACTGAGGAGGAGAAATTTCTTATCTCAGAGGGTCATGAGTCTGGAATTCATTTCTCCAGAGAGCAGTGAAGTCTGGGTCATTGAATATAGTCAAGGTTGAGTTAAGCAGGTTTTTGATCTAAAAGGGACACAAGCGTTATGGTGGGGGTGGTGGGGAGGGAGGGGGTGCAGACAGGAGTAGAGAGTTAAGGCCACAAGCATACCAGCTGTGACCTTATTGAATGGCAGAACAGGCTCGATGGGCTGAATGGTCCCCTGATGTTCTTATGCTGGTGCTTGGGAAGACCGCGCATGCGCCCTGCAGCAAATTGCCCCTCGGAAGATGGCGGCCGTTAACCAGGGTCTGTAAACAGAAATAGAAACAGAAATAGTTGGAAAAACTCAGCAGGTCTGGCAGCATCGGCGGAGAAGAACAAAGTTGACGTTTCGAGTCCTCATGACCCTTCAACAGAACATCCTCTTCTCCGCCGATGCTGCCGGACCTGCTGAGTTTTTGCAGGTGTTTCTGTTTCTGTTTCTGTTTCTGTTTTGCATTTCCAGCATCCGCCGTTTTTTTGTTTTTAACCAGGGTCTGTTCCCCGGAGCTGCAAACGCCATTCCCATTCCTGCACAGCCTGATTCTGGGCTTGCGGCCTACATCCGGTGTTTATGAAGCCTCCTTTCCCTCCCCTCTCCTCCCGGCTCCATTCCTCCCTCCGCCCCGCCCGCTCTCACCCATTTCCAAAAGCCTCTCCCGCACTCACTGGGCTCCGATCCAAGTGACATTGCGCATGCTCCCAACGGTTCAGCACGGCGCCTGCGCACTGGGCTCCTGTACAGTGATTAGAGCACATTCACATCCGCACGGAATGTTAGGTAACAGCAGCGCCATTGACACTCGAAATACAAAATAGAAAATCGTTCTGTTAACCAATTGGGATAAATTAATTAAAAAAAGACACGTAAATGTTTGTGAATTTGTGTGCTGCTAACGTGATTTAAATCTCTGCTCCATTCGGAATACACTGAGTTTTTAAAGCTTTTTCCAATGGTTCTCCTCCCATGTAGGTTCTGACCCTGGCTGGGTTCAATCCCGCAGTCACTGGTTCCTCTCTTTCTCTCTCCATCTTATGTTACTGAATATTCACCCTTTGATATAATGTTACAGCACAGATGGAAACTATTCAGCCCATCATCCCTGTGCTGACTTTTTGGACGATCTATCCAAGTAATTGTACAGCCCGGCTGGTACTGTCAAAACGATGCATATCTGCTGTAGTAATGCAGGAGGTGAATGGGAAAGGATCTCCCAGACTCTGGGAAGATTGATTGACCAGTGTTATGAGCTGAAATAAAACAGCAAGTACCACAAAAACTCAGCAGGTCTGGCAACTCCTCTGGAGAGAGGAACAGTGTTAGTGTTTTGATTCAAATATGATTCTTTATTTTATTCAATCATGGGATTTAGGTGTCCGATCCCTAGTTGCCCTAGCTCAGAGGGCATTTAGAGTTAACCACATTGCTGTCACATGTAGTTACCATTTCACTAAAGGACATTTGTGAACCAGATGGGTAGTCATCATTCGACTTTTAATTCCAGATTTTTATTCGCACCATGGTGGGATTATCCAGCGCATTGCCCTGGGTCTCTGGATTACTAGTTTAGCAACAATACCACTCTGCCGTCTACTCCCCTTCTTCGAAACTGAAATGGACAGCCATTTTTCCTGTATTCTGACATTAAAACTTACCGTGCTTTTTTTTTATACTACAAACATGACCATTCCCTTTGTCTTTTGTTCAATCACATCTTTGTTTAATCTCTCCCGTCCTCCTGACCTTCTCTTTTGTTGTACCTGACCCTCCCCACTTTTCAATGCCAGAAAACCCATGCTATTTCTCCATCTCTTCAGTTCTGAAGAAGAGTCACATTGCAGTCGAAACATTAAATCTGCTTCTCTCTCCACAGATGCTGTTAGACCTGCTGAATTTTTCCAACACCTTCCGATTTTTATTTCAGATCTCCAGCATCCGCAGTATATTGCTTTTATTTAAGGGTTCACTGGTTAGTTAAGTACGGAGTACTTGGTCGAGTTTAATTCGATAATTCTGCACACCCCACATACCACAGTGACATTATTAATAAAGGGCCAAGTGAAGGGAACATCCCTGATGTGATAGAGTAGATGAATTATGGAGTTACGAATCAAGGATATTAATATGCTGTAACCTCACAAATGCCAATTAGCTGGGATGTTGCAGTTTGAAAGAACCCCACATACTTGTCCAGTGAAAGAGGCCGTGTCCATTGGACATATTAGGGCCACACCACTGTCCAATTTTACTGGTGTTCATGTGGATGGATCTCAACTTTATGAACAAGGACTGTATCAGACTGGTGCTGCATCTTATGTCCCTCATGACAGCTGTAATATCCTTATTAAATACTCAACATAATATTTAACCCAGAAATCTGAGCTTATTGTGAACACAGCCCTTCAAATTGTCACTGATGGAAACTCCAACTATTCAGAAACTATCCATTGGTTGTAACTCCCTCAGGGAAAACCTACGTCTCTGGCAAAAGAAAACACAACTTCTCCACAACAGAAAGGAAACCATTCACCCACCACTCCAAATGCCGAATGATTTGGTATATTGCTGGTAAGTGACGGGAACAATTTGCTATTTGTAATGTGAATTTACATCAGCAGCAAGAGTTAGTGAAGAGGGTGATGGTAATAACCAGGTAGACTGACTCACCAGGAAAGTTACTCCAGAGGGAATTCCATGGGATCCACCCAGAACACTGGTACTCGTACGACAGACTCCAGTTAAACGTGATTTAAAAACTTGTCAGGACCATGACCCTGATGTGACTGTGGTCAAAGAGGCCGTACAACATAGCAAAGACTTTCCCTCATCCTTTTTCAGCAAGGACTCACTCATCCAACAAGGGTGGCTCTAATTTGACTTGGGTCACACTTTGATGCTTCAGAAAAGAATTATTTTTGTTCATGGATCAAATTTGGGACATGTTCCTCTTTTTCCAGTCCTCGATATGTTGCATAATTACTATTGAGAACATAGGATGCACCAGGATGTCCATCACTACCTGAACCTGTGACCAAATTAACCCGGACTTGTGAATGGACATGTCACATCTGAATGACGTTCCGTGGGAAACATTGCAGATTGATTATACAGGCCCACTACCCATAGTAACAGGGAGGGACCGGTATATCCTGGTAGTTATAGTTATGCTTACCTGGTGGATTGAATCTTTCCCTGCCTGTAAAAAATGATGCAGCCACTACATCTAAAATCTTGTGGGAACAGATCTTTACCAGATGGGACTTTCTGAAAAGGATAGAGAGTGATATTGGTTCTCATTTCACAGCTGAATTAATGCAGCAGTTCCGTCATCTTGTGGGTGTGGAACAACATTTCCACATCACCTACCACCGAGCAATTAGCGGGATAGTCGAGGGCTTTACTTTTCTATAAAAACAGCACTGAGAAAAGCTCTCATAAAGGGAGCTGATGATCTGGTCAAGGTCAACTGCCTTGCCTAGTATGTTAATGACCATTCACTCCCCTCCTGTTCACTCCTCCAATTGCAGCCCATTTCAGCTCATGACAGGGCAGAAAATGCAGATTGTGCATTGCCCTGGGATCCCACTCCCCATTGCTACTCGACAGACTCAGGACCTGTTTCTCCAGAACCTCCAACGAACCTCAGCATCCTCCCTCAGTGGGACTAGAGGCAGTGGAGAAGATGGTGCTGCCCATCTCAACACCTCCAGGGAGAACAACCCTACCCGTTACATTAACCGTTCAGTGGGAGATGAAGTCATGTTAAAAACCTTGTGAAAAGGGGTCGGGTCGGGATGCTAATTGGGAAGGTCCATATGATGTTCTAGATAGACTTGTGGGAAACAAATCTTATATTAGCGAAATGGAAATGAAGGATGGAAATGCAATATTTGTGTTATCATGAAGATCCGTGTGAACTGTATATAATGAAAATGTCAGATAACCAGATTGAGAATAAACGATGTGTTTGATTTTATCCAACAGGGACAAGATGTGGATGGTCATCATGCTCCTGGACTGTGTCCAGGCTGAAGTTCTGTTCCTGCCGTATGATCCTCCCCCAGATTGTCCTTTCTGAGCTCCAGCCAGGTGATGTTAAACACTCAGGTGGGAAAGACAAAAATCTACAGCAATATGTTTAAAACAAAGCTGATTTATTTGCTATATAACCAGAATACTAAACTTCAGTTCAATTATTAACATCAGCAGAAACAAACTCCAACTGTCAGAATGAACATAGTTGGGGGAATTAATTTCTGGCATGTTGAGTTGTAATCCGATTGGGTGTCTGGCTTACTGTGAGATAACATCAAGCTGTCAGGGGGAGGGATGATGTTGAGGAGAGCAGGTTTCTGATGGTGCGTTTGTGTGTGTGTATGTGTATGTAAGGGAGAGACAGGCTGTGCCGAGAGTTCGGTACAGGCAGCACCAGTGCAGCCCTGAATGATCGAGAACATCTCTCTGTGCCGGAGTGACACTCTCTGCTATGTGGATGCTGCAGGGAAGGAAGAGCGGAAGGAGACTCGCAAGGAGTCTCGGGACGGAGCAGAAGTGAGTGTGCTACCAAATGTTCAACACCAAATTATCAAGGGGAGCAAACAGGAATGAAACGCCAATGGCGAAAAGTTGGTGATGCAGGTTGATAGAGACATTTAAAAGAACAATAAGCAATTGGTTTCATTTCTAGAGGGTGAGCGTTGAAAAACAGAAGTTTTGTTCTACCCTATATCGAGCGATGGGAGCACTGTGCACGGTTCTGGCCTCCGTATTATAAAAAAGGATATAGAGGCACCGGAGAAGATGCAAAACAAAAAAAGATTTACAAGGGCGATTCCAGATCTGAGAGGTTATAACCATCAGGAAAGACTGAACAGGCTGGGGCTCTTTTCTCCAGAAAAGAGAAGGCTGAGGGGGTGACCTGATCGAGGTCCTTAAAATGATGAAAGGGTTTCGAGCGGGTAGACGTAGAGAAGATGTGGAGGAGACCAGAACTGGGAGGTGGGGGTAGGGGTGGTTAGTGGTTATCAATATCAGATAGTCATTAATAAATCCAATGGGGAATTCAGGAGAATTTACCCAGAGAGTGTGGAGAATGTGGAACTCGCTCCCATAGGGAGTGGTCGAGGTGATAGCATTTAAGGGAAAGAGTTAGGGTGGGGGTGGTGGTAGTGAGACTAACCCGATCGCTCGTCAGAAGTGCTGGCACGGACTCAGTGGGCTCAATGGTCTCCTTCAGTGCTGCACAGATTTGGTGAATGGGAGCAAAATTTCCGCCAAGTTTTCTTTCTATATCCAAACTGGTTGGGTTCTGTCCTGTCAACACATATTTGTACCGCCCTGTGGTAACCCACTCCCTCTCGAAGGTGCCACACTGCCTCCCTCGCGGGGAATGGGGGACAGCTCCAGAGCACCGGAAGTTTGTTTCTCAGGCAGTGGGTTCAACAGCCTCGGTCGTTGGTAAGATTTTAGAGTCCATTATTAAGGATGAGATTTCAGAATACTTGGAAGTGCATGGTAAAATAGGGCAAAGTCAGCATGGTTCCATCAAGGGGAGGTCATGCCTGACAAATCTGTTAGAATTCTTTAAGGAGGTAACGAGTAGGTTAGACAAAGGAGAGCCAATTGATGTTATCTACTTGGACTTCCAGAAGGCTTTTGACAAGGTGCCGCACAGGAGGCTGCTCAGTAAGATAAGAGCCCATGGTATTAGAGGCAAGGTATTAGCATGGATAGAAGATTGGCTGTCTGGCAGGAGGCAGAGAGTGGGGATAAGGGGGTCCTTCTCAGAATGGCTGCCGGTGATTAGTGGAGTTCTGAAGGGGTCAGTATTAGGACCACAACTTTTCACTTTATACATTAATGATCGAGATGAAGGAACTGAGGGCATTCTGGCTAAGTTTGCAGATGATACAAAGATAGGTGGAGGGACAAGTAGTATTGAGGAGGCGGGGAGGCTGCAGAAGGTTTTGGACAGGTTAGGAGAATGGGCAAATAAGTGGCAGATGGAATACAACGTGGGGAAATGTGAGGTCATGCACTTTGGTAGGAAGAATAGAGGCATAGGCTATTTTCTAAATGGGGAGAGAATTCAGAAACCTGGAGTGCAAAGGGACTTGGGAGTCCTTGTCCAGGATTCTCTTAAGGTTAACTTGCAGGTTGAATCGGTAGTTAGGAAGGCAAATGCAATGTTGGCATTTATTTCGAGAGGACTAGAATATAAAAGCAGGGATGTGCTGCTGAGGCTTTATAAGGCTCTGGTCAGACCACATTTAGAATATTGTGAGCAATTTCGGGCCCCGTAACTCAGGAAGGATGTTCTGGCCCTGAAGAGGGTCCAGAGGAGGTTCACGAGAACGATCCAAGGAATGAAAGGCTTAACATATGTGGAACCTTTGAGGACTCTGGGTCTATACTCGATGGAGATTAGAAGGATGAGGGGGGATTTAATTGAAACTTACAGAATACTGAAAGGCCTGGATAGAGTGGACGTGGGGAAGATGTTTCCATTAGTAAGAGAGACTAGGACCCGAGGGCACAGCCTCAGAGTAAAGGGAAGACCTTTTAGAACAGAGATGAGGAGAAACTTCTTTAGCCAGAGAGTGGTGAATCTATGGAATTCATTGCCACAGAAGTCTGTGGAGGCCAGGTCATTGAGTGTATTTAAGACCGAGATAGATAGGTTCTTGATTGGTAAGGGGATCAAAGGTTACGGGGCGAAGGCGGGAGATTGGGGTTGAGAAACTTATCAGCTATGATTGAATGGCAGAACAGACTCGATGGACCGAATGGTCTAATTTCTGCTCCTATGTTTTATGGTTTTATGGTCTTATGGGTTCGGCACAGCTCCGGGGAAATCAGTACGGAGCCAGGAAAAGGCAGCTGGTGCCCTCCTGCCACACCTGGTAAAGCCTGGCACCTTCACAGTCAGCTATTTGAGCTGTAAATGATTGGGCATTGATATCGTGACACCTTCGCTACGACCATCAGGGTTTTCGCTGGAGTAAACAAAGAGAAACTGTTTCCAGTGGCAGGAGGGTCGGTGAACAGAGGGACACAGATTGAAGAGAATCGGGAAAAGAACCAGAGGGGGAGATGAGGGGGATTTTTTTTTACACAGTGAGTTGTTGTGATCTGGGAGGTGCTGCCTGAAAGGGTGGTGGAAGTAGATTCAACAGGAAATTTTAAAAGGGGAATTGAACAAATACTTGAGGGGGAAATGTTTTCAGGGCTATGGGGGAAAGAGCGACGTGGGGGAAGTGGGACTAATTGGATAGATCTTTCAGAGAGCCAGCACAGGCACAATGGGCTGAATGGCCTCTTCCTGTGTTGTAAGATTTTATGATTCATTTCTTTCTGCCCACACACTGGATTGTGCACCCTCCACAGTCACTAACTCGCATGTTTGCTTGTTTTTGTCACTGTTTTATTCTGGTTTTCTGTCATGTCCACCTTCCTCTCCCTCTTCCGTTTTCCCTCTCCTTCTACTCCCGCTCTCCCACTCTCCCCGGTCTCTCTCTCCTTCCCTCCGACTCTCCTATTCTCCCCACTCTCCCTCTCGTTCTCTCCCGCTCTCCCACTTCCCTTGGTCTTCCTCTCCTTCTCTCCCACTCCTCCTGGTCTCCCTCTCCTTCCCACCCGCTCTCCCATTCTCACCGGTCTCTCTTTCTCTCCTTCTCTCCCGCTCTCCCACTCCCCAGTCTCTCTCTCTCTCTTTCTCTCCCACTCCCTGGTCTCCCTCCCTTTCCTTCCTGCTCTCCCACTCCCCCTGGTCTCCCTCCCTTTCTTTCCTGCTCTCCCACTCCCCCTGGTCTTCCTCTCCTCGCCTGCTCTCCCGCTCCTCCCAGTCTCTGTCTCCTTCCCTCCTAGTCTCCCTCTCCTTCCCTCCTACTGTCCCACTCCACCAGTCTCCCTCTCCTTCTCTCCCGCTCTCCCACTCTCCCTGTTCTCTCACTCCTTCCCTCCCACACCCCCGGTGTCTCCTTCTCTCCCGCTCTCCCATTTTCCCTGGTCTCTCTCTCCCGCTCTCCCGTTCTCCCCAGTCTCTCCTTCCCTCCCACTCTCCCACACCCCGGTCTCTCCTTCTATCCCACTCTCCCACTCCCCATGGTCTCTCTCTCCTCTCCCGCTCTCCCATTCTCTCCAGTCTCTCTCTCCTGCTCTCCCGTTCTCTCCGGTCTCTCTCTACCACTCTCCCATTCTCTCGGGTCTCTCTCTCCTTCTCTCCCGCTCTCCCACTCCCCCCAGTCTCTCTCCCACCCTTCCATTCTCCCAGGTCTCTCTCTCCTTCTCTCCTGCTCTGCCATTCTCTCCAGTTTCTCTCTCCTTCTCTCCCACTCTCCCATTCTCCCCGGTCTCTCTCTCTCCTTCTCTCCTGCTCTCCCGTACTCTCCAGTCTCTCTCTCCTTCTCTTCCGCTCTCCCACTTCCCAGTTAGGGGACGCGATGGCATAGTGGTATTGTCGCTGGACTAGTAGTCCAGAGACCCAGGGTAATGCTCTGGGGGCCTGGGTTCGAATGGTGGTGGGTTCATATGGTGGAATTTGAATTCAGTAAAAATCTGGAATTAGAAGTCTTACGATAACCAAGAAACCATTGTTGATTGTTGTGAAAACCCATCTGGTTCACTAATGCCCCTTTAAGGAGGTCATCCTTACCTGGTCTGGCCTACATGTGACCCCAGACCCACAGCAATGTGGTTGACTCCTAAATGCCCTCTGAAATGGCCAAGCTGGCACTCAGTTGTATCAAAACCGCTACAAAGTCTCGAAAAAGGAACGAAACAGGATGGGCCATATGGCATTGACATAGGCACCGGAAACGACAACAGCAATCTCAGCCCCGTCGACCCTAAGTCCTCCTTACCAACACCCGGAGGAGCCATTTAAATACTGTGGCTACAAGAGCAGGTCAAAGGCCAGGAATCCTGCGACGAGTAACTCACCTCCTGGCTCCCCAAAGCATGTCCACCATCTACAAGGCACAAGTCAGGAGTGTGATGGAATAATCCCCGCTTGTCTGGATGTGTGCAGCTATGGTTCCTGTTAAATTTGCTCAACCAAGGACAGACATGTCTCCGATGTCTCTGTCGGAGTGGAAGACACTGAACTGCCTGTGCCTAATGAGGTACCTGATGTTAATGCGGTCCCAGAGAATATGGTTCCTGCAAAAGAATCGGAAGTCGTGGAGCTTCGACATTCCACACAGATCAGGAAACCATCTTAAAGACTGAATTTGTAATTTCATGACCTGTGTAAATATTGTGATGGCATGAGATAAATACAAAAGGTAGAGAAAAGTTTAAGGTTGGGGGCGGGGGTGGGGGGGTGGCTGCAGTAATTATAGTTCTGATAAATGTAGGACTGTAACTTTAAGAATACTCCTGTGTTGTAAGATCACATGATCTGTATGGACCAATGAGTTAGCAGCACGGGGACTCACGAGGAGAGAATTCTTCTTTAGTTATAGAGTTAGATGCACACATGTAACTGCTGCTGCCGTCTTGTAAATAAAGTTCAACGTTTCCACCAAGCAAAGCTGCCTAGAAAATCAACTCTATCACACTTTCCTTCCCGAAAGTACATCAGTGAAACAAACAGGGTATTTATGACAATTGATGGTCACCATTACTGAGACTAGCTTTCAATTCCAGATTTATTAATTGAATTTAAATTCCACCTTCCACTGTGGTGGGAATTGAACCCATGTCTCCCAGAGCATTAGCCTAGGCCTCTGGCTTAGTAGTCCAAACATTAATGCTATGCCACCATCTCACCTTTTAGTGACAATCAAATATTGATAGCCCTTAGTTCCGGTCTCACCCCACACAGATAGAAAGACTTTCTCTACTCTATCGAAAAACCCCTTTCATCGTCATAATCAGGTCACCCCTCAGCTTTCTCATTTCAAGAGAAAAGAGCCCCAGCCTGTTCAGTCTTTCCCGAGAGTTATAACCGCGCGGATTTTGGCAGGGTAGGAAATGCAGAATAGATGAAGAATAGCCTTCTTCAGTGCTGTGAAGTCCTGAGATGATCGGGAAAAGGGGTTTAATTTCACTCCACCTGGCGGAAACTGCACAGCAACAGACTTAAAATGGTAGTGGACAACTTGCTTCTCCAGCCCTTTTGGCACCGGGTGGCGGGGCTGTGACAGGAAGAATAAAAAATAGGCATATCATCTAAATGGTGAGAGATTGCAGAGCTCTGAGATGCAGAGGGATCTGGGTGTCCTAGTGCATGAATAACAAAAGGCTAATAGCCTTTACATCAAGTAATTAGGAAGGCTAATAGAATGTTATCGTTTATTGCAAGGGGGGTTGATTGTAGGGAGGTTATGCTTCAGTTCTGTGGGGCACTGGTGAGACCGTATCTGGAGTACTGTGTCCAGTATTGGTCACCTTATTTAAGGAAAGGTGTCAATGCGTTAGAAGCAGTTCAGAAGATGTTTACCAGGCTAATACAAAGAATGCGTGGATTGTCTTATGAGGAAAGGTTGGACAGGTTAGGCTCGTATCCACTGGAATTTAGAAGAGTAAGAGGTGACTTGATTGAAACATTTAAGATCCCGAGGGGTCTTGACAGGGTGGATGTGGAGAGGATGTTTCCTTTTGTGGGAGAATCTAGAACGAGGGGTCACTGTTTAAAAATAAGGGGTCGCTCATTTAAGACAGAGATGAGGAGAACTATTTTCTCTCAGAGGGTCGTGAGTCTTTGGAACTCTCTTCCTCAAAAGGCGGTAGATGCAGAGTCTTTGAATATTTCTAAGGCAGAGCTCGATAGGTTCTTCGTTAACAAGGGGTTGAAAGGTTATCGGGGGTAGGCAGGAATGTGGGGTTGAGGTTACAATCAGGTCAGCCAAGATCTTATTGAATGGCAGAACAGGCTCAAGGGGCCGAGTGGCCTACTCGTGCTCCTTATTCATAATTTGTGATGTGTCCATCTGAATTCATACACATCAGGTCTCCAGTGGGATACATGACACACGTGTGCCATTGTCAGTGGAGTGCCCTCTGGGCTGTACAATGGTAGTTAGACTCTTCCTCCCTCTCTTCACCGCCCCCCGCCCCCACCTCCCTCCTCAGGTCTTTACCCACCACCCTCCCTCCTTCCTCCATTACTTTCCCTGGGCTCCCTAGTTTTGGGAGGAGTGGGGCCAGCGAGACCCAACGGCCAGCGAGAGGCCCTTTCATAACTCCAGGTTCTCCAGATGTGCATTGACAAGGTTCGCCCCCTCCTCCCTGCAGCTCGATAGAGAATGGGACCCTCCCATGGGAGCAGCTGTCCCGCTTGTGATCCTGGTTGGAAATGGTGGAAAACTGGGAAATATTGGTGTGCAGAGGGACCTGGGTGTCCTTGTACACGAATCACAGAAAGTCAGCATGTAGGTACAGCAAGGAACTCGAAAGGTAAATGGCATGTTCGCTTTTATTGCAAACGGATTGGCATATAAAAGTAAAGAAATCTTAAAATAATTATATAGATCTTTGGTGTGCCTACGCCTGAATATTGTGCACAGTTCTGGATCCCTAACCCTACCCCTAACCTCAAACCCAACCCTAACTCCATAACCCCATCCCTAACTCCCTATCCCTAATCCTAACTCCCAAACCCCATCCCTAACTCTCCAACCCCATCCCTAACTCCCAACTCCAGCCATAACCCCATCCCCAACTCCCTACCTCATCCCTAACTCCTCAAACCCCACCCCTAACTCACTACCCCTAACCCTAACCCCATCCTTAACTCCCTACTCATAACCCTAACTCCATAACCCTATCCTTAACTCCCTAATCCCATCCATAACTCTAACTAAACTGATTCCTGGGATGAGAGGGATGTCCTATGAGGGGAGATTGAGTAGAATGGCCCCATATTCTCTGGAGTTTAGAAGAATGAGAGGCGATCTAATTGAAATATACAAAATTCTTCGGGCGTTTAACAGGGTCGATTCTGGGAGGCTGTTAACCCCACCCCCTCCCCTGGCTGGGGAGTCTGGAACAATGGTGGGGGTCACAGTTTTAGGATAAGAGATCAGCCATTTTGGACTGAGATGAGGAGAAATTTCTTCACTCAGAGGGTTGTGAATCTTTGGAATTGTCTACCCCAGAGAGCAATGGATGTTCCATCATTGGGTATACTAAAGACTCAGATTGATAGATTTTTGGGCACTGAGGGTGGGAAAGTGGAGTTGAAGTAGAACATCAGCCATGATCTTAATGAATGGGTGGGGCAGGCTCGAGAGGCCGAATGGCCTCCTCCTGCTCCTATTTGTCTGGTTGTTTGCTAGATCTTGGGAATACTGTGTACCTTTTTCCGATTTGATCAATGGATCCTCATCCTCAACCTCCCTTGGATGCCATGGCTACAGGAGTCGGCCATTTGGCCTTTTGAACTTACTTCCCTGCTTCACTCACCACCTATTTTGGAGCATTTTAAAGACCGTCCAGTTCATCAACAGCTCTAACCTGTTTCTTGTCCACCCCTTGCAGATACACAGCGGTTGCCATGCCAATGCTATACAATACCCGCTGGAACCCCAAGCAGAGAGTCGTTGATGATAACCATGGTCTGGATGCTGTCCTTCGCCATCTCATGCCCGCTGCTCTTCGGGCTAAAAAAAACCCTGGTAAGCTGTGCCCATCAAGAACCCTTCTTTCATCTTTTATTCCTCTATTGTCTCCTTTTATGGTAAGGGAGGGGCATGAGAATTCTCACAGCAATCCCAAGGATTGGGGACTTCAGTAATATGGAGAGACCGGATCAGCTGGGATTGTTCTCCTTAGAGCAGAGAAGGTTCAGGTGGAGATTTAATTGAGGCATGCAAAATCATGAGAGGTTTTGACAGAGTAAATAAGGAGAAAGTGTGTCCAGTGGCAGGAGGGCCGGTAACCAGAGGACCACAGATTGAAGAGAATCGGGAAAAGAACCAGAGGTGGGGAGGAGGAGAATTTATACTCCACACGAGCCCACTCCCACCCCCTCTTTATCTCCCCCATCACCATTTCCTTCTACTCCTTTCTCCCTCATGTGTTTATCCAGCTTCCCCATTAAATACATCGATAATATTCACCTAAACCACTTCCTGTGGGAGTGAGTTCCACATTCTCCCCATTCTCTGGGTGAAGAAGTTTCTCCTGAATTCCCCATTGGATTTATTAGTTGTTGCACTATGCTGATAGTGCTGGTATCCCACCACTGCCAACCATGTTGTATTATGGTGCGCGGTGGTGTCTCAACGATGTGACCTTGAGACTTGTAGATTTAAACATGAACTCTTTATCTATTTACAGATCTCAGGTTACTGTCATGCACGGCGCTGCTACCTCCATGCAGGCTGGTTCCAAAGTGTTCTCTCTGGACTGTTCTCTCAGTCTGTTACCATGTGACTTTATACATCATACCGTGGGTGGTGCTATTCTCCAGTCCCTCTCTAACCCTTACTCTGCTAACCACCTTTACATTACAGTGGCATGCAGGCACATACAACACTAGTGACTATCTTATATTGATGGCCGTCTAGTTATGGTCTCCTATCAGCCTTACCCTCCCCCACCCCAAAAGTGGAAACAACTTCTCTAGGTTCATCCTGTCAAAACTCTTTCATAGTTTTAAAGGCTTCTATCAGGTCACCCCTCAGCCTTCTCTTTTCTGGAGGAAAGAGCCCCAGCCTGTTCAGTCTTGCCTGGTAGTAATAAGCTCGTAATTCGAGTGCCATCTTTAGTTACATCTTCCCCAGTGACTCAATGACAGTTTTTGCAATTATGGAGACCAGGAATGTGCTCTGTCCTCTTCCAGATAAAAGGGACGAGGCCATCTGTGCCATCATGAACCCTTCTTTCATCTTATATTCTTCTATTGTCTCCTTCTACGTTCCCTTCATCGTGACGCTGTTAGTTTACGTCCAGATATATGCCATGCTGAGACGGAGAAGGAAGCACGTGGTAGCTAAGAGGATCAGCGTTGCCATGGAGCATGAAACCCAACTGCCCATAAAGGTTGAAAGAGTAAATAACAAGCTCAAATATTAAAATGAAGGGATGTGCCTAGTGAACGTGATGTAAATGACTGAGCTTTAAACTCTAGACGCCGCAATTAAATCCTGCCCAAGTTCGCTTTGTGTAGAGGCTGCACGGGTTCAATTCGACATGGGTTAGAGTGGCTTCGATCCATTTTGTATCAGACACGCTGCCATGATGCAGAGTTGCTTTCAACCTGCCATTTAAGGGAGGATACAGGATGACTGAGGAAGTGGTGTCACCACAAGTATAGGATGTTGGTCATTTGTAGGAGGCTGCAGATTGGCAGATTGGTATAGAGGGAAATGTACATCTAACCCCGTGCTGTACCTGTCCTGGGAGTGTTTGATGGGGACAGTGTAGAGGGAGCTTTACTCTGTATCTAACCCCATGTTGTACCTGTCCTGGGAGTGTTTGGAAGGGACAGTATCTTGGTTTATTATATAAAAAAATGCTTTTCAGGGTTAAATTTCCTTGTGCAATCTTACTGTGCGTATCACGTAATCATATTCCACCTGAAACATTCACTCCCTCCACCACCGATGCACAGTGGCAGCAGAGTGTACCATCTACAAGACGGACTGCAGCAACTCACCAAGCCTCCTTAGATAGCACCTCCCAAACCCATGACCATGACCATCTAGAAGGACAAGGGTAGCAGATAGGTGGGAACACCACCACCTGGAAGTTCCTCACCAAGTCACTCCTATCCTGACTTGGAAATACATTGGCTGTTCCTTCACTGTCGCTGGGTCAAAATCCTGGAGCTCCCTCCCTAACAGCAATGTGGGTGTACCTACACCACGTGGACTGCAATAGTTCAAGAAGGCAGCTCACCCCCACTTTCTCAAGGGGCAATTAGGGATGGGCAACAAATGCTGGCCCAGCCGGCGAAGCCCACATCCCATGAACGAATAATTTTTTTAAAAATGTAATACTTAAGTCAGTAATTTTGAAAGGATTTTTGCCCTATTTAATGGACAATCTCTCAATTCCAATTGTAAACAGTGGATTTTCTTTATGGCCAATATGAAGTATTTGTATCCATGTTCGTGCCTACACTGTTGCTAGGGTCGATAATTCCATTTTTTGTTTTATTTAGTTTCAGAATAAGTGCACACACCCGGAAGATGTCAAACTTTGCACTTTAATGGTCCAATCAAACAGGAGCACCAGTGTGAGTAAAAAGAAATTGGTGAGGCCTCATCTGGAGACATCAGAATCCTCGGAGCTGATTGACAAATTCCCAGTTCAATTTGAGTGGCCGAAATTTCCACTTGTCACTAAGGTCACCAATCATTCCAAAGGTCATTGATCAACTCTCTTCCCATTCGCTGCCATTGCACAGAATCTCAATGGACCCAAACCTCTTCCCACTCACTCCCATTGTACACAATCCCAATGGAACAAGCCCCTTCTCCTTCACTCCTATTGCACAGAATGTCAATAGATCAATCCATTCCCATCTCACAGAACCCTAATTCCTTTCGCTTCCATGGAGAGATTGGGATTGTTCTCCTGAGAGCAGAGAAGGTTCAGTGAGAGATTTAATCGAGGTGGGTGAAATCATGAGGGGTTCGGATAGAGTAAATAAGGAGAAACTGTTTCCTGTATCAGGAGGGTCAGTAACCAGAGGGACACAGATTGAAGAGAATCAGTAAAAGAAAGACGGGGATAGATGAGGAGTTTTTTTTTCCTTTTTACACAGTGAGTTGCTGTGATCTGGAAGGTGCTGCCTGAAAGGGCGGTGGAAGCAGATTCAGCAGGAACTTTCAAAAGGGGAATTGGGTAATTAGTTGAAGGGGAAAGATTTGCTGGGCTGTTGGGCAAAGAGCGGGCAGAAGTGTGGGACTAATTAAAAAGCTCTTTCAAAGAGCCAGCAGAGGCTCGATGGGCTTAATGGCCTTCTCCTGTGCAGTATGATCTGTGAACAAGTTAACTGCCCACACCCCATGTACAAAATGGTGACTTGGAGACAAGGGCCCTTTGTCATTCCCTTCCTTGTCTTCTCCTGTGATTTGAGTGTGCTCTGGTCTGTGCTGTTGGCTGTTGGTAACACCCATTTTCTCTTCTTTTTGGCATCCTAGACACTGGTACGAGAAGCAATCCCTTACTCTGAAGAATCTGAGGGATCCCGCTTTGTGGGGCCTCCCGAGAGGTCAAGGCCAACAGGAACTCCGCAGGCTTTCCAACTCGGGGCCACTTCCGGATCCTGCCTGATGGCTGGTAAATGGAAGGCCCCTTCCTCCATCGAGGTATCCACGGACCCCGAGTGCGATGGCCAAGCAAGGTTCTTCAAGCAGACCGCTTTTGAGGTGCGGAGGGTGCCAGTGGCCAAATCAGCAGGGAAAGAAAACTGTCCCACCAGGAGGAGAAGAAAGCAACAAATGTTGGCGGTTGTCTGAGGTGAGTCGAGAACAAACTAGAACAATAGGTTATGTTTCACTGAGTCACAATGATCTAGAACAATAGCCCAAGATCCACAGTCTCAGTGGTCTAGAACAATTGGTTAGGTGCTGTTGTGCCACAATGATCGAGAATAGGCAAACGTCTACCGGTTCTTACAATGATCTAGAACAACAGACCGATTTCTATGTAATTACAATTATCTAGAACAATAGACGAGGTTTCACTGTGTCTCATTGATTTAGAAGAACAGGATAGATTCCATGGATCTTGGACTGTAGGCTAAATTACAAGCTCTATAACTGTGGACTAACTTCAATAGTCTTGAAATGATCTAGAAAATAGGCAAAGTTGCCTTGTGGCACAATGATCTAGAACCATAGGTTAAGTTGCATTGTAGCACAATGATTTAGATCATCAGTCCAAGTTCTATGGGTTTTGCTGTAATCTAGAACAATAGGCTGCATTCCACCAGACCACAACGTTCTAGAGCAATAGGCCAAGCTGCACGGAAATGTAATTATCTAGACTAATTGGCTGTGTATGGTGTTATCATACTCCCAGTAGATTAGTCTGAGTCCTATAGTGTTACAATGATCCGGACCAATAGGCTAAGTTGTATGGAATTGTTATGTTCTCGGATTGTATTCTATACTGATGATGTGTGCCAGGAATGTAATGTGAATTTTATCAAAGAAGTAGTAACTGCAAGTAATTAATGGAGCCCTGTTGCCATATGGTTGAGGAGCTGAGTGGGGTAGGAACCCTTTCGCGAGTCACTGCGTTGCGATGACAAATGGCCCACACATGCATTGACGACTCTTTTCCTCTCTCTCGCTCTCTGTCGGATTAGCAGGCGTCTTCATCATCTTCTGGCTGCTATTTTTCATCACTCACATCCTGAACGTCCACTGCCAGAGGTGCTACATCCCACCGGCGCTCTACAGCGCCTGCGCCTGGCTGGGTTACGTCATCAACCCCATCATCTACACGACCTTCAACATGGTGTTCCGCAAAGCCTTCATGAAGACCTTGCATTGCTGACTCTGGAACAGGGACTGACCCTGGAACAGGGACTGAAGCAAAGTCGCTGGCAACTGAGAGCCAAGCGGACCAGACCATGAAACTTGCAACTGATGTCTCCACACGAGAGACACAGGCTTTTAAGGATCCCAGACTATAAACACGTTGTCTCTGCTGTCTTCACCACACCATAACAGGAAGCCAGAATGATCCCTTCCTGCCAAAGATGGAGGAACATGAGTGTACCACACATTGGCACCTTCTGAACACGACAATAAAAGGATGAGTGCTCACACCACAATTTTATGTAGTTTACATACAGTCTCTCTACACCTAAACACCTTCCATCGCCACCTGCTCTGAGTTTAGTTGTTGCGTTCCTTACTGAAGTTCCCACTTCCTGGCACCCAAGCTAATATCCTCTGAATTTAATGCAACCCTTGATCATTGTGCCACCACGAAATGTAACGTATGGGTCATGTGGAGATGAGCAGAGAGGCATTAGGCCAAACCTAAAGGTGGCAGGTCCCTTATTTTCCGTTCATTCATGGCTGGCATTTATTGCCCTTCCCTCATTTCCCCTTGAGAAGACGATGCAGATTTGCCTTCTTGAATACCACTGAGTGGCTTGCTGGGCCATTGCCGAGGGCAGCTAGGAGTCAACCACATTGCTGTGGTTCTGGAATCACATGCAGGCCAGACCGGGTAAGGATGGCAGATTTCCTTCCCTAAAGGGCATTAGTGAACCAGATGGGTTTTTACAACAAGAATCATGATCACTGTTACTCACTTTTAATTCCAAATTTATTTAATGAACCTAATTTAAATTCCTTCCGGCCACGGTGGGATTTGAGCTCACGTCTCCTGATTATTAGTCCAGTAACATGACCACAAGGCTACTGTTCAACGCAACAGAGTTGATAAGGTGCTAATAAAAGCATATGGGTTCCTTGAGTTTAGAAATGGAGGCACAGAATATAAAAGCAATGTGATTGTACCAGAACTTGCATGACTGTTCTTTCAGAGAGCCAGCACAGTCACAATGGGCCAAATGGCCATCTTCTGTGCTCTAATTTAATGGCAACACAAGCCTTTTCTTCTCCTTAATCCACTCTTTGACAGACATAATGCCTCGAAGCAGTGAATATACTGAGAAATATACGCAATTATCCTGATTCCCGTTTGGTTAGAGATGTGACCTCTGTCCTTGTCTCACTTTACAGATTGTGATGGAAAGCTCAAATCTTTATAGATCTCTAGTCAGGCACACTGTGCTAGATGATTCAGCAAAGCTGTCCCAGAAACGAGATGGTGCCTGAAAAAAATGCCATATGCCAATCTGTCCACCATCAAGTTAGAATTTGAGGCAATAAGCGATCACTGTTTTAAAATAAACCGTTCACAGGATGTGGGCTTCGTTGGCTGGGCCAGCATTTATTGTCCATCCCTAATCGCCCCTTGAGAAGGTGGTGTTGAGCTGCCTTCTTGAACCGCTGCAGTCCATGTGGTGTAGGTACACCCACGGTGCTGTTAGGGAGGGAGTTCCAGGATTTTGACCCAGCGACAGTGAAGGAACGGCGATATATTTCCAAGTCCGGATTTCCACCTTGGCTGGAGAGGCAGAACGGGGGCGGGGGCGGGGTGGGGGGGGGGGGGTGGTGGGGGGGGGGGTGGTGGGTGGGTGGTAGGGTGGTGGGTGGGCGGGCCGGCGCAGCCTCAGGATAAAGGGTTGGCAATTTTGGACTGAGATGAGGAGAAACTTCTTCGCTCAGAGCATTGTGAACCTTTGGAATTCCCTGCCTTAAAAAATTGTGGATGCTCAGACGTTGAGTATATTCAAGACTGAGATTGATATGTTTTTGGATATTAAGGGATATGGGGATATGTCAGGCGAGGAAGTGGAGTGAGGTAGAAGATCAGCTACGATCTTATTGAATGGCGGAGCAGGCCCTTCTGCTCCATGATGGCCCCTTCTTGCCTAATAATCTATTCTGACTGATTAAACTTCGCCATTCAGTATAACCTTAGCAGTGCACTCAGCTAAATTGTACAGTGACACACTAAACTCAGGAGCATCTTGGGGGATGAACAATTTGAACCATTTCCTTAAGTAACATTCGTGAATCATTAAGTGCCCGGCAATGACAATTGCCAACAAGAGAGAATCTAAACATCTCCCCTTGATGTTCAATGACATTACCATCACTGAAACCCCCACTGTCAACACCCTGGGAGGATACCATTGGCCAGAAACTGAACTGGACGAGCCATATAAAATACTATCGCTACAAGAGCTACAGACTGGGAATTCTGAGGTGAGTAACTCACCTCCTGACTTCCCAAAGCCTGTCCACCATCTACAAGGCACAAGTCAGGAGTGTGATGGAATACTCTTCACTTGCCTATATGAGTGTAGCTCCCACACACACAAGAAGCTCGACACAATCCAGTACAAAGCAGCCCGCTTAATTGGCACCACATCCACAAACATTCACTCCCTCTACCACCGACGCACAATGGCAGCAGTGTGCCCCATCTACAAGATACACTGCAGCAACTCACCAAGGATCCTTTGACAGTACGTCCAAAACCTGCAACCTGCATCGCCATGAAGGACAAGGGCAGCAGATAAATGGGAACACCACCACCTGGAAGTTCTCCTCCACGTCACATACTATCCTGACTTGGAAGTATATCGCCATTCCTTCACTATCGCTGGAACTCCCTCCCTAACAGCACTGTGGGTGTACCTACAACACAGGGACTGCAGCTGTTCAAGAAGGCAGCTCACCACCACCTTCTCAAGGGGCAATTAGGAATGGGCAATAAATGAAAGAATGAAAAAACAATTTTACAACAGGACAAACTATCTTTAAGTTTTAAAAAAAAGTTTTTAATTTTAACCATACCAATTCCTAGCCCTGTGTAAGCATGTCTAGAGGATGGGGGTATGAAATGTCATACATTGATAGAGACAACTAGAAGATGGCCAGTAATCATTGATCATCCCAATAATTTCTTAGTTCCACAGGAAGATGTGTTGCATGGAGCACATCAAAGGTAACAAGCAATTCAGTTGAAGAGAATTAGCTGCTAAATGCCAACTGGAGAAGACAGGGCCTCAGTTTAATGTGTCATCCGAATGTCATCCCTCCGACAGTGCAGCATTCCCTCAGGACTCATCCTCTGACAGTGCAGCACTCCCTCAATACTGACCCTCCATCAGTGCTGCGCTCCCTCAGTACTGACCCTCTGACCGGGCATCGCTCCCTCAGTACTGACCCTCCGACAGGGCAGCACTCCCTCAGTACTGACCCTCCGACAGGGCAGCACTCCCTCAGTACTGACCCTCCGACAGGGCAGCACTCCCTCAGTACTGACCCTCCGACAGGGCAGCACTCCCTCAGTACTGACCCTCCGACAGGGCAGCACTCCCTCAGTACTGACCCTCCGACAGGGCAGCACTCCCTCTGTACTTACCCTCTGACAGTGCTGCACTCGCTCAGTACTGACCCTCCGACAGTACTGCGCTCCCTCAATACTGACCCTCCAACAGTGCAGCATTCCATCAGTACTCATCCTCTCACTGTGCAGCACTCCCTCAGTAC
Source organism: Cetorhinus maximus (assembly GCF_964194155.1). Classification (NCBI taxonomy): domain Eukaryota; kingdom Metazoa; phylum Chordata; class Chondrichthyes; order Lamniformes; family Cetorhinidae; genus Cetorhinus; species Cetorhinus maximus. The sequence continues at coordinate 376,680 of NW_027596270.1, read as the reverse complement.
TGACCCTCCGCCAGTGCAGCGCTCCCTCAGTACTGACCCTTTGACCAGTCATCGCTCCCTCAGTACTGACCCTCCGACAGGGCAGCACTCCCTCAGTACTGACCCTCCAACAGTGCAGCACTCCCTCTGTACTTACCCTCTGACAGTGCTGCACTCGCTCAGTACTGACCCTCCGACAGTACTGCGCTCCCTCAATACTGACCCTCCAACAGTGCAGCATTCCTTCAGTACTCACCCTCTGACAGTGCAGCACTCCCTCAGTACTGACCCTCCGACAGGGCGGCGCTGCCTCAGTACTCAACCTCCCCACCCCTAACAGTGCAGCACACCGTCAGTACATCTTGCCTTCAGTGCTAACCCTCTAAGAGGCAGTACTCCCTCTGTACTGATCCCCGCTCCAACACTGCAGCACTCTCTCAGTACTGACCCTCTGACAATGCAGCGATCCTCAATTCTGACCCTCTGACAGTACAGCGCTCCTCAGTACTGACCCTCTGACAGAGCAGCACTCTCTCAGTACTGGCCCTCTGACAGGGCAGCACACTCTCAGTACTGGCACTGAGGAGTGTGAGACTTGATGTTGTGCTCATGTCTTTGGAATGGGACTACAAATCTACAACCTTTTGATTCGGGGGCGAGATTACTACCCCTTGCACCCTGACTACTATTTAACTGTCGTGTCCCATGGGGGTGGCCATTTTACTTCACCATTATCATGTCTAAGTGGATGCAACATTTCACAGCTGGTTTCTGAGTCAAGTTAGTCACTTTGGATGCCCCTTTGCTTCCATTAACCAATAATTGGCTCAATCAGATGGTGGAGATGTTACATAATAAATATTCTGAGAGGCGACAATGAGTCAATGGAAACTGGGCTGCACCTTTTACAAATTGACATAGGTGCTTCAGTTAAATAGTCAGAAGAGATCAATTAGCATTATATAAAAGCTGTGGGAGTATTTGGCAGAGCTGTGTGATTGGATGGTTAGTGGAGGATATTCAGCCAGGTAAGTGGATGATGGGCCTTCAGTTGAAGACAAACAGGAAATGTTGGGAGCAATCAGCAGGCTGGGCACTATCTGTGGGGAGAAAGGAGAAAAGCAAGTAGAGTTAATGTTTCAGGCTGAGGACCTCTTATCAGAACTGAGTAAAGATAGAAATGGAATAGATTTTCAGCAAGTGGAGATGATTGCTTTCAAGATTGAAATTGATTGAAGGATGGGAGGTTTTGTGGTGTTAAGGAAATTAGTTTTGGGATAAGTAAAGAAGCAAAATGTGTCTATAGGTGTGAATGGCAGAAATTTTAAGAGCAGCTGTTGTCTGAATGCTTAAAAAAAAGTAAAAATGAAACTGGCAAAGGAAACAAAATGGGGGCAGAGATTAGTCTGAAATTGTTAAACTTTGAAGGCTATAGGTAGTGTCTGATTCGAGAGATGAAGTACTGTTCCTTGGGCTTCACTGGAATAGTGGAGCAGGTTGAGGACAGAGGTTGGAGTGATGAAGTGCTGTTCCTTGGGCTTCACTGGAATAGTGGAGCAGGCTGAGGACAGAGGTTGGAGTGACAGTAAGGTAGAGAATTAAAATGGCTGGTAACAGTTTTTGTGAACTATTGAGGAAAAAACCCATTGTTCCCCTCATCTTTGTCATAGCACTACTATCCGTTTTTAGCATGCTTGTTACTTCTGTGGTGAGTGAGGAACCTAAAAGCTCTTGAAGCAACGTTCCCTTTGCGTTTTTGGAAATTTGAATTGCTGAGCAGCTCCTTGTCTGTCCTTCCACTAAACAAAATAGGGTGGCTCTGAATGTTTCCAGTGAGCTCAGACTTTTCCAAAACCATTAAAGATTCTTCGTAAATGATTCATGGAATAACATGTCCAAGAGGAAGAAGGCTATTTGTGTTGGTTTATTTGAAAGAGCTACCTTTTTGTCCTGTAATTGTGACTGGTAGTGCAGAGTCGATCCTCCTTTAATATGACTAATGTTCGTTGGAGCTGTTGGCCTCCAGCCTAAACCAGAAAACTGATTCGAAATTGAGATAGAAATGGTTTGTGGGAGAGGGAAAGTGAATGTTTGGTGTCTGTAATTAATTTCCAGTCCCTTTTTAACACGATGTAATCTCTCAGTTGAATAATGCTGTCTTGGTGGAGATATATGTTAAATCTAAATGTGCTAAGCACTGCAGTGATAGATTGATCAAGCCATTGAGCAGCTTTGCACAATTAATTTGATTTGAAATGCTATTGATTTTCCTGACAAATAACGATGCTCATTAATTTGAGTTGCTAGTCTAGAGTTCTGACTGAGTTGTAATGTTACATTATTTTACAGTGAAAAATCTGACTTTGTTCTAAATTGGATATTCTGGCTTGTTTTTTTGAGAATCACCCAATCATGTTCCCTAGTACTTAGCTTTTAGATGCTGACTGGGGTCTTTAAACATATGAATGTGATTATAATAGGTTTCCATTTATGGGGGAGACCAGATCTAGGGATCATCAATATAAGATTGTGACTAATAAATCCAGTGGGGAATTCAAGAGGAACTTCTTTACCCAGAGAGTGGAGGAGAATGTGGTACTCGCTTCCACAAGGAGTAGTTGAGGTATTTAGTGTAGATGTATTTATCCATCTTTCCCCTTTAAATACATGAGGGAAATGGGAATAGAGGTATACTGAGTTAAGTGGGAGGAGGCTTCACTGGAGCATTACCACTGGTGTGGGCAGGAGGGGTTGTATTAGGTTTCCCTGTGTTCCAAAGAAAATATTGATTGATATATTCTCTATGATATATATTCTAGATTCTCAATGATAACTGGGATAAAGGACTGTAGCTATAAGGATAGGCTGGGACTCTCTTGGAGAAAATAAGGCTGAGAACAGACTAGATAAGAGAGATTCAAGATCCTGAGGGGTATGGACAGGGTAAATAGTGAGAAACTGTTCCCACTCAAGAGAACACCAAGAACTAGAGGGCACAAATTCAAAATAATTGAGGGAAAAGGAGTAAATGTGGTGAGGAAAATGTGTTCACCCAGAGGGTGGTTGGAGTCTGGAACGAACTTCCTGAAAGGGTGGTGGAAGCAGGTTCAACTGAGCTATTCAAAGGGAAATTGGATTGCTCCCTGATAAGCGTGCGAGGTTACAGGGATGAGGCAGAGGAGTGGGACGATGCAGAATGCTCTTTCAGAGAGCCAGTGCAGACACAACGGGCCAAGTGTTGTCCTATTGCACTGTAAAGATACTTTTGGCATTGTATCATAGTATTTCTTGGATTGATGTGCAAATCAAAAGGTTGAATTTGAGTGGATTGTTTAGTTCTATGCTGTCAGAATTGACTTCCCCTGGTCAGTGACCCTGATAGCTTGCTTGAGATCTTTTGAAGCAATGATTTACCCGCGCACTAACATAGACAACTGGTCATAGAGGGCCCTGTGCCTTGCGGTTGTCCTCTCTACATCCGAGTAGAAATGGGTTTGGTTGACTTCTTGCAAATGGGACTTGCCTCCATTAGATGTAATTAATCCTGCATTTATTTACACTGCCGTCCAGCTGAATGCTCGACCATCACCGTTGACCATCTGCAGGCTGAACAGTTTCTGCATTTGTACAGCACGGGGAGGCCGTTCAGCCCACCCTGCATGTACTGACTCTTATCTGATTAGTTCCGCTCTTGTGGTGTTCCCTGTAGCCTTAAAGTTACAGAAATAGGAATATTCGTTTTAGAATCTGTTGCTGCCATCATTTCACAAGCGTTTTTTAAAAAAAAAAGTTTCTCGTGTTGCTACGGTTTTTTCAGTAATCCCCCGTTTAAAATCTAACTCTGCTGCCATTGAACGGTTTGTGTTTTTTTTTTAAGAACTTCAATGTCCTCTTAAGCTTCTCCATTCTCAAGAGAGCAATCCCAGCTTCTCCACGTTGTACCTGTAAGAGGAAAAGCTGATACTGATTATACCAAGGACTATGAACACAGATTTTAGTTAAGAGACGGGGTGTGTAGGGCGGGGGAAGAGGAAGAGGAAGAGGAAGAGGAAGAGGAAGAGGAAGAGGAAGAGGAAGAGGAAGAGGAAGAGGAAGAGGAAGAGGAAGAGGAAGAGGAAGAGGAAGAGGAAGAGGATTTTTATTTTTTAACACCGTGAGGGGCGGTGGAAGTGGGGGGATGAATGATTTCAAAAGTGGTGGCATTTTTTTCCCCAAGCCTCCGTTTTGATGTGATCCAATTTTTATTAACCACTCCACAGCAAACTCGAGGGTAGAATCGGAGGACTTTATTTTACACGTACAAAGCAGGGTTTGCCACACCACACACCCCCACCCACTTTTACATTCATACAAAAGAGGGATAAAGGAAGAAGTACAGGGCAAAGACCACAGAAAATAGGCATTATTTCACTGGAGTCCAGAATCAAAGGTCCAATGATGTATTCCTTTCAGAGTCGGCAGGTTGAAGACTAATCCTGGATAATTCAATTTTCCAGTGCGCAGAACTTCTATGATGAGATTAATTAGCTTTGTAGGCGCTGGTGCAGTAAGTTCCAGTAGAAACAGTGTAGATGGGGACTAGGGCCATTTAAACTTGGACAGAGTCCTGGTTCTGCTGCCACTTGCTCTATGGAAGATAGCAATCTGCTTCGCAGCTCCACAAGGCAGGGTAACTGGTTCTCCCAGCTAGGGTGGTGAGGGAATCATGTGATATGACTCCCACTTCTCCACTTTGGTTCGGACAAAGGATTTATTTATATTCCTTAGTCTGGATTCTTGATGGTTAATGTTTCAACCATTAATCATTTCCAAGAGGTTTTGGGGTCCTTTGAACTATTAGACTGGTCTTCTCTGTTGGCCAGGCCTTGGCCTTAGAAATGTAATTGGTCTTTGTACAATTCCCTTGGATTTGATCTTTGCAGCCACAACAATCATTGGCATCTCTTCAGAGATAACGAAGTGGCAGCTGTTCTGAGTGCCAGGAAGTTACTTTTTGAGTCGGCCAGCAATGGCTCCAGTCATTTGTAAGCCTTCATCCAGGTTTTTTCAAACATGTAATTTAGCCATTTAAGTTTCATAAAAATAGTGAGATCTTGGCTACAGGACAGCAGAATATGCAGGACTACAGGGGAATGGCACTAGCTGAATTGCTCAGTTGACAGATCGAATGGCCTCCTTGTGTGACAAATCTTGTTGTATCTAGCAGACTAGCACGCAAGAGATTAAAATCAGGCCTCCATCTATACAAAGTGACCTGTCTGTTTCCTCAAGGCCTGAGAAAAAGGTGACTTCCCTCAGTTGGCATTGAGTTACTTTTTTGATTCATTCATGGGGCGTGGGTGTCAGAATTAACCGCATGTAGGCCAGACCAGATAAGGACAGCAGCAGATTTCCTTCCCGAAAGGGAATTAGTGAACCAGATGGGTTCGTGGCCATCACTAAATTTTTAGTAACAGATTTTTATGGCGTTCTAATTCCACCATCTGCCATGACAGGATTTGAACCCGGGCCCATACAGCATTGCCCTGTGTCTCTGGATTACTAGTGCCATCCATTATGTGGCACCTCCACTCCCTCTCTCCTCCCACGTGTGTTGTTTGTGGGTCTAAGAAACGGAAGGAGGACTCTTGGAGCTCATCGGTGTGTTCATTATTTGTTCTACGCTGTAGATTAGATTCTAACTCTGGTTTATTTTTCTCTCAGTTTACGAGCATGGATTTGGAAATTGCGGGGATTATAGGAAGATTTTCAGATGCCATGAGCCGTGGCGGGATATCCAAAGTGGCATCTTTGGTGAAAGCTGAGAGGAGCAGATTGGAAAGCGTGACGGTTCATGTGGCGGTCACCGGGACCCCGAGAGTGGGGAAGTCTGCTTTCATTAATTCAGTCATGGGTTACAAGGATGGCGAAGATGGCGCGGCACCCACCGGCCCCGCCCAACAGGTGACAAAGCCGGCGCCTTACAGCCGGCCGGGGAACCCCAGCTCCGTGTTTTGGGAGCTGCCCAGCGTTCGGGGACCCGGCTTCTCGTCGGGCCACTACCTGAAGACGGTGGAGGTCGACAAGTACGTCGGCTTCTTCATCCTGTCATCGACGTGGTTCACGTGGGAGGTCGCAGCCCTTGCCAGCGAGCTCAGGCGGATTGGCAAGCAGTTCTACTTCATCCGCACCAAGATTGACTTGGGCCCTCCTGGCTACAGGGAGAAGAAGTTCGTTGAGGACGTCCTGAATGTTTTCACCGTCGACTACTTTGCAAACCTGGACATTGAATACGCGATTGCTCACTTCTTCTGTGTCTCCTCCCACCAGGTTGACAGGTTCGACTTTCTGGAGTGCGTCCAGGCTCTGCAGAGAAATTCCTCTCCTCCACTCCAGAAACACGCCCTGCTGCTCTCCCTGCACTACTTGGCCAACAAGATGAAGCTGAAGGACTCTCTGAGGGAGTTCATTCCGGTGTCGGCGATCTACAGCTGCCTCATCAACCCCATCCCGGTCGAGCAGCTGCCTTACCAGGCCAATGTCCACTTTCTGTACAACGAGATCCGGCTTTACCGCGTCCTGTTAGGGCTGGACTACCCAGCCTTGAGCAAAAGGGCCAAGCTGATTCGCCGGCCGACCTTTGTCCTCTCGGATGAGATCCAGACCACGATGGCGAGAATGCTGACGGAAAAGGGCGTCTCGGTGGAGCTGCTGAAGTGGACGAAGATAAACGTGTCAGTCCCGCACAGCTACGTGAAGTGGATTCCCTTCCTCGAGACCCTGCCTGGAGGGAAGCTGTCTGGGGCTTCCACCATCCGCTTGTTGGATACCATGCTGCAGAAGTTTACGGACGATGCCTACCGTGTTCAGAGGAAAATGGAGGATGTACTGAAGGGTGAATAACACTGTTTGAGGCCCAACAATCTAATGGTGTTTGGTACACATGAAGGGAGAGGAAACCTCAACTTCAGTATCAAAGGCCAACGTTGGTATCCTCTGGTGGGTGACGCGGCTTAATTCCCTATTCTTCTCCTTCATAGTCTGCAATGTAACCTTGTTGCAGAGGCATTCCATGCTCTGCCAGTCCAAAAGATTGTTAATGCACAATGCCTTCTATTCAGATACAAAACATAGCCGTTTCATCGCAAGACCTTCACCTGTCACAACTAACTAAATGAGATTGGCTTGCAGATGAAATTCTACTTGGCAGTCCACATGGGCATGGGCCAAAATTGAAGGCTAGGCACTACAAGACTCGTATTTCACTGCAGCTGGTAGCTGCCATGCTAGGTGAGTGTGAGGTTTTGCCTAAGCACATTACTGCAACTCCAGCTGTTGTCAATGCAACATATTGACTGACCCTCTTTGTCTGAATGAGCAACATACAAAAGAAAACACATCTGGGTTAAGTTTAAGCTGTATTGTACATCCAAGTGTTGATGCAATATCGGGGATCATTTCTTCTATCCATCCCATGTTAAAAGTAGCAATAGCTCTTGTAGATGTTGTAATAGTAAACACCATCATTTAACAGCCAATGACCGTCTCTGGAAGCCCTAGTGTAGATTGAATTGCTGACTCTCCACTTTTAAAGATGATGGGCGTGATATTTTTGACTTAAACCTGAGTCCAGTGTGGTTGTCGAGCAACACTTCAATTTTTAAAAAAAATTGAACCTTTGTTTCAAGCACATAAACACTAATTGAGGCCAATATTTTGGCAGAATGGCTGACTATTGACGGCACTGCTTTGTTTTCCTCTCCTCCCAACAGGAGGAGGTAGTAGAAACTTGTCACTGCAGGGGGAGTTGGTGGGTGAAAGGCCAGGATTCAATAAGGAAATGCCAAATGTGTGCAAAAGAAATGAAAGATGTGATTTCTGAGCAATGCAAGTAAACTCACTTTTTTTGCTGAAAATGTAAACAAAGCTGTTTCTTGTACAGATTACAGCTGAGTGAGTCTCATTTTATTTCACGAAAGGAATGCTATTGGGAGTGTCAAAATTCGCACAACTTAACGTTTCAGTCTATTTCCAATTGATAACTGAACTCACTACGGTTATTTGAGGAACTTCAGAATTTAAATAAAATTATTAATGTGTACGGTGACTGTTATCTGACTTTGCAAAGTAGCTTTAGTGAAGGGATTAACTGCAGTTGAATTTTTTTTAAAAAAAAATGAATTTATAAAAAAAAAAAGCTTCAACATTTTGTTAACTGCTGCATGAAACCTGTTTGTCATCCACTTTTTCATTTTCCTGTTGAAGAATTTCCTGTAAATACTGATTTCATAAATGCAGGTTTGTATGTGGGTCATCAAAGACTTTTGTGTTAGAGCTGTCTGTCACTCGTGAGGAATTGATTTATTAAAATGAATAACTTATGCAATTTATCCTGGAGTCAGCTACCTTGGAATTTTTTTCTCTATGATAACTGTGTAGTTATGTTTCTGTAAAACTGGATTAGGTATACACACGTTCCCAAACCCTGGATAACTTTAAAAGCAATTTTTGTTTAGATTTGCAGCATAGTGAAGCTATTTGGCCCATGTCTGTGCCAACTGGGATTGGTCCCTAGCCTTGTGGGTTACAGCATGACACGCAGATTTCCAAGTGCACTTTTTGGGGAAGTGGTGGTGTAGTGGTATTGTCACCAGGCTGGTATTCCAGAGACCCAGGGTAATGCTCCGGGACCTAGGTCCAAATCCCAATGGTGAAATTTGAATTCAATTTGCAAAAAAAAAAAAGTAGACCCCATGTCTGACCATTTTTTCTTGTTGTAAAGTCCCATCTGGTTCACTGACCTTCAGATGTCCTTGTCCTTATCTGGCCTACATGTGACTCCAGATCCACAGCAATGTGGTTGACTCTTAATGTCTGAACAAGGTCAATTAGGGATGGGCAATAAATGCTGACCAAGCCAGCGATGTCCACTTCCAATAAATGTGTATAAAGTTGCTGTCTGTACCCATCACATATGAATTTCTAATAAATCATTCATGGGATGTGGGCTATGCTGGCTGGGCCAGCATTTATTACCCATCCTTAGTCGCCCTTGAGGGTGGTAGTGAGCTGCCTTGAACAGCTGCAGTACCTGTGGTACAGATACACCCACAGTGCTGTTAGGGAGGGAGTTCCAGGAGTTTGACCCAATGACAGTGAAGGAATGGCTGATATATTTCCAACTCGGGATGGTGAGTGACAATGATGGCAACTTCCAGGTGGTGGTGTTCCCATGTGTCTGCTGCCCTTGTCCTTCTAGATGGTGGTGGTTGTGGGTTTGGAAGGTGCTTTGAAGGGGATTTGGTGAATTCCTGCAGTGCGTCTTGTAGATAGTAGCAGCAGTGTGTACCATCAGTGGTGGAGGGAGTGAATGTTTGTGGATGGGGTGCCAATCAAGCGGGGCTGCTTTGTCCTGGATGGTGTCGAGCTTCTTGAGTGTTGTGGGAGCTGCACTCATCCAGACAAGTGGAGTATTCCATCACACTCCTGACTTGTGCTTTGCAGATGGTGGACAGGCTTTGGAGTCAGGAGATGAGTTACTTGTCACATGGTTCCTGGCCTCTGACCTCTCGTAGCCACAGTATTTATAGGGCTAGTTCAGTATCTATGCCCATCTAATCCTTCTGCCAATGACATTAAATTTGTCTCCTGGTTGTTGAAGGACACCAACATTCCCCTTGGTGAGGTCAATCTGTGGGCAATGGTGGGCAGGTAGCAAATGATCCATTCAGAGGGGTGTCTTCACTTGGTGTACCTTTCTCTTTGAAGGCCAAGTGACAGGTTCTGTCTCGGGCATTGCACCATGAAGCTGCCAAATGACATTGGGGATTGTTGCCACTGGCCATTTGTGGCATAGCATGCCAACCTAAAAGAATTGACTCCCAGGTGCAATTGTCGATGGTTAGGGCCTTCGTGTCATGGCTACAATTATCCCTGAACCATTGCTTTGGTTGTCCACTAGTAATTTGTGTCCATGTACCTTGCTACACGGAAGGTCCTTGGGAGTGTGGCCATCTTCCATTGTTATAACCACAGCCGGTGTTAATTGCTGAGCAAACCAAATCTCAGGGAAACTTGTCTTATGGACTATACCCTTTGTTTTGTATTCTGAAAACAAAGCGATGTACTGATCTTAGTAAGAAGTCCAGTAATGCTTTTACTTTTATTTCTTAAAATCCCAAAAGTTTTATTAGCAACAATAAAAGGAAACCTAAACACACAAGATTAGTTACACCATTAATGTTAGTTTTTTAAAAAACATTCCCCAAAGAAAGGAAAATTCTACTTGGTCAATCCTACAAGTAAACACCTCCCAGGCAACACCTCCCAGGCAACAGTCCCTTTATAGATGGTTAACTATAAAATCCAGTAATATTACACAAGGTGAAGTGTTGTAGCTTTAATAAAGGCATAGCACATGACCTCTAACCTCTTCCACTCTACGTTGGAATCCACTTCAAAATAAAACTGCTTGTTGCAGCCCAGGACTTTTCTGTTGACTGAATGGCCGGTTCAAATGGCAAACTCTCCGGGCCCAGAGCTCCAGCTATCTCTAATCCTAAACTCTTTCCCCTTCCATCCCAGTTCCATTGTTCTCACACCTCTTTGAAACTCAAATCCATCCACATATAAAATCTTTTTATGTTTCTGTCTTGTCTTTGCTTTTGGGGTCAATAAAATCTACCTATGGAACTCCCTGCGAAATGTAAAGATGTTTTTTGGCATCTCTGATTCCCCTTTGATATTCAAACAAACTCTCAACTTCTCGAAAAACGCAAATTTTAGATCTAACCTAGTTACTTGTCCCTCAAGCTAAACACCGCTATCCTTTACATCTTTCAAAACCTCAAGACAACCTGACTCCTATTAATCTCCTACATGCACCTGGGCGAGTGTGCACCCACTGACTCTGTTTGAGTACCAACACACTTAGGCAGTCCTCTCAAATACAGAGCTCCTGAGGGAAATGGGTACTTCATATCCACTCTGCATCATGGCCCTCTTCATTACAGATAAAATGCCTAATTTTGTACACTACTTACGTTCTACTCCTTGGTCTCCTCTGTTCCAAAGAAAGCGAAATAGGTAACATTTCCTTTAGTGGAAGGGCCAGATTTAAGGTGAGATCGCAGCCAATAAATTGCGTTCCATTTTAGATAAGAAGCCTGCGAGTTTGAAGTGGGTGTGGAGGATTCTGACGACTAAACCTCAAATATTTGCATATTGGCGAATAAATAATATTATTACCAAGTTGGTGAGTCCCTCTGGGTATCGTCTATGCTAGCAGAATAATTTAATATGCTACACCATCAGCACATTTGGCATCTTGACTTCCCAACGTATGGTGTGTTTGGGGGGGAGAAAATCTTAAAATGAGTCTCAAATATCCAACCATCTCTATGCAGAATCCCTCAAAAGCATAATTATGCGTAATTATTCCTGCAGTTTATTTTTTAAACTAAAAAGGCCATCCAACCCCAGCTTCCTCTTCCCAAGCCAGTATGCCCAGTGGTGAGGCGCAAATCACTCCAAACCCACTCTGTTACGCAGGACAGGTCTTTCATATGCCTGATACCAGACTCCGGAAGCAACTGCTGTACTCAGAACTCAATGGAGGCAGGAGACGCTTCAGTGACACTTATTTCCCCCCCTTTCCCACCCCCCAAGTAACACCGACTCATGGGAGTCCCTGGCTTGCGACCGACCAAAATGGATGGAGGAGGTTCTTTTGTGAAGGTGAAGCCCAGGTGTCCGAGAGAGCGCGCAAACCCGTGCACGAGCCATCCGCCCCACCCTTCAATCTCCAGCTGCCTCTGCATGTGGCACAGTCTGCAGATCGTACGCTGGGCTTCTCAGCCACCATAGAACCCATCGGACTGGAGTGGAAGCAAGTCATCCTCGAACCTGAAGGGCTGCCCAAGTAGGAGATGTTAAATCACTACACAAATAATCACCTCCTTTCAAAATAAAGTTTCCCCCTCTAGCATTTCATTTAAATAGTTTTGAAAAATAATGCAAGCACTGATGAGGGTTGAACCAGAACATTCAGTGACTCGTCTGTCTCAGTGCCATTATATTCCAGCTGCCAAGGAGCCTTTGATATATATTTAGACAGTGAAAATACAGCTGTAAGTAAATGGATATTGAGTCTTAAACCCAAAGTGCTGAAAGAGGTTGAGACCTTTTGAATGGAAACTCCGATGGGGAATTCGGGAGAAACTTCATTTCCCAGCGAGTGGTGAGAATGTGGAAATCGCTACCACCGGGAGGAGTTGAGGTGGACGGCATAGATATGTTTAAAGGGAAGTGGAGAGACATTAGAGAGAAAGGAACAGAAGGATGTGGTAAGGGGGTGGGAGGAGGCTCATGTGGAGCAGAAATACTGGCATGCAGCAGATGGGCCGAATGGTCTGTTTCTGTGCTGCTGTCGTGTAGAAAAGTCGGCCCTTTCAAATAAAAACCCTATGGATAAATTTAATCATGTGAAATGCGTAATTTTTTTAAAGCCTCAATTTGTATGCTAGAAGTTTTAATGAGTTGAAAAAGCAAATGGAAATTTGTGTAGAAAGTTTTTGGATATATGTAGGAAAAGAGACTTTAACATTTTGTTCAATAGTAGGGTATAAGGCCACAGATGATAGTCAATGAGCCATTAGCACTTAGAAGGGAGGCCATTTGGCCCATCGAGTCCATGCTGGTCCACTGTAGAGCAATCCAGTCAGTCCCATTCCCTCTACTCTATCCCCGTACCCCTGCAAGTTTATTTCCATCAGGTTTCCACCCAATTTCCTTCTGAAATCATTCATCGTCTTTGATTCCACCACCCTCGTGGGCAGCGAGTTCATTACCACTCGCTGTGTAAAAAAGTTCTTCCTCACATCTCCCCCACATCCCCTGTGCAAAACCTCAAGTCTATGTCTCCTGTACCTCGCTCATGGGAACAGCTTTACTTTGTCTACTTTATCTAAACCTGCCCTAATCTTATTCACCTCTAACAGTGGAGATGTTAACATTTTTTCCCCATAGGAAATATTGACATGATTGGAACATTAGAACATAACAAATAGGAACAGGAGTGGACCATTCAGCCCCTCGAGCCTGCTCCGCCATTCAATAAGATCATGACTCTTGTGTTTCGATTTCCACATCCCCATCTAACCCTGGCAACCTTTGATTCTCTTGCCTCACAAGAATCTGTCCACCTCTGCCTTAAAAATATTCAATTACTCCGGCTCCACCATATTCTGAGGCAGAGAATTCGAAAGTCGCACAACCCTCTGAGAGAAAAAAAATTCTCCTCATCTCTGTCCTAAAAGGGCGACCTCTAATTTTAAAACAGTGCCCCCTAGTTCTGGACTCACCCATAAGAGGAAACATCCTTTCGACATCCACCTTGTCAAGGCCGTTCGGGATCTTGTATACACTTCAATCAAATCACCCTGATTTTTGAAAACAAAACCTGACTGTATATCCAGCATGGCTTGTTGGCTAGCAGCCTGGCCGCAGGGTCAGAGGTTGTGGATTCAAGGCCCAGTCCAGTGACTCGAGCCCACAAGCTGGGCTGACACTCCTGATGCAGTGCTGAGAGAATGCTGCACTGCCGTATGAGGCTTTCAACCGAGGGCCCCCCATCTGCCCTCTCGGCTGGATGTAAAGGATTGCAAGGGTACTATTCCGAAGATGAGCAGAGGAATTATCCCTACTGTGCCATGAGCATTTATCTCTTGGCCAATGACACTGAAAAAAGCAGTAATCACATTGGTAATCCGACAATGCGACAGTGCTTACACTTCAAAAGTACTTCATTGACTTGTAAAGTGCTGTGGGATGCCATGAAAGGTGCTTTATAAAGGCATCATATCTACCAAATTGTTTAGAATAGATGAGAGTTGTGTATTGCCGAGGAGACATGCTGCGAAGATTTTCGTCTTGCACTTAGCAGATTGGTCAAGGTGTTACTTTGGACAATGCACCAAGGGAACTGTTTCCCCCCAGGCTTTTGTTTAATTCAAAAAAAGGCGTAATGCCTGGACATGTTCCTTTTGCCTGCAGAGGACAGGTTCCTGTTTCTGAATATATGTCGCTTCTGCTAAATCTTCTTGATTGGAACTCATGTCCCCTGAGCGTTAGCCTGAACCGCTGGATTACTAGCCCAGTGACAGTACCACTACACCGTCATCTTCCCGAAACTCTTGGGCTACATTTAAGTTTTTAGTGGGTGGTTGCACCTCAAGAAATTTTAGTGACTCTTGATGGCCTGTGTTGACAACTCTTGTTTGGACATGGAGGCAATTATTTGGCCTTGATCAACCATCCTGGCGTTGACCGTTGATTAACTTGCCTTCGATATTTCCCCCAATTTTTCATCAATAAGATGAGGTTATGTTCTTTTTTAGCCAGCTTAATGCCTTTTAAGGAAATATGTCCTCTTTTTCAATCCTCTTAATGCTTCTTAGGAAGATATTTTCCCTTTTTCCATATCTTAATGCCTTTTAAAGAAGATATTTTCCTTTATAATTTTCAATTATCTTAATGCCTTTTGAGAAATGCTCTCTTTTTCAGTTATCTTAATGCCTTATAATATGCCGCCTCCATGCATTTGAGGGGATATTTGATCATCTTAATGCCTTTTAAGAAGCTTTTCAAAATTCTCCAGATTTTGGGAAGGTTCCATTAGATAGGCATATAGCAAATGTGATTCCTTTATTCAAGAAGGGAGGGAGACAGGAAGCAGGAAACTACAGGCTCGTTAGCTTAACATCTCTCATAGGGAAAATGTTAGAAGCTATTATTAAAGATGTTATAGCAAGGCATTTAGAAAAACTCAAAGCAATCAGGCAGAGTCAACATGGTGTTTTGAAAGGGGAATCATGTTTAACCAATTTATTGGCCTTCTTTGAAGGAGCCACATGTGCTATGGATAAAGAGGAACCAGTAGATGTACTGTACTTAGATTTTCAGATGGCATTTGATAAAGTGCCACACAAACGCTATTGTGGAAAATAAAAGCTCGTGGGTGTAGGGATGTATTGACATGGATAGAAGATTGGCTGGCTAACAGGAAACAGAGGGTAGCCATAAATGGATTTTCTCTGGTTGGCAGGATGTGACGAGTGGTGTGCCGCAGGGATCAATGCTGGGACCTCAACTTTTTACAAATTATGTAAATGACTTGGATGAAGGGGCAGATAGTTTGGTGGCTACATTTGCTGCCGACACAAAGATAGGTAGGAAAGTAAGCTGTGAAGAGGACATAAAGAGGGAGACATAGATAGGTTAAGTGAGTGGACAAAGACCAGGCAAATGGAGTACAATGTGGGCAAATGTGAAATTGTCCACTTTAGCAGGAAGAATAAAAAAGAAGCATATTATGTAAATAATGAGAGATTGCAGAGATTTAAGATTCTGGATGATCTGGGTGTCCTAGTGCATGAATCACAAAAGGTTAGTATGCAGATACAACAAGTAATTAGGAAAGCTAATAGAATGTAATAGTTTATGCGAGGTGAATTGAATACAAAAGTAGGGAGGTTATGCTTCAGTTGTACAAGGCACTGGTGAGACCACACCTGGAGAACTGTGTACAGTATTGGTCACCTTATTTAAGGAAGGTTGTAAGTGCGTTGGAAGCAGTTCAGCGAAGGTTTACGAGACTAATACCAGGAATGGGTGGGTGTCTTATGAGGAAGCATTGGACAGGTTAGGTTTGTATCCGCTGGAGTTTAGAAGAGTAAGAGGTGACTTGATCGAAACATTTATGATCCTGAGGGGTCAGTGGATGTGGAGAGGATGTTTTCTCTTGTGGGAGAATCTAGAACTAGGGGTCACTATTTAAACATAAGGGGTCACTCATTTAAGACAGAGATGAGGAGAAATTTTTTCTCTCGGAGGGTGGTGGGTCATGAAACTCTCTTATTTGAAAGGCGGTGGAAGCAAGGTCTTTTAATATTTGTAAGGCAGAGCTACATAGATTCTTGATTGACAAGGGGGGTGACAGGTTATCAGGGGTAGGAGGAAGTTACAATCAGATCAGCCATGATTTTATTGAATGGCGGAGCAGACTTGAAGGGTCTTGTGACCTACTCCTTCTCCTAGTTCATATGTTTGTATATGTCCTCATTTTGGTTATCTTAATGCATTTAAGAAGATATGTTCTTTTTTCAGTCATCTTAATGCCTTCTGGGAAGATATGTTCTGTATCTTAATGCATTTTAGAACATTTGTCCTCCTTTCCAGTCATTTGGGAAGATGTGTTCTATTTATCAATAATCTTAATGCCTTTTGAGAAAATATGTCCTTTTTAGTCATCTCATGGCCTTTTAAGAAGATGTGGTCTCCTTTTGCGAATGCCTTTTAAGATGTTCTGTTTTTCAGTCATCTTAATGTCTTCATCTTCATGTATTTTGAGAAGATAGGTCACCATATCCTTTAGCATGTTAATGCCTTTTTGCGACGCATTTTTGGGGAAAGGGGCTTGTAATGGCGGGAGGGGCCGAATAACCACCCCAACCACGTGGTCCTCATTTTGAATTCCGACCGTTGGCGGGAAAGCTCGAGCCGCCCGCCGCCCGCGCGGGGTCTGGAGGTGGTGGGGAGCTGATTGGACGGCGGGCCGCCGCCGCGCGATGGGCGAAGCAGAAACGCCCGCCGTGATTGGTGGAGGGGGCGTGGCGATGGCTATCCCCGCCCCCTCCCTGCGGCCGCCCCGGTATTTAAGCCGTTAGATGGAGGGGGAAGCGACGCCATTTCAGGATGTGAGGTGGAACGGCTGGTCATGGAATAAAGTAGAAATAAAACATTATAAGAGGGAACACAGTTTTTGAAATAAGGTTACTCTAATCAGGAGAGGCTCCCCTTTGTTTTAAAAAGTGAAATAAAAGGCAGCCAGGACCTCATTGGGATGCCAGTTTAGGCAGGGTCAAAGGTCACCCAAACATTGGCCAACTAATGTGGCTCTGACTGCATGTCAGAACTGTTGGACTTAAATGAAAAGTTTCCCTCTTAAGAGGAAAGATAGGCTTTAAGAGATAGGAGAGGTTGCGACATAGTCGTAGAGTAAGTCAGTGAAGCGTATCAGGTTGGAGGTAGGCAAGTGACCAGTGGCAGGCCGAAGAGTTGAAATAATGCAGTAAAGGGTCTCAGAGCACCAAAGGTCCAGGTAAGACGAAATGGCAGGAGTTACGTGCACACACACACACACACACCATCATCATCAGCACCATCATCATTGCATGTGGGGCAAAAGGGAGAACGGTGCCAATTTCACTTGGGATTCGCCGAGTGCCCCTCACTCAAAGGGAGCCAGGGCGACGCCCTGGAGTGAATTGCTTTAGCGTTGCACCCTTCAGCCACCTTGCGGAGCCCTGGTCAACGTTGACGCGTGGGAGGATTTGGGTGCCCCACACCCGAAACGCGGCAAGCTGCCCAGCTGGCGGCAGCAAGCAATAAAGGGCGGCGAATGGCATGTCGGTTCTCCCCTTGCGAGGGAGGTGCTGTTTTAAGAGTAAGGAAGTTTTGCCCCCATTATACAAGGCCTCGGCGAGACCACGCCTGGAGCACATGTGCACAAGTTTCAGCCTCCTTAGCTAAGGAGACTTGCCTTTGGTGGGGATTCAGTGAGGGTTCACGAGGCTGATCCCTGGGATGCTGGCATGGGGGTGAAGCGCAGAATGGCCTCCTTACTCATTCCGTGAATCCCTACGAGAGGGCCGTCCTACGAGGTGAGATTGAAGTAGGGGAGCCTGTTACTGTTGGAGTTTGGAAGAACGTGAGGTGATCTGATTGAAACTTTGAACATTCTTCGAGGGTTTGACGGAGTTGGTGCCGACAGACTGTTTCCCTCCTGCGGCTGTAAAGTCTAGAATGGGGGCGGCGGGGGCGTCACAGTCTCAGGGTGAGGGGTCGTCGATTTTGGACTGAGATGAGGGGAAATTCCTTCACTCGGAGGTTTGTGAATCTTTGGAATTCTAACACCCCCCTCCCCACCGAGAGCTGTGGATGCTCCATCGCTAAGTCTATACAAGTCTGAGACTGAAAGGATTTTGGGCGTGAAGGGATAGGGCGGGATGGTGGAGTCGAGGCAGAAGATCAGCCGCCATCCTAGTGAATGGGGGAGGGGGGGCAGGCCCGAGGAGCTGAATGGCCTCTTCCTGTGCTCCTTGAGAAAGTGGTGGCGAGTTGCTGCCTTGAGTATAACTGAGAGGCTTGCTAGGCCATTTCAGAGGGCAGTTAGGAGTCAATCATATTGTTGGGGCCTGGAGTCACACGTGGGCCAGACCAGGTAAGGTTGGCAGATTTCCTTCCCTAAAGGACATTAGTGACCCAGATGGGATGAGTCTGAAGGAGTTCTTCCAAATGACCCTTGTGACACCAGTTGTTGAACATTCAACATTTTGACCGATTTCCTGATGGCTGAGACAGTAATCTAGAGGTTATTACTTTTGTTTTTGCTTTTTAATTTATGTCCTAGCTGCTCATGCTCCCTGAGCAGAACCTCTTACACGATAATACCTATGTAGCTGGTACCTACATGAACCACGATAACTGGGCCCTCTCCCTCCCTCTCCACATTACTCTCCAGCCCGAGGAGATGTCCTTAAATCCATTACTGAGCAGGCTGCACAGCATTCGGGACTCACACCCTTGGCTACTGTCCCCGACTGTTCCTACACTCTGCTCTCTCCGCCACCCACCACCCCCAGCTTGAATGGTCCCCTGTAACTCGGTACCATGGTCACTTTGCTCATACATCAAGCTGCTGTCCTCATGGCTCCAAGAACTTTGAATTTACTGGACAAGTGCAAAGTGCTACCTTCTTGATACCCATACCTGTATCACCAATAGTCACACCCTCCCATCCCTGACCACAGACTAAATCTGATATTATGTAACTTAAGGAGAGTGGCTGCTTGCTGAATCAAATTGTCCAGGCAACTTTCTCCCTATTGTCCAAAGTTCAGGCTCCAGCTCAACAACTCTGAGCTGAAGTTCCTCCAGCTGCACTTACTGCAAATGTTGTTGTTGTGGATCACATTCGTGCCTATCAACTTCCAAATGCTACGGCTGCAACACATCATATCAAGTCAATTCTGACCTGGAAGTTGCTCAATATCAGAGTATTTCCATCATTTTCTATTTTTATTGCATATTTTCAGCATCCACAGTATTTTTGCTTTTCTTTGACCAGGGGAATGTGAGAATATGGAAATCGTTATATTAAGAGTTTGCGAAGCATGTCAGAGCTGGGAACTCATGGGTACAACCACACCACAAATACACCGTCCACCAGCTGTGTTTAGACAGGGATTCACTTGGTCATCCCGTTTACTGACACAAGAACACAGTCACGTCAGAGGGAGACGATTCAGATACTTTATATGTGCGGAGGGATCTATTCAGTATTTCCACTAGTTAACACTTCAGCTTTAAAAGTTTAAAGCAATTGATATACAATCAATTGGTGATGAGGAGCTGTTTAAATGTTCTGTTTACGAGAAAAGACACACTCGTTCACACCGCCTGCTAAGAATCCAGTGAGTTCGCATTTGACATTGAGGGTTTTTTCCTGCTGTTAATCAAGTCCAGGATAGAACTATGGATACTGTGTCAACTGACTTAACCATTTTATATCCAGGGTTCAAATCGTAATCAGAGCACAAAAGATGATGTTGTATTCGATGAAACAGGTTGTCAATGGCGGTGGGACTTACCCAGCATTCACCAAGAGGCAGAATGTGCCCTATCTACACAACAGGCGATTGTTGCGCAGGCGCAGTGTCGCTCTGACTGGAGCATGCGCAGTGCAGGTGTTCGGACTGGCTGGTGTCGGAGCAGCAGGGAGACGGAAACTGACTGGAGGCGGCGGGTGAATGAGACCGAATGGAGCCGGCGGGTCGGGGGAGAGACTTCAGAAACACCCGGTGTAGGCCGCAATCCCGGATCACAGCCTCCATGTCCCGTGTTTGCAGCTCCGGGGCTTCTTCCCGGTGACAGAGCCGGGTTCGGGGGAAGAGGCTCCGGAGCGGGAAATTCAAAAATTACGGGGAGACCGCGGGCCGCCCGGGGGCTCAGAAACTGGGGGGACGGACACAGGGTCCGGCTAAGACCCACCCGGGAGGGTTCCCCCTCCTGTGTCCCGCCCGGCGGCAACTGGGTTCCCGCCTGAGACCCTGAATCAGAGACACAGGAGCTGGAGAACTGAACCAAGGCAGAGAAGAGGGAGGGAGAAAACTAGGAGAAACTGTTTTCAGATGCAGGAGTTTGTAACCAGAGGACACAGATTTATGATTTTGACAACAGAACCAGAGGGGGTGATGAGGAGAATATTTTTACGCAGTGATCTGGAATGCACACACTGACGGGGTTGGAAGCAGATAAAATAGCAACTTTCAAAGGGAATTGGATCAATAAATGAAGAGGGGAAAATTGGCAGAGTTATGGTGAATGGAACTAATTGGACGGTTCACTGATCTTTGTGACATTCTGAATTTTCCTTTCCTGAGGTTTTAACATTTGATCTTTTCAATCATAATGTGTCTCAAACAGAAGATTTAAAACGTTGGTTTCTACGAGGTGTCAGATCTGTTTCCTGTGTGTCTGTGCAACTGGGGAACTGCAGGCAAGGGTGAGAAGGAACCGATTCTTTTCAGTTCCTCAGATGCACCATTATCACCTCGGATAACAGAAATCTCTGGAGTTCCCCATGTCGTCATTGCCCTCCCCTTGGGTACAACAGCTCTCAGTCAAGTGGAGTCAGTCACACGTGTCTCTGTCATGACATTTCCACTCCTATTTTATCACACACCTCCCTGTGACACTCACCATAACACAGAAACCCACATATCATTGCTTCCTTACACCTTGTCCTCCTATTACAATCGGATCTTTATTCTGCCTCTTTCCTCCCTTAATGTAAGGTTCCCTGCAGTTAAAGTGACCTCTGTTATTAAGAACTGGAGTCGGCCTGTGTGATTATTTTTACACCAGACTCCAGTCAGCCCCACGTGCTGCAGTCGTAACTCCCTTCACAAACCCAAAGAGGAAGAGATTTTTTTTAAGGAGTGGATGGGCACATCAAACCTGCAATCATGTCCCAGGAATGCTTTGCTGGATGGAGCAACTGCCCAGAATTGTCCCGTCTGTCATTCCCTTCACTCCTTCTGAGTCTAAGAAAATATTCGGCAAAAGAACAGAGACTCCCATTTATAATGACACCAGAAGCATCGGCTCAGATGATGTGGTCGAGTTTCTGGAGGGGGCTTGAACCCACATCCTTCTGACTCGGGGTGAGAGTGCCACCAATTAGTCAATATTGATATCAGTTCCCATTCCACTAGACCATGTCTGTGTTATTACATTAAACCCATCCCATTCCCATTGCAGTGATCCTTGGCTCTGTTATTAGACATTAGGCAACACATTGACATCATATTATACCAACAGACCATGACTCACTTACATTGCTAGATGAGACCCAAACTTTGGTTTTGCTGAACTAGATACTGACTGCATTATCATCACATTGGATCCAATGATGTGTTAACTAACACACTGCAGCCTAACTCTTATTATTGGAACAAATACTCTATTTGTTACACTCAAGGTGAGCCAAACCTTTGCTATTCTTCCTTTGGGCCCATCTGCACTCTTACTGTATCAGAACCTGTGTTTGTAATTGTTACACTTATACTATGCCACTGTTATTATTAGAAAATAGCCTGTCTTTTATTCCAGTTCTGGTGTCTGTGTTTATTATTATCACTGGAAACATTTTTCCTGCTAGTTTTCAACTGGAACCTGTTTCTGCTATTTGATTGTCATATTTCCATGTTTTTAACTTTATTATTTAGTCTCTATGTGAATTTCCTCATGTAAGTCACACTGCAATTCAGCCTTTGGTCTGAAAACTTGCTTCTTGAATAAAATACCGTTATTATAGCTCACAGTGTAGGATCATAAGCTCAGAATTACCACTTGGCAGGGTACAGGTGGGTAAACAGTAACTGGGATTGAACCTCACCATCACACAGCACCTTCATGAAAGAAAGGGAGAAAAATCAGTGTTGCATCCCTGTTGATGTTGATGGGCCATATTCTACCACCTGAAGCATTCTGGGTAGCATCATCTGCCATTGTCTTCAGATGGTACAGGAGCTAATGGATGGTGTTCAGCTCATCGTGTTTGTACCAGCGCTTTAGTGTAGCTATCGAATTAGTCCCACTCCCCTGCTCTTTACTCCTAGACTTGGATATTTCTTCCTTCAACTATTTATTCAATTCTCCCAAAAATGTTGCTCTTGAATCTGCTTCCAGCACCCTTTCAGGCAGTGATTTCCAGATCACAGCAACACACTGCTTAAAAAAAAGTTCTGAAATCTGTGTCCTCAGATTAGCAATTTTTCTGCTACTGGACACCCTTATTCTTTCAGTTTGTCAAAACTGTTCATGATTTTGAAAACCGCTTTGCACCTTTTTTGAGAAGGTGGTGGTGAGCCATCTTTTTGGCCTGCTGCAGTCCATGGTGTAAGTTCTGGGTCTTTTAAGAGTCAACCATATTGCTGTGGGTCTGGAGTCATATGCAGGCCAGACCAGGTGAAGATGGCATATTTCTTTCTCTAAAGGGTATTAGTGAATCAGATGGGTTTTTATGACAAGCAACAATGGCTTCAGGGTCATCATGAGACCTGGTGGGAATCGAAACCCAGCCTCCAGAGCATTAACCCTGGTCTCTGGGTTACTAGTCCAGTGACAATACCATCATGCCACCACCACCATCCTGCTTAACCCTTTGCTCCAAGGAAAACAATCCCAGTTTCTCCATTTGGCTGAAGCCTCTTACCCTTGGTACCATTCTAGCAAATCTCTTCTGCACCCTCTCTAAGGCTTTCACATCCTGTTTAAAGTGTGATGCCCATAACTGAATACAGCACTCCAACTGAGGCATAACCGTTGGTTTATAAAATCAGTATTAACTCATTGAACGTAAGCACACTCAAAATAAATTGTTTAAAATCTGCACTAAGAGATCGCATGGAGGTGTTCACAGGAGGCTTTTAACTGCTGCTACAATTGTATAACTGACATTCAATCCCCAGATAAAGAAGGGTACGATAACATCGTGGTTATCCATCAGTAATCCCTTCTGTCAAGGGTGATTCTTCCTTGTGGATGACTGGGTGCAAGTGATACGTCAGTGTTAGTTGTGTATTCACAGATGACTAATGTGTCCTATCTTAGCCTTGCAGGCTCTCCTTACAGTGAGGACATGGGGTTTGTTGGCCAGTAGAGTTGGTGATGGATTGTTGACTCGAGCAGCTGCTCTCTCTGTTCCTCTCTCTCAGTGGCTGCTCTTGTTGATTGAAAAGTTCATGGATGATGATTCACCGTTTTGGAGGCGATTGGGAATCTGCTTCCCAAGTGTTTCTGTTAATAGAGCAGAATGTCAGGTAGGCCTTGAGATTGTCTTTGAAAAGTTTCCTTTGGCCCCATGTGAAGAGCCTCTCTGGTGTAGCTCTGAGTACAGCACCTGTTTGTCAATCTGAATTCAGGCATTCTGATGACATGCCCAGGCATAGTGGTTACATTACTGGATTAGCAATCTAGAGGGAATAATAATCTGGAGATGTGAGTTCAAAACTCATCACAACAGTTAGAGATTTTAAATTCAGTTAATTCAATAAATCTGGAATAAAAATCTACTATAAAAGCTGTTATCAGTGATCATGAAATGAATGGATTGTTATAAAAGTCCAACTGGTTCCCTGACATTCTTTAGGATGCCATCCCAACCTCATCTGGTCTACAGGTGACTGCAGACCAACAGCAATGTGTTTGACCCTTTGAAATGGTGCATAAGCCACTTGGTCATATCAAAGCTGCTTGAAGAAAGTAAAATTCAATTGGCGGTTTGGGAACGCAGGTCACCATCACATTCTCAAGGGCAATTACGGATGGCAATAAATGCCCGCATTGCCAGTGACACTCACATCCTGTGATGAATGAAAAAAAGGAGCTGCAGCCTGTTTCCAGATTACTGTGTTATTGGTATGTGACAGCATAATTAAAAATACACAACCAGGAATATCCACGAGACAACAATCCTGACAGTTACTGACTGAAAGGATTCACTCAGTCACCCCATCTGCTGAGTTCACATTTGACTGGAGGGATTGGATTCCGCGTCATTACTACTGTTTTGGTAAAACTTTGGTGGATTTGCAATTCACCATCAATTCCCTTTTTGGTGGATAATGGATGTTCTGTGCACTTGGGCTTCTGTATAATTTGGTTCCTAATTTAAAAGCAAAATACTGCGGATGATGGAAATCTGAAACAAAAGCAAAAGTTGCTGGAAAAACTCAGCAGGTCTGACAGCATCTGTGGAGAGGAAGACAGAGTTAACGTTACTACGGACTTGAAACATTAACTCTGTCTTCCTCTCCACAGGTGCTGTCAGACCTGCTGAGTTTTTCCAGCAATTTTTGTTTTTGTGTTGGTTCCTAATTTTATTGACTGCCCGACACTCGCCCCAATCCCCACATCTTTGCAAAGAAAAACTTACCACTACCAATTAGGCCATTCTATGGCAAGGAATCTACCCAGCATCCTCCGCGGTGGTGAATGTCCCCTTTCCCCGCCAGAGGAGAGCAATGCGCAGGTGCATTATCGCCCAGTGTTTGGAGAATGTGCCATAATGGCGATGTGGCGTCTTCTGTCTGTCTTATCTTCAAACTGGTAAGGAAATGAAAACACGGAGGAAGGGTTGGAGGCGACGGGGAGGGTTTCTAAACACCTTGTAAAGGCTCTAAACCTTGAATAAGACCCTGAGATATCCTTGTTTGCAGCCCGGTTCTTTTTTCCGAAGAAGCGCGTTAACGGTCGCCATTTTGGCTCAGCGGGGTGAAGAGCGCAAGCGCGGACGTCTTGTTGACGCAATGAGTGGGCGGAGCTACAAGGGTTTCCCAACTGGGTCTCACTGCCCGGGAGTTGCTGATATCTGGGCAACACATTTTTAAGTAGGTCTGGCAGCATCTGCGGAGAGGAACACAGTTAACGTTTCGAGTCCGAATGACCCTTCAACAGAACTAAGTAAAAATAGAAGAGAGGTAAAATATAAGCTGGTTTAAAGAGGGGTGGGACAAGTAGAGCTGGATAAAGGGCCAGTGATAGGTGGAGATAACCAAAAGATGTCAGAGACAAAAGGATAAAGAGGTGTTGAAGGTGGTGATATTATATCTTCACCTATCATTGGCCCTTTATCCAGCTCTACTTGTCCCACCCCCCCCTTTAAACCAGCTTATATTTCACCTCTCTTCTATTTTTACTTAGTTCTGTTGAAGGGTCATTCGGACTCGAAACGTTAACTGTGTTCCTCTCCGCAAATGCTGCCAGACCTGCTGAGTTTTTACAGGTATTTTTGTTTTTTGGATTTCCAGCATCCAGAGTTTTTTGCTTTTACATTTTTAAATAGCTTCACCCACTCCCAGGCTCCAGGTGATGTTCGGAGCCTACAGGAGTCCATGGGCCATGTATATGTTCATTGTGAGAGGTTGCAGCCCCTGTACAGTTACCTGAAGGTCTGCTCCTCAATGTCTGACCACACTTCAGACCCAAGCCCCTAATCTAGGGCTGCCCAGTGTGGAGGGGGCTGGGTACATCGAGGATCTTCTTCTGGAGCTGCTCTTCAGCGTAGTTACAACAGCAACTTGTAAATCTAGGGTGGGCAGGATCCTCTGGTTGCTGGTCAGTCTTCTGTGGTCTTGTCTGTGCCCCGGTGGCCAGGGAGGATGCAGTGTCCATCAGTACGGTTGATCCCTTCCACAAACGGTGGGCACCTCAGAATGCAGAGTGTCTCATAGACACTGCAATTAACATTGTGGTTTAGTTGTGAAAATTCCATTTGCTTTTGTTGCCTTTTGGATCTGCTTTTAGTTTGATTTAGATTGCATGTTTGGAGGAACAGAGAGAGAAAAAATTTGCATAGAAACGAGAATTGTCTGTTTTGAATTTCGAACATGGACTGATAGCGATACTGACACTGTCAACTCTTTCTGCAGGATATTAGAAAGAAATGATTAGAAGGAAACTAACCAAACATCACATCAAGACCTCTTAGAGTCACTCGATTCATCAAGACCTGAATATCATCAGCCTTTGAATGTGGAAGGAGAAATGTTTCTCTGATCTGTCTGTGGGAAAAGATAACAAACATCAGTGTGACCAGAAAAGCACCAAGACACACACACACACCCGAGTGAGAGTCTTCCAGTGCACTGACTGTGGAAAGAGCTTTAACCAGTTACACAGCCTGAAAAAACATCACACCATTCACACCGGGGAGAAACCGTACATTTGTTCTGTGTGTGGACAAGTTTGCAACAGATCATCCAACCTGGAGAGACAGAAGAACATCCGCACCACGGAGAAACCATGGAACTGTGGGAAGGGATTCAGTTTCCCATCCCAGATGGAAACTCACCGACACAGTCACACTGGGGAAAGACTGTTCACCTGCTCCATGTGTGGAAAGGAATTCACTAAGTCATCCAGCCTGGGGTCACACCAGAGAGTTCACAGTGACAAGAGGCCTTTTCAATGCTTTTACTGTGGAGATTGCTTTAAAACCTCTCCCGATCTAATTAAACACCAGCTTGTTTACACTGACAAGAGACCATTCAGTTGCTCTCACTGTGGGAAGAGATTCAGACAATCATCTCACCTTATTCAACATCAGCGAGTTCACACTGGGGAAAGGATATTCACCTGCTCCGTGTGTGAGAAGCGATTCACTCAGTCATCCAATCTCCAGACACCCCATCATTTGAGCTTGACCAGGCCCAATTATTCTTAACAAGCAGAAAAGCACCTGGCAAGGATGGAATTCCAACCAAACTCCTCAGGTACAGGAAGTCCCAGATATTGTGAGCACCTCCTTCACTGGAAGGTAGCATCTGTTCCACAGGATATGCATGATGCAGAAGTCATCACAATATACAAAAACAAAGGTGAGAGAGGAGATTGCAACAATTAGAGAGGCATCTCACTCCTTAGCGTCACAGGGAAGACCTACATCACGGTCACACTTAAACACTTTATCTTTTTGCAGACCGAGTGTATCCAGGAACACAGTGCAGTTTCTGTGCTGGCAGATCCACAGTGGAAATGATCTTCCCCATGCACCAGCTACAAGAGAAGCGTACAATTGGGATTTAAAATGCTGCTAGCTTGTGCTGAGAAAAGTGAAACGTTATAATTACTAAGTGAAAGTAAACCTTTTAGCATGAATTACAATTTACTTGTAGAACTGCAAAAGGCACCGAAAAGTTGGATTCCCTAAAGATAAGCTTCAGCCTAGAAGTTATGATCCGGAACTTACAAGCTGTAGGCAGCTCCACCCTCTTTGACTCTTTTTGGTCTAAGAAGGTTGAAGCTTCAATGCTAACTTATTTAGTTTTAATTTTCTTCAGTTATAATAGTCATTTGCAAAGGTGTGTGATGAAAGCTCAACTCACCTTCTTTGGTTCAGAGACCAGGAACTCCAGTTGGGAAATGCATGTCAGATGACCTGAGATGGAGCGCCATTATCTTGTAGATGTCCCAGGGAGCAGGACATGGGAGAGGGAGAAGTTCCCAAATCAGGGAGAGGTCCCAAAAGGTAGTTCCAGGTAAGGGATGAAGATAGGGGACAGGAATAGGTCCCCTTAAATAAGGTAAAGGAGCAGATAAATAGGCTCAGAGTTAAATAAGGAGCTGCAGTGAGCAGACTTATAGTGAAGTGGACTTGAGAGAAGCCCTGAAGATCCGAGGAGGTTGCCGAAGGTCAGTGACTCCATGCTGCGTGCTGTTGGGTACCTCTTTGAAGCAGTAGTGTTCTGCTTGGCACAGCCAAAGATCTGAAATTGTGCTTGGAATGTGATGCTTGAGT
This sequence comes from Cetorhinus maximus, assembly GCF_964194155.1. Classification (NCBI taxonomy): domain Eukaryota; kingdom Metazoa; phylum Chordata; class Chondrichthyes; order Lamniformes; family Cetorhinidae; genus Cetorhinus; species Cetorhinus maximus. The sequence goes on along the minus strand of NW_027596270.1, from coordinate 348,800 downwards.
GTACTCGAGAATCCAGGGGAAAGGAATCTTGGATGGAGAGATTGAAAACCTGTGAGGTGGGACATTGTTGAAACTGCCCGAGTGGGAGTGACTTTTGGAAAGAATTCCAAGGTGAGATCTTCAGATGTGGAGATTGGAAACCCTCATGAGAAATACAAAGCTTCAGTGAGATCAGTTGGCTCAGATTGTGACAAGTGTCTGGGTGGGTTGTTGAGAAATCCAAGGAATCTGCTTTGGTTGCATCTGTCATTGAGAATTCAGAGTGCATCAAAGAGAGAACACAGGAACTTTAAACTCTCTGATAAGAAAAATTGTAAGGCTATTGGGAACAGCAGTTAACTGAATTATCAGTTATAGAACTCAGTAAAGTGATCAGTTTAGCAGAGGTGCTACTGGAAGATGGAGTTTAGGGAACTCATTTGTTCACTTTGCAGTTGAAGAAGCAATGAGTTTAGAGTGTTTTTCTTGGGTGTCTCGGGGAGAGATACAAGTTGGGTGATAAGCATCGAGTGAATGCTCAGGAATTCACCGGAAGAAAACTGTTTGCAACGGTGCCCAGCCCCAAGCGAGAGGCTTTTGTGTCAAGCTAATGATAACTCTTCAGTGGTTTATGTGTCTGTAAAGAGATTTCTGGGGTAAAGGAATAGCATAAATCTGAAGTGTCTTTTTTTGTTGGTATTGAGATCTTTCCAACCTTTTTGTCTGGTGTAATATAATTCATTTTTTCTTGTTTAATAAATAGTTTATTCCTTGCATTAGAAGTTCATCAACAGACTCCTGTTGACGAACTTTCCTTCACAGTTTCTTCAAAAAAATGTAGGATCTGTCAAACCAGGATTCACTCTGGGATCTTATTGACCAGTATTAACATCAGCTGGGATTGTAACAGTAATCTGAAGAGAGAACAAAAGAGCTGTGAGAAATACCAAAAGAATTGGAGAAACAAAAATGGCGTTTGGTTCATCTTTGATCTGAAAAGTTATGTAAAGTTGATACAACTGTGCACATTTGAGAAGATTTGCTCCAACCTTTCTGCAAACAAGAGAAGTTAACCCCTGTCCACTGTGATGATTTGAACTAAAGACTGCCTTTTAAAGGTTTGGATTTCTCCCACTTGTTATCTTTCAAGACAAAATGTTTGATAACGGGAGTTATGGGAGTTAGGTCTAAACTGATTGCAAGTACTTCTATCTCAGATGTAAAAACACCATATTATGTGAATATTGAGTTGGACAGTAAAGTTCCCCCAGGGCTCATGAGTGAGATAGAATGGTGATTAATGGGATGGCCCACTTAGAATAAAATAGAGAGACAATCATACCAACAAATGAACGTTGGAATAACTCATCCTGGGTATAGTTCAAGATAATAGATCAATCTGGTATCCGTGTACATTTAAGCGGAAGAAAGGAAAGTATAGATGAGACTAGTAAATTGATAGCCTTTTGTTGAAGATGTTTGTATCCTTGCCTCTGAACGTTTCAAGGTAACTGCATTTAATAGTCTGAGGCATTGCACCATGCAGTGGGGAGAAAAACCAAGATCATCAGACACCCTCCTTTTTGGTAAGTTTACCTAAAAGGCAAGAGTGGCTTGTATCAGACGGCATGTCTAGCATGATGTTGGGATACTGGTGTGTGTGTGTGCAAATGTGATTTGTTACATGTGAAGTAATTAACATGTGGAAATGCATGGTGAACCTGCTCTGAGGAATGAGTCCCAGACATGCTCAGGAACTCAAAAACACAACAACATAAACTGATTAATGTGGTTAGTAGAATGAGACTTTTTATATTATCAGTGCATTGACACATACTCCATCGAGAAACTGACTTTAAAACAATCAGGATAGAATTAACCATGTTAAATTCACCCTCCTACTGTTAACATTGAGTGGTTCATTGTTACACTGGGTGATCAGCCCCACTGGCAGATAATGTGAAATACAGGACAACATCCCTGGATAATCACTGCATCTAATTTCCTCTTGGTATTACTATGATTATGCTAATTCCCCTAATATTCATGGCCTGGTTGATGAAGAGGATTCAAAGACAGATTACAAGGGGAAAGAATATACTGGAAATGCTTGCACTGACCAAGAGTAAAGCTTTGAATCTACAAAAGGAATAACATTCTTGAGCCTCAGGGTGGGGAATGTAGACAGAGGGAGGCCAGGTGAGGAAGATCTGAATAATACTAATAGCTTTATTAAACATTTCTCAAAGGTATGAATCTGTAATAGAAGCAGAAGGTCCTATTGAGGATAAGATTAGACAGGAATAGATCAAAGATCTGAAAAGAAAGATAATGTATGTTCTTGACACTGAGCCAGAGGGTCAGGGGATGAACTCAATACAAAGACATTATTAAGTCTCTCAGAAAGAGATGAGATTTTCAGGCACAAACTGTGACAAAAGAAATTATATTATCTCTCAGACTCACTTAAAGAGGATTAAATCATTTACAAGATGAGTTCATTAGATTGATCTTTTTCCATTTTAATTTACAAAAACAGAAGATGTTGATATTTGTTATCAAGCTAGCAAGACCTTACTAAAACAAAAATGGTTCAATACACAAAAGCTTGGGGCTCTTGACTTGGTCTAACTTTGATCAGAGTAACCAGATTAGAACGATGTGCTGATCGCACTCACAACTCTTTCTGATGATTCCTCCCGTGAGTATCCAGTAATCTCATAGTCTCAGTATGTAGTCACTTGTGTAATAGAAATAAACATTAAACAACAACCCATTGTTTCCTACTTTCTGAGCTTGTTTGAAGGGGTCTGGGTCCAGATAATTGTGTAAGAACACAATGTATAATTGGCCTTTTAGAGGCCAACATCCTGTTACAATTTGAAATTAATCCAGAGATCTCTGAAAAGCAGTGGATCCATTATCAAATTTATTTCAACATAGGAAGCTGGTAAATGACTGACTGATTCTTTTCCCATGCAAACAACAGGTGAATAGCCTCTCCCCTGTGTGAACTCGCTGGTGTAACTGCAGGCTAGATGACTAAGTGAATCCTTTCCAGCAAACAGGTTAAGTGAATGGCCTCTCCCCTGTGTGAGTTCGCCAATGACTTTCCAGCTTGGATAATTGAATTCCTTCCCACAGTCCTCACATTTTCACAGATTCTCCATGTTGTCAGTGTCCTTGTGTCTCTCTAAGTTGGATGACCAGTTGAAACCTGGTCCACGCACACAAAACACGTGTATGGTTTCTCTCTGCTGTGAATGGTGTGATGTTGTTCAGGCTGTGGAACTGGTTAAAGCTCTTTCCACAGCCAGTGCACTGGAACACTCTCACTTGGCTGTGCGTCTTGGCGCTTTACTCCTTGTAATGAGAACCAAACTCATTGTGCCGTCTGCACCACTCCTTTCCTCCACTCCCAGTTTTCTCCCTCCTTCTACTCTGGCTGGGTTCAGTTTTCACTTGTGTGCAGACTGGTAATGAAATCAATGACTCAATAATTTTCTCTCCTGGTCACTGGGACCCTGAAGCCCCACCCACTCCCTGTTCCCTCACCAAGATGACCACGCATTTACTGGGCTACTTCCTGAAGCAAGATGGCAGCTGTTCCCGGGAAAAAGCCCCAGAGTGACAAATGTGGGCCCTGCAGGATCTTATTCAGGTCTTGTGGCCTTCACCAGGTTTTTCTAAAGCCTTGATCCCCTGCATGCCATCAACTCACCTGCCTGAAGAGCGCATTCAGCACTTGCATGGTTCTGGTCAAAGCAACACTGGGCATGCTTCAGATACTGTCCAGCACTGCACCTGCACACTGAGCTCCTGTAGAGTGAATAGGGCACATTTCCTTCTGCAGGGATTGTTGGGCAAAAACCCTGACATTGAAAATCCCAAATAGTAAATAATGGTTGATCTCTGTGATGCCATTGAGATGCACAAATTAATTAAATCAATAAAATTAATTTAAAAAGTCTCTCAGATATTCAAGTTCACTGGAACTCTGACATGGCGCAGGCCTGAATGAGATGAATCACAGCAGAATCCAAAACCTGCAGTCACATGAACTGGTGTCTCATTTCTTTCCGTACATAGGATATTTAAACAGCCCCTCTCTATTAGGAATGTATTGTGAAATAACTACTTTAATCTTTTAAAGCATTTCTCAAGGTGAGAGAATTTAATATGCCTGTTCCAATGTGGAAATTACTCAGGGCAGGTATAACATGTGTTAGAAACAGAGTAAAGGTCCCTTTACACTTTCCCATCAAATATTCCCAAGGTAGGTACAACAAGTGTTGGAATTAGATAGTGAGCAAAGCTCCCTCTAAATTGTCCCATCAAACACACCCAGGGCAAGTACAGCCCAGGCTAGCTTCAGATAAAAACTCCCACAACGTGCCACATCAAACAGTGCTACAGAGCAGGTACAGCATGGTTTTAATAAGAGAGTAAAACTCTTTCTGCACTGTCCCATCAAACTCTCTCAGCCAATATCGAGCAGGGTTCAGGGAGATGAGATCCCAGGCACTGCACTGATGTCATAAAACATCACCATTCTATCTATCTGTTCCTCTCCTTGTCCCTTTAAAGGTGGAGAACTGGAACATCCTGTCTCCAAACACATCCCACCCTGTTCATACTGAGAATCCCAGTGTGGAGAACTGAGACCATCCTGTCTCCAAACACATCCCACCCTGTTCATACTGAGAATCCCAGGGTGGAAAACTGGGATATCCTGTCTCCAAACACATCCCACCCTGTTCATACTGAGAATCCCAGTGTAGAGAACTGGGACATCCTGTCTAAAAACACATCCCACCCTGTTCATACTGAGAATCCCAGTGTGGAGAACTGGGACATCCTGTCTAAAAACACATCCCACCCTGTTCATACTGAGAATGCCAGGGTGGAAAACAGGGATATCCCGTCTCCAAACACATCCCACCCTGTTCAAATAATATAAAGGCAAAAATCTGCGGATGCTGGAAATCCAAAACAAAAATAAAAATACCTGGAAAAACTCAGCAGGTCTGGCAGCATCTGCGGAGAGGAACACAGTTAACGTTTCAAGTCCGTATGATTCTTCAACAGAACTAAGTAAAAATAGAAGAGGTGAAATATAAGCTGGTTTAAGGGGGGTGGGGGGGAGGGTAGAGCTGGATAGAGGGCCAGTGATAGGTGGAGATAGCCCAAAAGACGTCACAGACAAAAGGACAAAGAGGTGTTGAAGGTGATGATATTATCTAAGGAATGTGCTAATTAAGGGTAGAAAGCAGGACAAGCAAGATACAGATAGCCCTAGTGGGGGTGGGGTGGGGGGAAGGGATCGAAATAGGCTAAAAGGTAGAGATAAAACAATGGATGGAAATACATCTAAAAATAATGGAAATAGGTGGGAAAAGAAAAATCTATATCAATTATTGGGGAAAAAAGGGGGATCAGAAAGGGGGTGGGGATGGAGGAGAGAGTTCATGATCTAAAATTGTTGAATTCAATATTCAGTCCGGAAGGTGAGGTGCTGTTCCTCCAGTTTGTGTTGAGCTTCACCGGAACAATGCAGCAGGCCAAGGATGGACATGTGGGCATGAGAGCAGGGTGGAGTGTTGAAATGGCAAGCAACAGGGAGGTCTGGGTCATGCTTGCGGACAGACCGAAGGTGTTCTCCCTGTTCATACTCAGAATCCCAGGGTGGAGAACTGGAACATCCTGTCTCCAAACACATCCCACCCTGTTCATATAAGGAATCCCAGGGTGGAGAACTGGGACATGATGGTATGTGTCCAGGACAAATTACTATTTGCAAGGTGAAGGTACATCAGCAGCAGAGTTAGTGAAGAGGTTGATGGTAATAACCAGGCAGACTGACTCACCAGGGAAGCTGCTCCAGAGGGGATTCCATGGGATCCACCCAAAACATAATCATTGGCACTGTGACCTGACTAAACAGTTTAAGATTATGAAGGGGTTCAATAATCCAAATAGGGATTTCATGAAAAACTCCTTTACCCAGCGAGTGGTGAGAATGTGGAATTCGCTACCACAGCGAGTGGTTGAGGTGAATAGCGTGAATACATTTAAGGAGAAACTAGATACATAAATGAGGGAGAAAGGAATAAAAGGATATGCTGATGGGGGAAGTGAAGAGGGGTGGGAGGAGGCCCATGTGGAGCATAAATACTGACACAGACCAGTTGAGCTGACTGGCCTGGCCCTGTGCTGTAGAGTCAATGGAACAGGGACAAATGTATTTATTTTATATCTACCTGTAGTGGTAGATACAGAGTCACCAAAGAAATTTGGGCCAGACTTAGCAAGGGTCATAGCATTGTGAGCTCACTTAACAGAGTATGGAGCAGCCACAGCATCTCGATTACAACAAACATGTGTCTTGTGAAAGCCCTTGTGTGGCCGGTGACAATGTATGAGTGTGAAAGCTGGACCATCAAGAAGAATGAGGAGGCTCGAATGAGAGCTTTTGAAATGAAAGGCCTCAGACGGATATTCCGTGTGTCATGGACGGCGAGGAGGACAAACAAGTGGGTGCTTGAGAAAGCTGGTGTCAAGATGAACTTGTTTGAGGCAGTGATATCAGGGAAGCTCACAGAGTTTGGACACGTGATGTGAACAGGAGGCGAGTGTTTGCAAAAAGAGGTAATGCAAAAACAAATACCTGGAAAATGTGCACAAGGAAGACCCAAGATGGAATAGATGGATAATATCAGAAGGTGGACTGACCTCTCAATGGGACAGGCAGTGAGGGCAGCAGAGAATAGAAATCAGTGGAGAAAGATTATTCATAGTGTGGCAACCCTCGAAACAAAGACAGGTGAAAAACAAGATAAAACACCTGTAGTATAGGAAAAATTCTATTTACTATCCAGGATAAAATAAATGTACTTCATCTGCCTTTGTTGATCATTTCACTGGAAATGTGCACTCCCAGGCTCAAAGAGCATCAGTCCACTGGAAGGAAAGTCATGAAACCAGCCAGTCCAGCAGAAAGAAACCCTCTGACCCTCCCACTTCACCAACTGTCAGAAGGAACATGGTTCAGTCCTGGATGTGATTAACAGCAGCAATAACAGCAGAATCCAACCCCTGTAATCACTTGTGAACTCGCTGGTGTCTCAGCCAGTGGAATGAATCAATGAATCCCTTCCCACACTCAGAGCAGGCGAATGGTTTCTGCCCGGAGTGAACTCGCCAATGTTTCAGCAGATTGGAAGACTGAGTGAATCCCTTCCCACACACAGTGCAAGTGAATGGCCTTTCCCCTGTGTGAACTCGCTGGTGTGCCAGCAGGGTGGATGAATGAGTGAATCCCTTCCCACACACGGAATAGGTGAACGGCCTCTCCCCAGTGTGAACTCTCTGGTGTCTCAGCAGGTGAAATGAATCACTGAATCTCTTCCCACACTCAGAGCAGGTGAACGGCTTCTGCCCAGAGTGAACTTGCCGGTGTTTCAGCAGATTTGAAGACTGAGTGAATCCCTTCCCACACATGGAGCAGATGAATGGTTTCTCTCAGCTGTGAACTCGCTGGTGTGTCAGCAGTGTGGATGAATCCTTAAATCCCTTCCCACAGTCAGAGCAGGTGAATGGCCTCTCCTCAGTGTGAACTCGCTGGTGTGTTCGCAGTGTGGATGAATCTTTAAATCCCTTCCCATAGTCAGAGCAGGTGAACGGCCTCTCCCCAGTGTGAACTCGCTGGTGTCTCAGGAGAAGGGATGAATTAGTGAATCCTTTCCCACATTGAGAACAGATGAATGGCCTCTCTCAGCTGTGAACTCGCTGGTGTGTCAGCAGTGTGGATGACTGAGCGAATCCCTTCCCACACTTCGAGCAGATGAATGGTCTCTCCCCGGTGTGACTGCGTTGATGAGTTTCCAGCTCAGAGGGGGTTCTGAATCCCTTCCCACAGTCCCCACCTTTCCACGGTTTCTCCATGGCGCTGGTGTCCTTGTGTCTCTCCCGGTTGGATAATCAGTTGAAGCCTCGTCCACACACAGAACACGTGTACAGGGTCTCCCTACTGTGAATGGTGTGATGTTTTTCAGGTAGTATAACTGGTTAGAGCTCTTTCCACAGTCAGTGCACTAGAACACTCTCACTTGGGTGTGAGACTTGGTGCTGTTCCAGTCAAACTGATGTTAAAATGGCCAATGGTATTCACATCCCAACGAATCAAGTGATGTCAGATCGTGATGTGACATTTGTTCTGCGATTTCTGTCTCCAAATCTCCCCTTCTAATATCCTGTAAAATGAATTTACAGAAAGTCATCACTGTCAGTACAGGATGGAAATTCAGAACAGACAATTCCAGTTTCTATGGATCATTCTCTCCTCTCTTGTTCCCCAAAAGCTGTAAATCTCTAACCCACACCCTCTCCCTCCATTCTCACTCTGCTGTACCTAATATACACCCTCTCCATTCTCCTGAAAGTGCTGCTTCAAGCTGATTGACAGATCAATACACAGTGCTTTCTGTCCTCGGTGCAGAGATCATAACATCATAAGAAATACGAGCAGGAGTAGGCCATTTGGCCCATCGAGCCTGCTCTTCCATTCAATAGGATCATGGTTGATCTGATTGTGACCTTAACTCCAATTTCCTGCCTGTCGCCCATGACCCTTGACTCTCTTGTCAATCAAAAGTCTGTATAACTCAGCCTTGAATACATTCAATGACTTGGCCTCCATTACTCTCTAGGGAAGAGAATTCCACAGAATAATGGCCCTCTAATAGAAGAAATTTCTCCTCAATTCCATGTTAAATGATAGACCCCTTATTTTGAGGCTCTGCTCCCCTAGTTCTAGAATCCCCCACGAGGGGAAACAGCCTCTCTTCATCTACCCTGTCAACCCCCCTCAGAATCTTATAGGTTTCAGTAAGATCACCTCTCATTCTTCTAAACTCCCATGAGTACAGGCCCAACCTTTCCTCATAAGACAACATCTTCATCCCAGGAATCAGCCTGGTGATCCTTCTCTGAACTGCTCCCAAGTAATTCTTGGGAATAGCTCCCCTTAATTAAGGACACCAAAACTGTACACAGTACAAAACTGTACACACTGAGGAGAGGTATTGTGATCTGAAAGCTATTACAGAGACATAGCTTCAAGGTGGCAAAGGCTGGGACCTGAATATTCAAGGGCACATGACGTTTCAGAAGGACAGGAAACTAGTAAAATGTGGATGGGTAGATCTGTCAGTTAAGGATGACATTAGTACAACAGAGACAGATGACCATAGTTCTGGAGATCAAGATGTAGAGTCAGATTGGGTAGTGATAAGAAATAGTAAAGGTAGGAAGTCACTTGTGGGAGTAGTTTATAGGCCCCCTTAACAGTAACCACACTGAAGGACGGGGTATCCAGGAAGAAATAATGGTAGGTATTAATCCAGGTATTTTTATATTTATTTTTGTTTTGGATTTCCAGCATCCGCAGTTTTTTGCTTTTAAGAAATAATGGGGGCTTGTGAGAAAGATACAGCAACAAACATGGGTGATTTTAACCTACATATAGATTGGATGAATCCGAATGGCAAAGTTAACCTGGAAGATGAGTTCATCGGGTGTTATCGGAACAATTTCTTAGAGCAGCATGTGCTACAGACAATCAGAAAGCAGGCTATTCTGGATCTAGTAATGTGTAATGGGAAGGGATTAATTAATGGCCTCATAGTAAAGGTGCCCCAAGGAAGCAGTGATCATAATATGATTGAATTTTGTATTCAGTTCGAGGGAGAGAAGAATGGGTCTAAGACTAGTGTTTTGAACTTAAATAAGGACAATTATGAGGGTATGAAGACAGAGCTGGCCAAAGCGAACTGGGAAATTAGACTAAGCGTTAAGTCAGTAGAGATACAGTGGCAGATATTTAAGGAGATATTTCATAATACTCAGAAAGATACATTCCATTGAGAAAAAAGACTCAAGGGGAAAGACGTACCATACGTGGCTAACTAAGGCAGTTTAAGATAGTATCAAATAGAAAGAAAAAGCGTACAATTATGTGAAGATTAGTGGCAGGTTAGAAGATTGGACAGAATATAGAAAAAGCAAAGAACGGCTAAAAAATGAGGAAGAATTTAGAGTACAAGAGAAAGCTAGCTGGAAATGTGAAAGCAGATTGTAAGAGTTTCTATGGGTATTCAAAAAGGAAAAGAGGTAGAGTGAACATTGGTACTCTACAGGATGAGTCTGGGAATTAATAATGGAAAATAAGGAAATAGAAGATGAATTGAACACATATTTTGCATCTTCGCTGTAGAGGTGAAAGGAAGGGAGGGACTTAAAAACAATTACAATCACCAGGGAAAGAGCACTGAGAAAATTATTAGAACTAAAAGTTGAAAAATCCCTGGGTCCTGATGGTCTTCACCTTCGGGTCTTAAAAGAAATAGTTGCTCAGACAGTAGATGCATTTGTTTTAATTAACCAAAATTCCCTGGATTCTGGAATGATCCCAACAGATTGGAAAATTCCTAAGGTAACACCTTCTTTCAACACGGGGACAGAAAGCAGGAAATTACAGCCCAACAAGCTTAACATGTGTCACTGGGGAAATGCTGGAATCTATCATTAAGGAGGTTATAGTGGGGCACTTGGAAAATCTCAATGCAATCAGGCAGAGTCAACAGGGTTTTGTGAAAGAGTATTGGCTTGAGGAAGTAACAAGCATTGTGGATAAAGGAGAATCTGTGGATGTGATGTACTAGATTTCCAGGATTGACAAGGTGCCACATCAAAGGTTACTATACAAAATAAGCTCATGGTGTTCAGGATAACATATTAGCATGGCTAGGGGATCAATTAGCTAACAGGAAAAAGAGAGTTGGCATAAATGGATCATTTTCGGGTTGGCAAAATGTAACGAGTGAAGTGCCACAGGGATCAGTGCTGGGCTTCAACTATCTACAACCTATATTAATGGCTTGTTTTGACGGGGCTGATTGTATGGTTGCTAAATCTGCTGATGTCACAAAGATAGGTAGGGGCGCAATTTGCCAAAAATCATAAGGAGTCTGTAAAGTGATATAGACAGGTTAAGTGAGTGGGCAAAAATTTGGCAGGTGGAGTAAAATGAGGACCTGTGCACTTTGGCAGGAAGAATAGAAGAGCAGCATATTACTTAAATGGAGAGAGACTGCAGAACTCTGAGATACAGAAGGATCTGGGTGTCCTGTATCTGAATAACAAAATGTTGGTGTGTAGGCACAGCAAGTGATTTGGAAGGCAAATTGAATGTTTTGGCTTCTTGCAAGGGAAATGGAATATAAAAGTTGGGATGTTTTGCTACAGTTGGACAGGTTGTTAGTAAGACCACATCTAGAGCAGTGTGTACAGTTTTGGTATCCATTTTCAAGAAAGGGGTATAAATGCGTTAGAAGCAGTTCAGAGAAGGTTCACTCAGCTGATAATTGGGATTGGGGTTATTTTACGAGGAAAAGTTGAACAGGCTGGTCCAGTATACATTGGAGTTAAGAAGAATGAGAGGTGATCTTATTGAAACATCTCAGGTCCTGAAGGACCTTGACAGGATGGATGCTGAAATGATGTTTCCCCTTGTGGGGGAGACTAGAAATAGGGGGCACAGCTTAAAACTAAGAGGCCTCCTATTTAAGACAGAGGTGAGAATTTTTTTTTCTCTCAAAGGGTCGTGAATCTTTGGAATTTGTTTCCCCAGAGAGTGGTGGAGACTGGATCTATCAATATTTTTAAGGCAAAAGTTATATAGACTCTTGACTAACAAGGGGGTATAAGATTTCAGGGGAAGGCAGAATGTGAACTGGAGGTTACAGTCAGATCAGCCATGATCTTATTGAATGGTGGAGCAGGCTCGAAGGGCCGAATGGCCTATTCCTGCTCCTAATTCCCGCTCACCGAACAATCCCCGCCCACTCCCTCTTCCCTCACCAAGATGGCCGCCTGTTGCCTGGATAATCCCGGCCTGTTGCCTGGATAACCCGGGCCCGTCACCGGTGAGGAAGCTCCGCCTCCCTGATCCGCCCTGACTCGCAATATGGCGGCCAGTAAGCCCGCTACCCGGCCTTGTCATCGCGGGTAAACGCGGGACCAATGGCCTCTTATTCAGGGCCTAGAGCCTACCCCAGAAGTTGATCCAATTCCCAGTACAGCCGCGGTTTCTATTCCTACCCTGTGCTCACAATCTCCTCCCGCCTCCCGAACCGTCCGCTCCTCCTCACTCTGTCACCATGACTGACACTGAGCATGCTCAGAGCGCACACCCACACTGCACCTGCGCACTGGACTCCTATCGTCGTTGATAGGAGACTTTCTGCAGCGCGGCGTGTTGTGGGCAAACAAACCGCCATTGACAGCTTGAACTGCTGACTGAAAATCAATGTCTCGGTATCCCAAGCAAGATCGGGGCCAAAGGCGCAATACAGCGTAAGCGCCTATAATATGTAGAAAATCGAAAGCCTGGACCTTCCATACCTGATACGAAGTCTGTCCAATGCACCCCACCTCCCTCACCAATATCAGATTGGAAAAGGGTCAAAAAAGGTGATCAACAAGGACCAGTTCTCGTAGCACTGCTATTTGGACCTGAGAACAAGTAATTCAATGTCAAAATTTGCAGCTGATACCAAACTAGGGGCGTATATCTAAAACTGAGGAAAAATGTAACATACACATTACAAAACTTCCAGCCTGGGGGAGTGAAGTGGCAAGTGAACATTAACATAGATAAAAGCAAAAAAAGCTGCAGATGCTGGAAATCCAAAACAAAAATACCTGGAAAAACTGAGTTTTTCCAGGTATTTTTGTTTTTGATTAACATAGATAGGTTGTGATGATGCACTTTGATGTGAAAAATACAAACATCACCTGCACCTGAGAAAATAAGAAAGTTACTGGTGCAGAAGAGCAAAGCAATCTCTGGATAGAAGTGAACAATTAATTAAAACCATCACTGCAAGTCAGCACATCAATTAAAAATGCTCACAAAGGAGTGGCATTTATTTCTAGAGGTGCAGAATTCAGAAATAGTGAAATTATGTTCAATTTGTGTATGATCCTGTGCACAGCTCTGGTTTCTGTTCTTTGGAAAGGACAAAGAAGCACAGGTGAAAATGCAAAAAGATTTGCAAGGGTAAATCTCATAACTGAGATTTTGCAGATTTTTGAAAGATTGAACAGGTTTGGGCTTTTATCTTTTGAAAAGAGAAGACTTTGAGGTGTTAGAGGACTTTTAAATTATTAACTTGTGGGAGAATAAAATACTAGCGCCATATGTGCAAGATGGTAACTAATAAATCCAATAGGCAAATAAGGGGAAAGGTCTTTACTCAGAGAATGGTTAGAATGTGAAATTCGCTACCACAGGAGGTGGTTGAGGTGAAATAGCTTAGAGGTTTTCAAAAGGAATGGAGATGGTTACTTGAGAGAAAAGAGAATAGAAAGATAAGCTGAAAGACTGAGATGAGGAAGATGGAATAGAAGGAGATTCATGTTGAAGATAACCACCCAGACTAGTTGAAACAAATGGTCTGTTCCTGGACCCGATATTCCCTGTCCTCTCTGCCCGGCTTCTGATCAGCATGTTGCACATCCACCACTTGCACTGCATGTGCTCAGAGTACAATCCGGTGCTGAGGAATCACACTGGGCTCCTGTAGTCATTGATGAGGCACATTCTCTCACATGGAAAATTATGGGTTGTAACAGTGTAATTGAAAACCCAATTGGTGAACAGTAATTTTCGCCAACACATTGAGATGGGACCGAATGGCTTGTAATCCAATGAGGTAGAATTGGATCAATTCTCTGGTCCATACAGTGTGGCCTAGGAGGTGGATTAATAGTCAGGCCCATGAAACCTCCCCCCACCATAAACTTTGTTACCCTCATTACCAGCTCCATCCCCCTCCCTGACCACAGTCTGAGGCTGAACCAGGCCAACTGCAACCTTAGTTTCCTATTTGACCCTGAGGTGACGGCAACATATCCTCTCCAACACTAAAATCACCTCTGTCCACCCCTGTAATATCAGTTGTTTCCATCCTGCCTCAGCACATTTGCTGCTGAAATCCTCATCCATGACTTTGTTACATCCAGAATCGACAATTCCAATCTTCTCCTGATTGGTCCCCCATCTTCCACGCTGCATAAACTTACCCTCCTTCAAAACTCTTCTGTGTGGTCAGCAGTTTAGTGGGAATTGGGTCAATTAAGCAGAAGGTGGATCCCATGGACAAGAGGAGATCTTGAGGGGACAAGGGGAGACAGGAGAGAAACTAAAGAAAGATGTGAGTTTAGGGCTACAGCTGGGCCGATCTTGAGGCGCAGTTTTTCCTGGTGGGCTAGTGGGAGGGAGGGAAGAGGAAGTGGCAGCTGATCAGATTGTCTCAATCTTAGAGACAAAGAAGCACCATGAGCTCCTCACACTTGTTGTTGGTGAGGAGGAAGAGACAGGGAAGAGGGAGAGACCTTAACAAGGCACTAATTTGTGAGAGATATCAAAATGACTCATCATACTGTCTGTTAAAGCTGATTTATTTGACTTTTATCCAGAGTATTAACACATATAACTGGGGTGGAGTTTATTAACAACAGCAGAAACAGATCCCAAAGCTATTTTTGTTTTGAGACAAGTGATAGAGAAATACCGGGAAGGTCAATACAACATGGAGATTGTTTTAAATAAAAGCAAAATACTATGAATGCTGGGAAACTGAAATAAAACCAGAAAATGCTGAAAAAACTCAGCAGGTCTAGCAGCATCAGTGGAAATAGAAAAACCAAGTTAACGTTTCGAGTCCATACAGATTTCCTTCCCTGAAAGACATTAGTGAACCAAAGACCCAATCTGTGGACTGTCGGTTTGAGCCTAAGGAAAACAATCAGAGTGAAGGTGTAAAGATGATGGGTGAAGACTTGGACAACATGAGCAGCTTCAAATACCTAGGGTAACTTGGACAATATCAAGAAGAGAGGACAACGACTGGATACTAATGAGATACAGATGCTGAGATGGATGTGTGGAGTGACAAGAAAGGACAGGATTAGAAACCAGTACATCAGGAGGTCAGTGAAGATTGTGGAAACATCAAAGAAAGTAGCTGAGAAGAGATTGAAATGGTCTGGTCGTTTGTTGTAGAGAGAGAGAGAGAAAATGTGGTGTGGTGAGGTGAGTGATGGACATGGGACTGCCAGGAAGAAGGAGAAGACGAAGGTCTAAGACCAGATGGAAAGATGTGGTGGCCAGAGATAGAAATGCAGTGGGATTGAAAGAGGAATGTGTGAGTGACAGGAGGAGATAGAGAAGGTGATCAAGCAGCATTGTGGTGACCCCAAGTAAAATGGGAGAAAGAGGAAGAAGAAAAAAACATATCCCAATGAACATGGTTCATTCTTGGATGTGGTTAACAGCAAAATCAAATCACGGTAGTTACTCATGAACTCGCTGGTGTCTCAGCAGGTTGGACAAGTCAGTGAATCCCTTCCCACACTCGGAGCAGGTGAATGGCCTCTCCCCAGTGTGAATCCGCTGGTGCCTCAGCAGACTGGCTGACTGAGTGAATCTCTTCCCACACTCAGGGCAGGTGAATGGCCTCTCTCCAGTGTGAATTAGTTGGTGTACAGTGAGGTTTGTTGATCGCCTGAACCCAGTCCCACAGTGAGAGCACTTGAACGGTCTCTCTTCAGTGTGAACACGTTGGTGGGAGATCAATTGCCCAGAAGTTTTATAGCACTTCCCACAATCTGGGCATTTAAAAGGTCTTTCATCAGTGTGAACTCGCTGGTGTATAAGCAAGTTGGATGACCGAGTGAATCCCTTCCCACATACAGAGCAGGTGAATGGTCTCTTCCCAGTGTGAACTCGCTGGTGTGTCATCAGGTGGAATGATCGAGTGAATCCCTTCCCACACACAGAACAGGTGAATGGTCTCTCCCCAGTGTGATCACGCTGGTGGGTCAACAGGTGGGATGACTGAGTGAATCCCTTCCCACACTCGGTGCAGGTGAATGGCCTCTCCCCAGTGTGAACTCGCTGGTGTGTCATCAGGTGGAATGACCGAGTGAATCCCTTCCCACATACAGAACAGGTGAATGGTCTCTCCCCAGTGTGATCACGCTGGTGATTCTGCAGGGCGGATGAATGAGTGAATCCCTTCCCACAGTCCTCACATTTCCATGGTTTCTCCCTAGTGTGACTGTGCTTGTGTCTCGACAGGCCAGATGATTGGCTGAAGCCTCGTCCACACACAGAACACACGTACAGTTTCTCTCCATTGTGGATGGTACTTTTCCCTTCCATATTCAAAATCCGATAATATTCATGTTAACATAAATTGGGCAACTCCATCAGATCCTGATGTGATGTTTGATTTCAGTTTCCCGGCTGCAAATCCTCCCCTTCTAATACCCTGTGAAATTTAAAACAGAAAAAAAAGAGTGACAGAGAACCCACAAAAACACAAAGACAGACTGTGAAATTGTGCTGAATGAATTTATGGGACTTGCAATTGGAAAAAAGACCATGAAAGCTGAAGGGCTGTCATAAAAACCCAACTGGTTCATTAATGTCGTCCAGGGAAGGGAAACTGTCACCCAGTCTGGACCTAAAGGGGACTTTGGACACTATAGGAGGAAAAAGAGAGAGAGCGAGAGAGAGAGAGAGTACGAGCGAGAGAGAGAGCGCGAGCGAGTGCAAGAGCACGAGCGCGAGAGAGAGAAATAGAGATATAGAAAGAAAGGTAGAGAGAGGGAGAGGGAGAAAGAAAAAGAGAGAGAGAGAGAGAAAGAGGGGCAGCGGATGAAAGGGAGAGGCAGCGGATGAAAGAGAGTCCTTTTATAAATCTACAGTTTGGCCAAAAGGTGACAGAACCTCCCAAACCGGCAAGCTCAACCACCTGGAAGGACCAGGGTAGAAGGTGTATGTGAACACCATCGTCTGCAAGTTCCCCTTCAACTCAGACACCATCCTGACTTGTCTAACATCCAGTCCTGGGTGAACAGAAATTTCCTTCAACTAAATACTGGGAACATGATTGCCATTGTCTTCAGTCCCTGCTGCAAATTCCACTCCATAACCACTGACTCCATCCCTCTCCCCAGAAACTGTCTGATGCTGAACCAGACTGTTCACAAGATCGCTGTCATCTTTAACCCCAAACTGAGCTTCTGACCACCGATCTGCATCATCACCAAGACCGCCTATTTCCACCTCAGTAACATTGCTCAGCTCTTTCCTAGTCTCAGCTCATCTGCTTCTGAAACTTTCCCCCATTCCTTTGTTACCTCTAGATTTACCCATCCATATCTCTGTAATCTCCTCCAGTCACACAACCCTTTGAGATATCTGCGCTCATCTAATTGCAGCATCATGAGCATTCCACATTTTAATCACACCAGCAATGGTGGCCGTTGCTTCAGTTGCCTAGGCCCAAGCTCTGGAATTTCCTCCTTAAATCTATCCACTTCTTTACCCCATTGACTAAGCTTTGGGTCGCTTGCTCTCTCATCACCTTATGTGACTCGGTGCCTAATGTTGCTTTGTAACATTTCAGTGAATGTCTTGGAAAGTTTTATGTTAAAGACACAATATAAATGCAAATCATTGTCATTGATTTGGACATATATCGCCATTCCTTCATCACCACTGGGTGAATAACCTGTAACTCCTTACCGAACAGCATTGTGGGAGCACCTTCACCATACAGACTGCAGCGGTTCAAGAAGGTCAAACATCATCTTCTCCACAGATAACTGGGGATTGACAATATCTGCTGCTGGTCTTGTTGGTGTCACCCAAATTCCACAAACTTTTAAAATATGTATATGTAAAATAGATTGAAGCATCTAAAGAAATGCTTGTTCCTAAATGTCCATTTAGCAACCAGATCTCCCCTGGAATTTTCCTCCCTTGACAGTTTCACAACTAAAATCGTTGGTCCCAACTCGCTTCCAAAGTCCTTGAGGTTAAACCCAGCAGCTTCTCCTCCATCTCCACTCCAGCTCAAACTGATGCAACAAAACAAAGGGAATTGGATAAGATTCCGGAGAGAAAAAAGAAACTACTGGGCTATGAGGAAAAGGCAGGGGAGTGGGACTAACTGATCTGCTCTTGCAGAGAGCCAGCATGGGTACGATGGGCTAAATGGCCTCCTTCAGTATTGTAACCATTCAATGATTCTGTGAAAAAGGACCCATTCTGGGGGCCGGGGAATCAACCTTTGCACCAACATCCAGCCCATTACCAATCAGTTCTTAATTGGTCGATCTGTGTTTCTAGACTCAGTTCTGAGGGAAACACTTGGAATAAAACAAAAACAAAATACTGCAGCTGCTGGTAAACTAAAATAAAAAGAGCAAATGCTGAAAGTACTCAGCAGGTCAGGCAGTAACTGTAGAAAGAACAGTAAAATACCAAACATGGTTAAATTACAACCATTCTTACAGGCAGAGGAAGTTAGACCATGACAGAAAGGTGATCAGGGAGGGCAGAGGTGAAACAGAGCAATAGATGGTCATGGATTTAGATCCACAGTAAAGGGGCCACACCAGCTCCAGAGCCATGGAGCCAGAGCACAGCACTAAAAGCTCTAAAGTATAGATGAATGTTCAATAGTACTCACCTCCGAAACAATTTCACTGTTTTCAAATTTAAAATCTGCTGGAGCCTGCAGTTGAAAAGATATTAGAAGCACTGAGTCAGGGAAAAATATCAGAGTTTTCAAATCTTTAGCTCCCTGTGAGAGGAGATTACAAGAGTCATAAGTGTCAGTAGTGATTAGAAATTCAGAATAGATAAACTTTTCTCTTGAATTGAGCTTGCTGTGTGTGAATCCTCCCCTTCTAACCCCCTGTAAAAAGAATTTCCAAAATCCATCAATCCAGGATAGAAATTCACAACGTTCCTTCCTTTTTCCAGTCCCAGGAATACTCAAGGCTTATTATTTGCACGGGAGGCAGTTCAGTAAAGATTCACTAGTCTGATTCTTGGGATGAGGGAGTTTGTCATTTGAAGCAAAGTTAGAGGTTGTACTCATTGGAGTTTATAAGAATGGGAGAGGATTTTATTGAAACATATAAGATTCTGAGGGCTCTAGACAGATAGATGCTGAAAGGTGTTTCCCCTCATAGGGAGAATCTAGAACTAAGGGGCAGTGTTTAAAACTGAGAAGTCTCCCATTTAACACTGAGATGAGGAGAAATTTCTTCTCTCAGAAGGTCATTCGTCTGTGGAATTCTCTTCCACAATGGAGGCTCAGTCTACAAGGGACTCAAGGATTATGGGGGCAGGAGGAACAATCAGATCAGCCATGAGTTTATTTCATCAGCGGGGCAGGCTCGATGGGCCGAATAGCCTATTCCTGGTCCTAATTCTGATGTCTTCCGGTCTTCGGATCGCCGCGCATGCGTCCTAAAGCACTTGGCTCCTGAAAAGATGGCGGCCTTTAACCCGGACCTGTCAATCTGCTGCTCACCGGGAACCTGGAGCCCCGCCCACACTCTGTTGCGTCACCAAGATTGCCGCGCACGCGCTCTGCTCAGCGCTGAACAAAGATGGTGGTCGTTAATCTGGGCCTGTTCCAGAGAAAAAGACCCGGAAGTACAAACGCTGGACCTGCAGGGTCTAATTCGGAGCTTGTGGCCTCCAGCGGCTGTTAATAAAATCTCCCCTCTCTCCACCCGCCCCACCCAGGACTCCCGGCTCCGTTCCTCACTCCGCCCCACCAGCTCTCACCCGCAGAAAAAAGCGTCCATGCATTCACAGACCTCTGATCAAAGTGACACTGCGCATGCCCGAGATGGAATCCAGCATTGCACCTGCGCACTGGGTTCCTGTACCGTTAATAGGGCACATTCACAGCCGCCGTGCATGTTGGGTAACTGTAGCGCCATTGATTCTCCAAACAGGGAATGAAAAATTATTTCGTTAAAAATTGGGATACGTTAACTTAAGAAATCACATACATACTTGTGAACGGGTGCAATGCTATGTTCTATTTCTCAAAGTGATTCAAACCGTTGCTCTGCTGTGGAACTACACAGAACTTATAAAGCTTTTCTTAATGGTTCATCTCTCATT
Source organism: Cetorhinus maximus (assembly GCF_964194155.1). Classification (NCBI taxonomy): domain Eukaryota; kingdom Metazoa; phylum Chordata; class Chondrichthyes; order Lamniformes; family Cetorhinidae; genus Cetorhinus; species Cetorhinus maximus. The sequence goes on along the minus strand of NW_027596270.1, from coordinate 328,756 downwards.
TATCTCCAGATACTGAATATTCACTGCTTTATAGAATGATACAGCACAGATGGAGACCATTTGGCCCATCATGCCTGTGCTGGCTCTTTGCAAGATTTTAAAATTGATTTCCTGCTCGTGGAGTCAGAACAGTCTGCTGTCAGTCTGCTGTCGTAATGCAAGAGATGAATGGAGAAGATTTTCCAGTTGGACAGCTCATAGACATACTCACCCTTGTGCAAAGATCGATTGCCCAGTGTACTAAGCAGATATGAAGAGTTCACTGGTTAATTAAGCACACAGAGTTACCTGGTAGAGTTTAATTCAATAATTCTACATACCCCACATACAACAGTGATATTTCTAATACAGGGTCAATTAAAGGAGTATCGCTGATGTAATAGAGTAGATGAATTAATATCCTGCAACCACACAATTAAGAATTGGCTGGGATGTTGCAGTATGAAAGAACCTCACATACATGTCAGGTGAAAGAGGCCATGTACAATGAACCAGTAAAAGCCACATCATTGTTAGACTCCACTGTTCATCTGGATGGATCTTTGTTTTATAAACAAGGTCTGTGCCAGACTTGTTCTGTGTCTTTGATTCCTCATGACAGCTGTAATATCCTTACTAAATAACCACCACAATATTCAGCCTAGAAAGCATCATCACAGCCCTTCAAACCGTTACTGAGAGAAGCACCACTATTCTGAAAGTTCTTCTAGTTGTAATTCCCTCATGCAGAATCTTTCATCCTGGCAAAAAACATATGGCTTCTCGACAACAGAAAGGACACCACTCAGTCACCACTACAGATTCTGAATGATTCGGGATGTTGCTGGTAAGTGTCCAGGACAAATTGCTGTTTGTAAGGTGAAGGCAGGTCACCAGCAGGAGTTAGTGAAGAGGGTGATGGTAATAACCAGGCAGACTAGCTTACCAGGAAAGCTGCCCCAGAGGGGATTCCATGGGATCCCCCAAATCACAATCATTGGTACCTGCACCACAGCCCACAGACTCCAGGGGGATGGGAACCTGAGTGGGAGACACAGAAGAGGGAAACAAAGATAGACATGAAAGACAGGAAAATAAAAAGCAAAAGTGGAAGGCAGAGGAAACGGGGGCTAGCAGCAAATAGGGCAATAGTACAAAAGAAAATATGAATAAAGACAAGTCTAAAGGCACCTTCTCTGGATGCATGGAGCTTTCGCAATAAGGTAGATGAATTAATAGTGCAAATCGATGTAAACAGCTACGATATGATTGCGATTACAAAGGCACGGCTACAGGGTGACCAAGTCTGGGAACTGAATATCCAAGGGTATTCGATATTGAGGAAGGGCAGGCACAAAGGAAAAGAAAGTGGAGTGGCATTGTTAGTTAAGGATGAAATCAGTGCAATAGTGAGAGAGGATATCAGCTGAGAAAATCTAGATGTAGAATCAGTCTGGGTGGAGCTAAGAAGCAACAAGGGTGGAAAACATTAGTGGGAGTTGTGTACAGGCCTCCAAACAGTAGTGGTAAGGCAGGGGACAGTATTAAAAAGGAAGTTAGAGATGCATATAACAAGGGTGCTACAGTAATCATGGGTGACTTTAATCTAATATAGACTGGGCAAATCAAATTAGCAATAACGTTGTGGCGGATGAATTCCTGGAGTCTGTACAAGATGGTTTTTTAGACCAGTATGTCGAAGAACCAACTAGGGAACAGGCTATATTTCACCTCTCTTCTATTTTTACTTAGTTCTGTTGAAGAGTCATACGGACTCGAAACATTAACTGTGTTCCTCTCCGCAGATGCTGCCAGACCTGCTGAGTTTTTCCAGGTATTTTTATTTTTATTTTTGTTAGGGAACAGGCTATCTTGGATTTGGTTTTGTGCAATGAGAAGGGGTTAATTAATAATCTTGTAGTGCGGGGTTCTTTAGGGAACAGTGACCATAACATGAGAGAATTCTTCCTTAGGTTGGAAAATAAAGTAGTCCAATTCGAAACTCAGGTCCTAAATCTAAACAAAGGGAACTCAAAGGAATAAGGCGTGAGTTGGCTAAGATAAATTGGGGAATTTCATTAAAAGGCATGATGGTGGATAGGCAATGGCTAATATATAAGGAATGAATGTATGCATTGCAACAGTTATATATTCCTTTCTGGTGCAAAAACACAACAGGAAAAGTGGCCCAACCATGGCTAACAAAACAAATGAAGTGTAGTATTAGATCCAAAGGGGTGTCATATAAAGTTGCTTGAAAAAATAGCAAGCCTGAGGATTGGGAGCAGTTTAGAATTCAGCAAAAGAGGACCAAGAGATTGATTAAGAGGGGAAAATGGAGTACGAGCATAAACTTGCAAGGAACATAAAAGAGGACTGTAAAAGCTTCTACAAGCATGTAAGGAGAAAAAGATTAGTGAAGACAAATGTAGGTCACTTAAAGTCCGAAATAGGAGAATTTATAATAGAGAACAAGGATATGGCAGTGCAATTAAACAACTACATTAGTACTGTCTTCATGGAGGAAGACACAAATAACTTCCAAGACATACTAGGGAAACAAAGGTCTAATGAGAAGGAGAAATTGAAGGAAATTAGTATTACTTCAAAAAACAGTGCTGGAGAAATTAATGGGACTGAAAGCTGATAAATCCCCAGGGCCTGATAATCTATATCCCAGGGTACTAAAGGAGGTGGCCATGGAAATAATAGATGCGTTGGTTGTCATCTTCCAAAATTCTGTAGATTCTGGAATAGTCCCGGCAGATTGGAAGGTGGCAAATGTAACCCCATGATTTAAAAAAAAGGAAGGAGGGAAGAAACGGAATTGTAGACCAGTCAGCCAAACATCTGTGGTAGGGAAAATGCTAGAATCTATTATAAAGGATGTGATAACAGGATATTTAGAAGATATCAACAGGATTAGACAAAGTCAACATAGATTTATGAAAGGGTAATCATGTTTGACAAACTTCCTGGAGTTTTTTGAGGACATGACTAGCAGAATAGATAAGGGAGAACCAGTGGATGTGGTGTATTTGGATTTTCAGGAAGGTTAAGTCCCACATAAGAGGTTAGTGTGCAAACTTAAAGCACATGGGATTGGGGTTAATATATTAGTATGGATTGAGAACTGGTTAGCAGACAGGAAACAGAGAGTAGGAATAAATGGGTCTTTTTTGGAATAGCAGGTGGTGACTAGTGGGGTACCGCAGGGATCAGTGCTTGGGCCCCAGCAATTCACCGTATATATCAATGATTTGGAGGAGGGAAACAAATGTAATATTTCCAAGTTTGCTGACCACATAAAACTAGGTGGAAATGTGAGTGGTGAGGAGGATGTCAAGAGGCTTCAAGGTGATTTAAACAAGTCGAGTGAGTGGGCAAATACATAGCAGATGCAGTATAACATGGATTAGTGTGAAGTTATTCACTTTGGTAGGAAAAACAGAATGGCAGAGTATTATTTAAATGGTGATACATTGGGAAATGTTGATGTACAAAGGGACCTGGGTGTCCTTGTACACCAATCACTGAAAGCAAGCATGCAGGTGCAGCGAGCTGTTAAGGCAAATGGTATGCTGGCCTTCATTGCGAGAGGACTTGAGTACAGGAACAAGAATGTCTTACTGCAGCTATACAGGGCCTTGGTAAGATCACACCTGGAGTATTGGGTGAAGTTTTGTCTCCTTACCTAACAAAGGATATACTTGCCATGTGAGAGTTTAGGGTATACTTACCTGGCAGGGGAGAAACCTTGATCACAAATTCTGCCTGGGAAGGGTAAAATGGCTATAACCAATCAAACCCCATATCATGGGGTATCTAACACTGTCCGAGTCACAGTGAAGGGTAGTGAAGAAGGAGGAGCAGATGTGGACCGGGCTCTTTTCACCAGGAGGATCCTGCTGAAGGTGTGCGGCTTCGAGGCTGTGGATATCTACTGCCTGCAGGATTTCAGCCTTGAATATATTCAATGGCCTGGCCTCTACTGCTCTCTGGGGTAGAGAATTCCAAAGACTGACAACCCCCTGAGAGAAGAAATTCCTCCTCATCTCTGTCTTAAATGGGAGACTCCGTAGTTTTAAACTGTGTCCCCTAGCTCTAGATTTCCTCATGACGGGAAACATCTGCTCAGTATCTACACTGTCATCCCCCCCAGAATCTTCTATGTTTCAGTAAGTTCACCTCTCATTCTTCTGAATCCCAACAAGTATGGGTGCAACCTGTTCAACCTTTCCTCATAAGACAACCCCTTCATCTTAGGAATCGGCCTAATGAACCTTCTCTGAACTGATTCCAATGTAAGTATATCATTCCCTAAGTAAGAAGACCAAAACTGTACAAGTACTCCAGCTGCTGTCTCACCAATGCCCTGTGTATTTGTAGCAAGTTCCCTTTTTTATACTCCACCCCCCTTCCAATAAAGGCCAACACCCCATTTGTCCTCCTCATTACTTGCTGAACCTTCATGTTAATTTTTCATGATTCATGTACAAGAACACCTGAGGGAGTGGTAGAGGCAGGAACCCTCACAACATTCATGAAGTATTTAGATGAGCACTTGAAATGCCATAGCATACAGGGCTATGGGCCAAGTCCTGGAAAATGGCCAGCACAATCACAATGGGCCCAAGGGCCTGTTTCTGTGCTGTATAAGTCTATGGCTCTATGGCTATGATTCTATGACACCCAGATCCTTCTGTACTGCAGCATTGTGCAGTCTCTCGCCTTTTAAATAATTTTCTATTTTTATATTCTTCCCGCCAAAGTGGGAAAGCTCCCATTTTCCCACATGATGCTCCATCTGCCAAATTTTTGTCTATTCAGGTAACCTATCCATGTCCTTCTGCAGACTCTTGGTATCCTCCTCACAACTTGTTTTGTATCATCAGTGATTTTGGCTACAATACAGTCAGTTCCTTCATCCAAGTCATTATTAGAGCTGGCTGCTTTTGTCTTCTTCAGTTGTGAGTGATATTGGTCCCCATTCTCCTGGACACTGAATCCATCTTGTTCTAAACTGGGTTCAATGTCAGGCAGTTCAGGGAGTCAGGAATCATTCGCCCCTAGACCCACACTGACAGACAAAACTGCAGACAGTTCCCAGTAAGGATTCCTCTGGTTCCTCACCATATATTAGTCAGGATACTGAAACCCACCTTTCTTACAGTCCACTCCTGGAGGCCCCACTCCCTGAGCCTACAATCTTCAGCAGGGTCAGTGGTGGAGTTCCACAGCGGGAGTGATCTCAGGGTAACTATCAGGAATGCACCCTTGGGGATGTTCCAAGGCATATGGTTTTAGTTATCCTGGTGTCTAACACACACACACATTAATAAAACAGGGAATTTCTGAAAACACGCTGCAGGTCCTCCTTTATCTGGAGATCAAATGTCTGCTGAATGATTGTCCCAGAAGTTAACAGGCTTCTGCGAATCCTCCAGTTAGATGTTCCCAGTTTTAAATTGGTTTATTTTAAATGTACTAACACCAGCTTTAAAATGCTAGATTCAGGACTGCCACAAAAACACATTAAATCTCCATGGAATAATTACCACAGTCATTCTCTTAAACTTAAACCTGCTGTTTCACTTTTAGTCAGAAACAGATCACAACTTTACACCAATCTCTGATTTGACAGCACATTTCCAACATTCACCGTTGTTCTTCCTGACTCTAAACACAGTTGTAAAGGAGCCTTCTGTTCCGTGTCTAGGAGCTCTGAACCATGGAAGACAGCAGCTGGGACACATTTCTTACATACCCCAGGATTAACCCACATGGGGACTTTGTCGTCAGTGAAGGGAGATGAGAAAGACCCTGTCAGTATGACCCTGAAAGACTGTGTCCAGGTTGAAGTTCTGTTCCTGTCGTATGATCCTCCCCCAGATTGTCCTTTCACAGGTCCAGCCAGGTGATGTTAAACACTCAGGTGGGAAAGACAAAAATCTACAACGTGTTGAAAACAAAGCTGTTTTATTTCACATTTATCCAGAATATTAAACTCCAGTCCAATTAGCGAGGTTATTAACATCATCAAAAACAAGCTCCAACTGTCAGAGTAAAAGCATCAGAAAGTTCTGGTACAGAAAAAGGCCATTTGGCCCATCGTGTCTGAACTGGCTGAAATAAAGCTATTCAGCCAATCCCACTTTGCAGATCTTAGTCTGTCACCCTGTATGTTCCAGTAATTCAACTGCATATCCAAGTCTTTCTGTTAAATGCAATGAGGGTTTCTGCCTGTACGACCCAATCAGACAGTGAGTTCCAGACTTGCACCACCCTTTGGCTGAAATGATTTCTCCCTCCCCCTTTCATTCCTTCTGCCAATTATTTTAATTCTAAACTGTACCCTCCCTCTGGTTATTTATTTCTCTGCTAAGAGAAAAAGGTCCTTCCTGTCCACTCATTCTGGGCCCCTCATAATTTCATACACATCAATTAAATCTCCCCTCAGTCATAGAAAATAACCCCAGCTGATCCAATCTTTCCTCATAGTTGAATTTCTTCAATCCTGTAAATCGTAAATCTCCTCTGTACCCTCTCTGGTGTGAGAACATCCTTCCTGTAATGCAGTGTCAGAGCTGTACTCAGTACTCTAGCTGTGCTCTAACTAGTGTTTTGTACGATTCCAGCATAATCTCCCTGCTCGTATATTCTAGACTTCAGCCAAGAAAGGAAAATGTCCCAAATGCCTTCTTGACCACCTGATCTGCCTGTCCAGCCACCTTCAGGGATCTGTGGATATGCACTCCAAGGTCCCTCTGTTCCTCTACACTTCTCAGCATTAACCCATTTATTGTTCATTCCCTTGTCTTGTTTGCCCTCCCAAATTCATTATCTCACACTGCTCAAGATTGAATTCCATTTGCCATTTTCCTGTCCATCTGAACAGTACATTGATATCTTCCTGCAGTCTATGGCTTTATTCCTCATTGTTAAACACATAAACAACTTTGGGATCACCTGCAAACTTCTTACTCATGGTCCCCACATTTAAGTCTAAATCATTGCTATAAACCACAAAACTGTGGAGCCCCACTGGAAACAGGCGTCCAGACATGATTCAGCACTGGATGTGATTAACAGCAGCAATAACAGCAGAATCCAACCCCCGCTGTCGCATGTGAACTTGCTGGTGTCTCAGCAGGTTGTTTGACTGAGCAAATCCCTTCCCACACATGGAGCAGGTGAACGGCCTCTCCCCTGTGTGAATACGCTGGTGTGTCAGCAGATTCTGTTTACTTTTAAATCCCTTTTCACAGTCAGAACATTTAAAAGGTCTCTGATCAGTGTGAACAAGCTGGTGTGTAGTGAGATGGGATGACTGAGTGAATCTGTTCCTGCACAAGGGGCAAGTGTATGGTCTCTCCCCAGAATGAAATCGCTGATGCTTCAGAAGGTTGGATGAATCAATGAATTCCTGCCCACACTCAGAGCAGGTGAACGGCCTCTCCCCAGTGTGAACTCGATGGTGTCTCACCAGGTGGGCTAACCGAGTGAATCCCTGCCCACAGATAGAGCAGGTGAATGGCCTCTCCCCTGAGTGAGTATGTTGGTGTTTCAGAAGATCCTTTTTGCTTTTAAATTTTTTCTCACAGTCAGAACAATGGAATGGTCTCTTATCAGTGTGAACAAATTGGTGTGTTAGAAGGTGGGATGAACAAGTGAATCCCTTCCCACACACGGAGCAGGTGAATGGTCTCTCCCCAGTCAGAGTGCGTTGGTCGTTCAGTAAATCCTTTTTACTTTTAAAGCTCTTCTCACAGTCAGAACATTTAAAATGTCTCTTATCAGTGTGAACAAGTTGGTGTGTCAGGAGGTGGGATGACTGAGTGAATCTCTTCCCACACACTGCACAGGTGAACGGCCTCTCCCCAGTGTGAGAGCGTTGGTGTATCAGTAGATCCTTTCTGCTTTTAAAGCTCTTCTCACAGTCAGAACATTTAAATGGTCTTTGATCAGAGTGAACCTGCTGGTGAGTCTGGAGGGTTGATAATGCATTAAATCCCTTCCCACATTCAAGGCAGATGAATGGCCTGTCACCAGTATGAACATGCTGGTGTGTGTGAAGGCTGGATGACTGAGTGAATCCCTTCCCACACACAGAGCAGGTGAACAGCCTCTCCCCAGTGTGAATACGTCGATGAGTTTCCAACTCAGATGGGTAATTGAATCCCTTCCCACAGTCCCCACATTTCCATGGTTTCTCCATGGTGTGGGTGTCCTTGTTTCTCTCTAGGTTTGATAATCAGTTGAAGCCTCATCCACACACAGAACACGTGTACAGTCTCTCCCTGCTGTGAATGGTGCACTTTTTTTTCAGGCTGGTTAAAACTCTTTCCAATCATTGCACTGGAACCCTCTCACTCATGTGTGTATGTCTCAGTGCTATTCCAGTCGCAATGTTGTTTAAAATCTTTCCTTACAGACAAACATTTCTTCTTCCAAATTCAAAGGCCGATGATATTCAGGTTCTGATGAATCGAGTGACTCTATCAGATCTTGACATAATGTTTGGTTTGAATTTCCCATCTGCAAATCCAACCCTCTGAATACCCTGTAAAAGGAGTTTACATTGAAATACTCAGAATATTCAAAAAAACAAAGGCCATTCTGTCCAACGACTATGCTGGTTTTTATATACCACATGCTTCTCCTCCCATTCCATGCACCTCATCTCATCCTTTCAGCTTATCTCTCTATTCCCATTTCCCTCACGTACTCATCTAGTTTCCTTTCAAAATTATCTCAATGGTTTCCTATGTGTTTCACATTGTAACCACTCAAGAAATTTCAAGTGAAAACATTTTCTCCATATCTACCGCGTCTAACCCATTGATCATTGTGAAGACCTCTATCAGCTCACTGCTAACTCTTCCATTTTCTGAAGGAAAAAGAAAGCTCCACCCTGTTCAATCTTTCATAACAGAAGTATTTATTCTGGTTTACAAAATTCATCACTGTCAATCCAGGATAGAAACTGAGAAGAGACAAACATTTCCCTTGGTTTTAGTTTGCTGTGTGTAAATCCTCCCCTTCTAGCCCCCTGTAAAAGGAGTTTCCAAAATCCATCCCTGGCAGTCTAGGATAGAAATGCACAATATTCTCTCCTCCTGCTGTCAGAGACAGGGATAACTGCGCATGCGCACTGCTGCACATTGACCCTAGAAAGATGGCGGCCGTTAACTCGGGCCTGTGACCGGAGGAGGTCGCAGGTTTGCTCGATTTGGTGCAAACGCGGGTCCGGCAGCTTCTCATTCGGGTTTAGAGACCGAGGCATAGCGTTTATGCAGCATCCAGTCCACTCTCCGGCTCCATTCCTCTCCTCAGTTACCCAGATTTTCACCTTGTCCCCCCATCCTTCCTCCTTCAGCTCCCGCAAGCCCCAGACTTCAGTCACAACAACATTGCGCCTGCGCGCAGGGCGCCAGCCGGAAGGATGATCAGGTGGCACCCGTCCTTCATTCCGATTGGTTGGAGGACCAGCTAGTCCCGCACGGTCTTCCAGTGCCGCCCACTCTTCCTATTGGTCCGGAGCTGCCGTCAATCACCCAGGCATTGTGATGGTTTCAGACGCTGAGAGCGGCCACAGACTCAGCCTGACTTGCTGATTCTTGGCAGCATTTTCTGTTCGGGAATTAGAGCTGGAGATGGAGTGGAGTGGAGAGGGAAACAGAGTAAATGTTTCAGGTCGCTAAATTTTTATCCAAGCTGGAAGAATTTAGAGATTTAGTTGTTTTCCAGCATTTACGGAGTCAGGGAAATGAGAAGGGGAAAGGAGAAAAGAACAAACGGTCTTGTGATAGGATGGAAGGCTGGAGTGATTAAATGAAAAAGCAGATGATGCAAGGCAACACTGGGTGATAAGAAGACAAGTAAATAAACTAATGGGACAAGTGAAGAGACAAAAGACAGGTCCAGAGGAGGTCTGAATGATAACAGCAGAACAGTTACAAGCACCTACTGTCTGAAAAAATGGGAGTGGTGGTTATGATCTGAAATTGTTGAAATGAATGTTGAGTCTAGAAGGTTGCAAAGTGTCTAATCAATGATGAACAGTGTTCCTCGAGTTGCCTTTGAGATTCATTGGAACAGTGCAGGAGGCTGAGGACAGAGAGGTCAGAACTGAAGTGAGACAGAGAACTAAAATAGTAAATGATCAGAAGTATCACATGTGCAAACTGAATGGTGATGTTCCACAAAGCAGTCACCCAATTTGATTTAATCTCCTCAGTGTAGGAGAGACGGCATCATGAGTAATGAAAACACGATGCTAAACTGCAACAAGTACAAGGAAATCACTGTGTCACCTGAAAAGCGTATTGAGGGCCGGGAATGTAGGAAGGGAGGAGGTGAAAGGGTGGGTGCAGCATCTGCTGTGCTCGCACGGAAATGATTCAAAATGATGTTCATAAAAAAACCAGAAATAGGAGCAGCAGGAGAAGATATGGCCACTTGAGCCTCTACACCATTAAATGCTCTTCCTCCTTAACTCCACTTTTCCTCCCTATCTCCAAACCATTGATTCTCCAGTATCTAAACTTTCATGGATTTGCATCTGGAATATATTCAAGACAGAGAATAACTTGCAACTGCTCCCAATCACTGCTCGGCAATCATATTAACTGAACTTTAGTCTGGCCTAGTGTAACAGCACTGAAATCTTGTCTTTCTCTGACACGTTATGCTTAATGTCATAATTGACAGATTAAGAGTAAAACAGCCACCGTTTCACTGTAAGGAGAAGAGACAACTTTGTAATTACTGCAAAATGTTACAGTCTGGCTCATTAGATCTGGTTATTCCATCCCATTTTATATTCATCTCATGGGAAAATTAGCAAAATACTGAAACATACGCGCTTTTGGGGACAATGGTGAGTTTGCTGCTCAGATTAGCTCAGGTCTCCATATTATAAGATACATCTAAAAGGACTGGAGAAGATGCAAGAAAAAAATACTAGAATGATGCCAGAACTGGCAGGTGACACCAATTAAGAAAGACTGGACAGGCTGTAAATGTTTTCTCTAGAAAAGAGAATGAAGGATGACCTGATCCTTTAAGACTATGAAAGGGTTTGACAGGGTAGACAAGTGGAAGATGTTTCCACTTGCAGACAGAATGAGAATAAATATCATTTAGTCGCTAATAAATTTAATATGCAGTTCCAGAGCAACATTTCAAACCAGAGATTAAAAACAGAAAACATTGGAAATACTCAGCATATCTGTGGATGGAGACAGAAGATTAATATTTAAATCTGTGCACAGATGCAGTCCAGTTCTGATGAAAGATCATGGGCCTGAAATGTAAACTGTTTCTCTCTTCACAAATGCTACCAGAATTGCTGAGTATTTCCAAAATTTTCTGTTTTTAATTAAGATTTGAAGCATCCACAGTATTTTGCTTTTCTTTAACTGGAGAGTGCTGAAATGAACTCCATGTGACATCAAGAAAGAGCTAAAGACACTGGATACTGCAAAGGCTATGGGCCCAAACAATATTCCAGCAATAGTACTGAAGACTTGTGCTCCAGAACTTTCCACGTCCCTAGCCAAGCTGTTCAGCTACAACACTGGCATCCATCTGGCAATGAGGAAAATTCCCCAGGTATTTCCTGTACACAAAATGCAGGACAAATCAAACCCATCCAATTACTGCCCCATCAGTCTCCAGCCCCAATAATCTGGTCATTGATGCCCAGTTTGGGTTCCGCCAGGGCCACTCAGCTCCTGACCACATTACAGCCTTGGTTCAATCAATGACAAAAGAGCTGAACTCCCGAGGTGAGGTGAGAGTGACTGCCCTTGACATCACGGCCGCATTTGACCGAGTGTGGTATTAGGTAGCCCTAGTGAAACTGGAGTCAATGGGAATCAGGGAAAACTCTCTGCTGGTTGGAGTCATACCTAGCACAAAGGAAGATGGTTGTGGTTGTTGGAGGTCAGTCATTTTAGCTCCAGGACATCACTGCCGGTTGGGCCTCGGACACTACCTCAATTGCTACACCAATGACCTTCCTTCCATCACAAGGTCAGAAATGGGGAGGTTCACTGATGACTGCACAATGTTCAGCATCATTTGCGACTCCTCAGATATTGAAGCAGTCAATGTTCAAATGCAGAAAGACCTGGGCAACATCCAAGCTTGACTGACAAGTGGGAAGTAACATTTGCAACACAAGTGCTAGGCAATTACCATCTTCAACAAGAGAGAATCTAACCTTCACCCCTTTACATTCAATGGCATTACCATTGCTGAATCCCCCACTATCAACATCCTGGGGGTTACCATTGACCAGGAACTGAACAAGATTAGCCATATAAATACTGTGGCTACAAGAGCAGGTCAGAGGCTAGGAATCCTGTGGCAATAACTCACCTCCTGACTTCATCATCTACAAGACACAAGTGAGGAGTGTGATGGAATACTCTCCACTTGCCTGGATTAGTGCAGCTCCCACAACACTCAAGAAGCTCAACGCCATCCAGGACAAAGCAGCCCACTTGATTGGCACCCCATCCACAAACATTCACTCCCTCCACCACTGACGCACAGTAGCAGAAGTGTGTACCATCTACAAGATGCACTGCAAGAACTCACCTTAGACAGCACCTTCTAAACCCAAGACCACTACCATCTAAAAGGGCAAGGACAGCAGATCCCTGGGAAACACCACCACCTGCAACTTCCCATCCAAGCCACTCACCATCCTGACTTGGAAATATACTGCCGTTCCTTCGCTGTCGCTGGGTCAAAATCCTGGAACTCCCTCTCTAACAGCACTGTGGGTGTACCTACACCACATGGACTGCAGTGGTTCAAGAAGCTAGATTACCACCACCTTCTCAAGGGCAATTAGGGATGGACAATAAATGCTGGCCTAGCCAGCGACGCCCACATCCCATGAATGAATTTTAAAAAAGATTGTGAAACTAACCACCAGAAGGATTTGTGATTACCGCCTGAGCTGGAAATTCTTAGATAAAACCCCACCGTGCAAAGATAATTTGAAAGCCGAATGTGGAAAAGGATTTACTCAGTCATCCCACTTACTGACGCAACAGCACATTCACATTTGAGGGAGGAGAATCAGACTCATTGTGTGTGCAAAGGCATTCACTCAGTTTGCCCCCTGGTTAACACTCCAACTTTTGATCTACGACTAGTCCATTCTTATTCGCGAGGGATAGTTTAACACTTATGACTATGGAAAAAAAATCACTTGTTCACCCCACCTGCTGAGACTCCAGTGAGTCCACATCTAACTGTAGGGGTTTGTTCTGCTGTTAATCACACCCAGGACAAAACTATGGTGGAGGACCCGTGCTCTTTAGTTGCTGTATCAATTGATTTAGTAAATTTGTAACTTGGACAAATGGCTCCAATTGTAATCGGAATTCTGATCGCAAATCACAATGTTCTACTAAAAAATGTCTGATCTCAATGGCGTCGCTCTGACCCAGCATTCACTGCGGGTAAGAATGTGCCCTATCCACACGACAGGCGCGCCCCGCGCAGGCGCAGTTCCCCATTGAGAGTAGAGCATGCGCAATGCAGACTGTCAATGGCGCTGCAAGGAATGGGGAAGAAACAATCGAGTGCAGTTGAGTAATGGAGTCGGTGGGTGAGCGGGGAGGATTAGAGCCAGCGGAATGGGCAGGGGGCTTCATAAATACTACGTGGAGGCTTCGAACCCCGAATAAAAAGTTACCGGTCCCGCATTAGCACCGAAAGGTCTATGAGCTACGGGGCGCCTGCCCTTCACAGGCCCGGTACAGCAGGGCGCATGCGCTGTGATCCTGGATCAGGAGACAGACAAAGAGTGGGTTGTCAACCTTCCAGGATTGGACTGGAGTTTCCAGGAGCTGAAGATCAATCTCCAGGACATTGCTGTGTGCAGCTCTGGAGAAATATCTTAAGGGCATTAAAAAGATTGTTTTAATTTGTAATTTTCTTTGAATTTTTCTCTTTATAAAAATATTGAAAGTGGGACAAATCATCATCCAATTGCGTCACGAGGCATTTTGCTTTCCAATTGGCCTGAGAAGGCAGTGTGTCACAAGGAAGGATGTGTTGGCCGACTAATGGCTGGAGCATAGGGACAAGTCATGTGATGGAGCCTCCATTTAATCAGAGTTGGCAACCCTAGAGGAGAGAATATTGTGAATTTCTGTCCTAGACTGACAGTGATGGTTTCTGTAAACTTACAGGGCACTGGAATTGGAGGATTGATAGACGGGAAACTCAAACCAAACATCACAACAAGATCTGACAGATTCACTCGATTCATCAGAAACTCAATATAAGCAGCATCTGAATGTGGAAGGTTTGTCTGTTCTGTTTGTGGGAGAAAATTTCAGATATCAATGTGACTGGAAAAACACCAGGAGGGAGTGTAGCACAGTTTTACCTGAGTGATATCCAAACTCCAAGGGTTAAATTACAGCAGAAGATTACACAAAAGAGTCATTATGGCACAGAGGAAGCCATTCAGCCCATTGAGTCCATGCCAGATTTCTGGAGCAATCCAGTCATCCCATTCCCCTGCCCCTGCTCTATCCCCATATCCTTGCAGGTTTATTTCCCTCACGTGTCTGTCCAATTTCCTTTTGAGATCATTCATCATATCCGTTTCCACCTCCCTTCGTAGGCAGTAAACTCCAGGTCATTACCACTCACTGTGTAAAAACATTCTTCATCACATCTCCCGTACCTTTTACGCAAAGCCTTAAATCTGTGTCCCCGAGTCCTTGTACAATCAGCTGATGGGAACAGCTTTTCTTTGCCCACCTTATCTAAACCTGCCAGAACCTTGTGCACCTCAATCAAATCCCACCTCAACCTCCTTTGCAGGAACCATTCTGGTAAACCTCCTCTGCACCTTCTCAAGGACCTTCACATCCTTGCTAACTTCGGGTGACCAGAAGAAACTCAAATTGGAGCCTAACCAGAGCTTTGTAAAGATTCAGCATAGTTTCCTGTTTTTGGTCTCAATGTCACTATTTATGTAGCTCAAGATCCAATCGGCTTTACTAACTTCTCTCTTAATACATCCTGTCACCTTCAGAGATCAAAGCACATGAACCCCGGGTCCCTCTGTCCATGCACACTCTTTAGAACTGAGCCATGAATTATATCTTCCCTCTCCCTATCCCTTCTGCCAAAATCCAGCACCTCACTATGAGCGTTGTAATCCCAGAAACCCGGGAATTTAGAAGATGAAGAGGTGATTTGAGCAAAGTTTTTGGGTTATTAATTGGAACTGATTGGGCTGATAGAGAGAAATTCTATCCACTGGTTGGGGAATCTAGGATGATTGGGCGGAGACTAAACATAGAATCAGGTTCCAGCACCTTTTCAGGAAGAGCGTTCCAGATCCTGACAACTCTCTGTTGGTGCAGGAACTGCTGAACTCGATGCTGAGTCTGGAAGGTTGTAAAGTGACGATTCGAAAGATGAGCTGCTGTTCCTCAAACTCCCCTTGAGCTTCATTGGAACAGTTCAGGAGGCCAAGGATGCAGAGGTCAGAGTGGGAGTGGGGCGGAGAAGTTAAATGATAAATGACCGGAAACTCAGGCTCCAGCATGCACTTAACATGGTCAAATCCTTGATAAAATCCTGGCAGTATAACATCCACTTTCCTTTTGAAATGATTAATCGTCTCCACTTCCACCACCCTCCTGGGCTGAGTTCCAGGTTATTATTGTAGAAACATGCTCTCAGAGGCTTTTTAGTCAAACAAATTAAGCTTTATTTAGACAAGAGCTTGTGTGGCTGCTTGTATCCAGCCAGCCCCTCATACAACCCTTAGAATTTATTCCCCTGCGCTAGCTACACATTCGTTGGACAAATCACATGACCCTACTTGCTGTGAAAAAAGTTCTTCCTCATATCCTCTCTTTCCCAAAACCTGTATCCTTGTACCATCAGCTAATGGAAAAGGATTTCCTTTGTCTACTTTATTCTAAACCTTTCATAATCTTGTACACCGCTATCAAATCTCCCCTCAATCTCCCCTGCTCCAAAGAGAACAACCCCAGCTTCTCCAGCCTAACCTTGTAGCTAAAATCCCTCATCCCTGGAACCATTCTGGTAAATCTCCTCTGCACCTTATCAAGGCCCCTCACATTCTTCCTAAAGACTGGGGACCAGAACTGGATGCAATATTCTAGTTGTGACCTAACCAAAACTCTATAACATAAGAACTAGGAGCAGGAATAGGCAATTCGGCCCCTCGAGCCTGCCCAGCCGTTCAATACGATCACGGCTGATCTCATTTCGGCCTCAACTCCAATTTCTCGCCTTCTCCCCATAACCTTTCAATCCATTACTAATTAAAAATCTATCTCCTCAAATTTATTCAGTGTCCCGGTATCCATTGCACTCTGGAATAGTGAATTCCATAGATTCACGACCCTTTGAGAAAAGTAATTCCTCCTCATCTCTGATTTAAATCTACCACACCTTAGCCTCAAACTATGGCCTCTTGTTCTAGAATGCCCCACAAGGGGAAACATCCGCTCCACGTCTACTTTGTCTATCCTCTTTAGCATCTTATATACCTCAATTAGATCTCCTCTCATCCTTCTAAACTCTAGCGAGTATAGGCCTAAACTGCTCAATCTCTCCTCATAAGACAAGCCCCGCATCTCTGGAATCAATCTAGTGAACCTCCTCTGAACCGCCTCCAGTGCAACTAAATCCTTCCTCAAGTAAGGGGACCAAAACTGTGCACAGTACTCCAGGTGCGGTCTCACCAAAGCCTTGTACAGTTGCAACAACACTTCCCTATTTTTGTACTCTTCCTTTTGCAAAAAATGCCAAAATTCCATTTGCCTTCATTATAAATGCCAAAATAATGCCTCTGTTTTTATACTCAGTACCTCTATTTATGAAGCCCAAGGCCCCATATGCTTCACTGACTACCCCTTAATCTGTTCTGCCATAAGAAATTGGTCCCACAAATGGTTTAATCATCACCCATACTCAGAAAGCCTATATAGTGATACAAGATTTAAAATAGTTCCTGTACTATTTGCCTTGAATACCACACACCCGTCCCCAAGATTATATCATCCCATCTTCAAGCACCTTGATGTTCAGATGATAAGGGAATTATCCGGGGATTTCAGAAGTCAGAATGCAGGGAGAGAGATGGGTGGACTGTGACCACCAGTAGCCATGACCCCGGCGTTAAGGCAGTTTTGCAAAACACCACGATCGTCCCTGTGATAGTGACACCAGTAAAAAGGGTGGAGGGAAGAGAGGGATCAGTGACTGGGCTGGAATAGGGGCCACGGCTGGCACGGCCGCTGGGAAGCACTTAGACATGGAGAATATGTGGGAACAGGACGAGGCTGTGAGGCAGCAATGGACAGGAATCTTCAGTAAAAGAAATAAAAGGCAGAGAGATGAAATCCTGGAACAACAAGAAGGAGTGAAATCCAGAAAAGAGATGGTGGACGGACTGATCGAGAGAAAGGGAACGGTCAATGAGATCATTCAGCAGAATAAGATTGAGGTGAAAAGTCAGAACATGTCTAAAGCTGTTCCCTGTGTGATGTAAGGAGGGTTTTTATTGGATCAGATACAAGGCCAGGAGGACATTGAAAAACAATACAGAGTCCAACATTAGACGGTCCAAAGGGCCTGGAGAGGGAGGGTTAATAAACCTCGGGAGTCACAGGGCCGGGAGGATATTGAGAAACAATAGAGAGCCCAAAGGGTCTGGAAGGGGAGGGTTAATAATCACAGGGAGTCACAGGCTGCACAAACTTTGAGTGTGAGCCCAGACCCATTTTAAAACAGTGAACAAATAAATCCCTGATTTTACTGAGACTCTTTTCCATGTCCCAGCTCCTGTAAATACTGATGGGAAAGGGACCAGAATCTCCAGAGGCTCCACTCCGCTGGCTGCTCGTGTGGAAGTGATCTCCGATCAGATTAATGTGCTTCTGCTGTGAGTATTTAATAAAGTGTCTGAACCTCTCATTATACTTCCTGTCCAATATCCCCCTCATTCATGGATCTTCTGATTTACCAACTGGGGAAAAAGAATTGCCTGAGGCAAAAGCAAAAAACTGCAGATGCTGGAAATCTGAAACAAAAACAGAAATTGCTGGAAAAGCTCAACAGGTCTAACAGCATCTGTGGAGAGACAAACAGAGTTAACGTTTCGAGTCCATATGACCCTTCTTCAGAGCCGGTGTTGAAAAAAATTGTCTGTTCGCTGATTGGCCTCAATGGCGGTAGGATTACCCAGAATGCCTCATGGGTCAGAAAGCCCCCTATCAATGAGAACAGGAACCCAGAGCGCCGGCATGGGGGCCGGGCTGTGCTCAGAGCATGCTCAATACGGCTGGTGGAGACGGACTGGGGTGGAACAGGTAGCTGAGGAGGCTGGAGGAGATTGTGGATGCACGGGAGGAATTGGAGCTAGGGGTGGGTCAGAATTAGATGATCTCAGATAATCCTGGAAGGCTGAAGGGCTGGAGACGACCACGACCATCAGGGAGCACAGGGGACGATGGTGAACAAGATTTGGTGCAAGTAAGGACATGAGCTGCTGAGTTTTGGGTGACCTCCAGTTTCTATGGAGTTGAATCTGGGAGGCCGACAAGAAGCACAGACGAATTGTTCAGTTTATAGGGAACAAAGGAATGGATGAGTTTCAGCAGCAGATGAACTGAGGCAGGAACACAGTTGGGTGATTTTACTGAGGTGGAAATGGGTGCTTTTAGTGATTTGTAGTCAGAAGCTCAGCTTGGGCTGAAATATGACAACAAGATTGTGAACAGTCTGGTTCAGCCTCAGAGAGCTGCAAGAGGGATGGAGTTGGTGGTTAGGGAGTGGAGTTTGTAGCAGGGACTGAAAACAATGGCTTTCATCTTCCCAACATTTAAATGGAGGAAATTTCTGCTCGTCCAGTACTGGATGTCAGACAAGTTAGGACAGTGTGTGAGTTGGAAGTGATGGTTTCACTGACACCTTCGTCCTTCTAGGTCGTAGGTCGTGGGACGTTGAGGGTTTGGGATATTCTGCCAAAGTTCTGGTTGAGCTGAAGATGTATTAAACACATCTTCACCCCCTGCACCTCCCACCTCTCTCTTTCATCCCATGGAGGCAGAGTCTTGTGTAGACCCAGACCAGGTGGCAGGTTCCATTCCCTGAAGGACATTAGTGAACCAGTTGGGTTATTATGACAATCCAGCATCATGGTCACTTTTTCCTCATGCCGGCCCCACAAATTACCAGATTCATTCAGCTCAACCTGCCTTTGTGTTTTTGTGGGTTCTCTCTCACTCCCTTTTTTCTGTTTTAAAGCAGTTTCACAGGGGATTCGAAGGAGAGGATTTGCAGCCAGGAAGCAGAAACAAAACATCACAGCAGAATCTGACATTCACCCGATTTATCGTAACTTGAATATCATTTGATTTTGAATGTGGAAGGAAAAAGCACCGTTCAAAGTGGAGAGAAACCGTACATGTGTCCTGTGTGTGGATGAGGTTTCAACTGATCATCTGGCCTGTCAAGACACAAGCGCAGCCACATCGGGGAGAAACCATGGAAACGTGGGGACTGTGGGAAGGGATTCAGATTCCCATCTGAGCTGGAAGAGCATCGATGCAGTCACACTGGGGAGAGGTCATTCACCTGCTCAAATTGTTGGAAGGGATTTACTCTTTCAGCCCACCTGCTGAGCCACCAGCGAGTTCACAGTGAAGAGAGACCTTTTAAATGCCCAGACTGCAGGAAGTGCTATAAAAGTTCCTGGGAGCTGATGTCCCATCAACATGTTCACACTGACAAGAGACCATTTAAGTGCTCTAAATGCGGGACTGGGTTCAGGGAATCATCCCAACTCACTGTACACCAGCGAATTCACACTGGGGAGAGGCCATTCATCTGTCTCCAGTGCGGGAATGGATTCACTCAGTCATCCCACCTGCTGAGACACCAGCAAGTTCACACGGGGGAGAGACTGTTCACCTGCTCTGAGTGTGGGAAGGGATTCACTGAGTCACACAGCCTGCTAACACACCAGCAAGTTCACACTGGGGAGAGGCCATTCACCTGCCCCCAGTGTGGGAAGGGATTCACTCAGTTATCTAGCCTCCTGAGACACCAGCAAATTCACACTGGGGAGAGGCCATTCATCTGCCCTCAGTGTGGGAAGAGATTCACTACCTCATCCCACCTGCTGAGACACCAGCGAGTTCACACTGGGGAGAAGCCATTCACCTGCCCTCAATGTGGGAAGGGATTCACTCAGTTATCTACCCTGCTGAGACACCAGCAAATTCACACTGGGGAGAGGCCATTCATCTGCCCTCAGTGTGGGAAGAGATTCACTACCTCATCCAACCTGCTGACACACCAACGAATTCACACTGGGGAGAAGCCATTCACCTGCCCCCATTGTGGGAAGGGATTCACTACCTCATCCAACCTGCTGGCACACCAGCGAGTTCACACTGGGGAGAGACCATTCACTTGCCTCCAGTGTGGGAAGGGATTCACTACCTCATCCAACCTGCTGAGACACCAGCAAGTTCACAAGTAACTAAAGTGCTGGGATTTTGCTGTTAATCACATCCAGGACTGAACCATGTTCCCTGGGATCTGTTTCTGCTGATGTTAATAAACTACAGACTACTTAGAGGGGCTAATATTCTGGATAAATGTCAAATAAATTAGTTTTGTGCTAAAGACACAATGTGTTGAATCTTTTTAATATCTCTAACACAAGTTACTTCATTTTGAAGTGCTCTCCCTCTCCCCTAGCCTCCATCCTCACCCCCAGCAACCGGTGTGAGGATCTCATGGAGCTCCTTTGCACTAAGATTGAGACAATCCGATCAGCTGCCTCTGCTGCTTCCCTCCCACTCGCCCTCCCTAAAGTTTCCCATTACCCGAGCCCTGAACTCTCATCTTTCTGTAGTTTCTCTCCCATCTCCCCTCAGGCCCTCTCAGAGCTCATCTTGTCCATGAAACCCACCTCCTTCATCAACCCTGCTGCAACTAAACTACTGATCACTCAACTTCCCCATGTTCACTGACTATGATAATAGTTTTCTCTCTCAGGTACTGTCCCTCTCTCCTTCAAATCTGCCATCATTATACCCTTCTCAAAAAACAAATCTTTGTCCCCACTGTCTTTCCAAACTACTGCCCCATCTCCAGT
Organism: Cetorhinus maximus; assembly: GCF_964194155.1. Lineage (NCBI taxonomy): Eukaryota > Metazoa > Chordata > Chondrichthyes > Lamniformes > Cetorhinidae > Cetorhinus > Cetorhinus maximus. The sequence goes on along the minus strand of NW_027596270.1, from coordinate 307,584 downwards.
CTCTCTTTCCTCTCCAAAGTCCTTGTTGTCACCTCCCAAATCCTTGCCCATCTTTCCCAGAACTCCATGTCTGAATCCCTCCAATCATGTTTTTGCCCCTGTCACAGTACTGAAACAGCTCTTATCCAAGTCACAAATGACATCCTATGCGACTGTGACAAAGATAAACTCGCCCTTCTCGTCCTCGACCTGTCTGCAGCCTTTGACAATGTTGACCACATCATTCTGCACCTTCGCCTCTCCCCTGTCATCCAGCTGGGTGAGGCTACTCCTAGTTCCATTCTTCTCTATCTAATCATTGCCAGAGAATCACTTGCAATGTCTTCCCTTTCCACTCACAGTTACCTCTGGTGTCCCCAAAGGATCCAGCCTTGGTCTCTTATTTCTCATTAACCTGCTCCAAACAGTGACATCATCTGAAAACACTGTCACTTATCACATTTACACTGACAGCTCCCAGCTCTACTTCACCACCAGCTCTCTCGACTTCTCCACTCTTGGTAAATTATCAGACTGTTTGGTGGATGTGCAGAAATTTCCTCCAATTAAATACTGGGAAGACTGAAGTCATTGTCTGAGTGGCTGGTAGAAGCAAATTCATTCGTAACTTCCAAAAGTGATTTGGATTTTAAATTAATACGGAAAGATTTGGACGGCAATCGGAAAAGAGCAGGGGAGTGGGACAGATTGGTAACGTTTTCAGGGACCGTAAAGACACAATGGGCTGAATGGCCACCATCCATGCTCTATGATTCTATCGTATGTTTATTATGAATCATTATATTATTATAGATGATAGAATCTCCTAATAGTACAGCAGAGAAGGAGGCCGATTGGCCTTTCAAATCTGTACTGACAAATTCGATGACCTATCCAGTTAGTCCCATTCACCCATTCTTTACTCATCCCTGCATCATTTCTCCTTCAAATATTTATCCAGTTCCTTTTTGAAGGTTTCCCTTGATTCTGTATCCATCAGATAGTGAATTCAAAATTCTCACCAGTTGTTACTGAAAAGATTTCCTCGTGATGTTAGCGTAAAAGCAAAAGATTGCGGATGCTGGATATCTGAAATAAAAACAGAAAATGCTGGAAAAACTCAGCAGGTCTGACACCACATGTGGAGAGAGAAACAGAGTTAACATTTCGAGTCCATATGACTCTCCTTCATTGCACAATACCAAATCTAGGATAGCCTGTTCCCTAGTCAGTTCCTCGACACCCTGGTCTAAAAACAATCTTGTACATTCCAGGAATTCATCTGCCAGAGTATTTTTGCTAATTTGGTTTGCCCAGTCTATATGCAGTTTAAAGTCACCCATGATTACCGTAGCACCCATGTTACATACATCTCTAATTTCCTGTTTAACACTGTCACCTACCTTATCGCTACTGTTTGGAGGCTGATAGACAACCCCCACGAATGTTTTCTGCCCTTTGTTTCTTCTTAGCTCCACCCAGACTGATTCTAGGTCTAGATTTTCTAAGCCAATATCCTCTCTCACTACTGCACCGATTTCATCCTTAACTAACAATGTCACACCACCTTCTTTTCCTTTTTGCCTGTCTGTCCTAAATATCGAGTACCCTTGGATATTCAGTTCCCAGCCTTGGTCACCCTGCAGCCATGTTTCCATAATCACAATCATATTGTACCCGTTCACATCTATTTGCACTGTTAATTCATCTACCTTATTGCAAATGCTCCATGCATCCATATACAGTGCCTTTCGACTTGTCTTTTTAACATTTTTTATACATCTCTTTTTGTACTATGGTCCTATTTGCTGCTAGCCCTTGTTTCCTCTGCCTTCCACTTTTGCTTTCTACTTTTCTATCTTTCATTCCTATCTTTGTTTCCTTCTCTTGTGTCTCCTCACTCAGTTTCCCTTTCCCCTGCCAGTCTAATTTAAACCCTCCCCCACATTACTAGCAAATACCACTGCGAGGATACTGGTCCTGCAACCCATCCAGCTTTTACATGTCCCATCATCCCCAGAGTCAATCCCCATGCCTCAGGAATCTAAATCCCTCCCTCCTACACCATCTCTCCAGCCATGTATTCATCTGGTCTATTCTCCTACTCCTGATCTCACTAGCACATGGTACTGGGAGTAATCCTGTGATTACTACCTTTGAGGTCCTGTTTTTTAATTTATTTCCTAGCTCCTTATATTCTGCTTTCAGGCCCTCATCCCTCTTTTTACCTATGTTGTTGGTACCGATATGGACCATGACCTCTGCCTAATCTATGATATAGTAATATATCATATATTAACTATATATATATAATATTTTTTAAAGTTCATTCACGGGATGTGGGCTTCACTGGCTGGGCCAGCATTTATTCCCCATACCTAGTTGCCCTTGAGAAGGTGGTGCCGAGCTGCCTTCTTGAACCACTGCAGGTACACCCACAGTGCTGTTAAGAAGGGACCTCCAGGATTTTGATCCAGCAACTGAAGGAATGGCGATATATTTCCAAGTCAGGATGGTGAATGGTTTGGAGGGGAACTTCCAGGGGGTGGTGTTCCCATCTATCTGCTGCCCTTGTCCTTCGAGATGGCTGCGGTCGTGGGTTTGGAAGGTGCTGTCGAAGGAGCCTTGGTGAGTTCCTGCAGTGCATCTTTAGATGGTACACACAGCTGCTACTGTTTGTCGATGGTGGAGGGAGTGAATGTGGATGTGGTGCCAATCAAGCGGATGTCCTGGATGATGTCAAGCTTCTGGAGTGTTGTTGGAGCTGCACTCATCCAGGCAAGTGGAGAATATTCCATCACACTCCTGTCTTGTGCTTTGTAGATGGTGGACAGGTTTTGGAGAGTCAGGAGGTGAGTTACTTGCGGCAGGATCTCCAGCCTCTGACCTGCTCTTGGAGCCACAATATTTATATGGCTGGTCTAATTCTGTTTCTGCTCAATGGTAACACCCAGGATATTGATAGTGGGGGACTCAGTGAAGGTAATGCCACTGAATGTCAAGGGGTGATGGGTAGATTCTCACTTGTTGGAGATGGTCATTGCCTGGCACTTGTGTCTTGCGAATGTTACTTGCCACCTGTCAGTACAAGCCTGGATCCAGGTCTTGCTGCATTTAGACATGCACTGCTTCAGTAGCTGAGGAGTCGCGAATGGTGCTGAACATTGTGCAATCACCAGTGAACATCCCCACTTCTGACCTTATGATGAGAAGAAGGTCATTGATGAAACAGCCTGAAGATGGTTGGGCCTAGGACGCTACCCTGAGGAACTCCTGCCGTGATGTCGTAGAAATGAGATGATTGACCCCCAACAGCCACAACCATCTTCCTTTGTGCTAGGTATGAATGCAACCAGTGTAGAGTTTCCCCCCCTGATTCCCATTGACTCCAGTGTTGCCAGGGCTCCTTGATGCCACACTTGGTCAAATGCTGCCTGGATGTCAAGGGCAGTCACTCTCAACGCACCTCAGGAATGCAGCTCTTTTGTCCATGTTTGAACCACAGCCATAATGAGGTCAGGGGCTGAGTGACCCTGGCGGAACCCACGCTTAGCATTAGTGAGCAGGTTATTTCTTAGCAAGTGCTACTTGATACAGAAACAGGCCCAATCTCAATGTGGTGATGAACATTTTTGTTCACCAATTAAGCTTTGAGCGACACTGTTACAATCGATAATTTTCCATGTGCCAGAATGTGCCCCATCAATGACTACAGGAGCCTGGTGTGATTACTGAGCACTCGGTTACACTCTGAGCATGTGCAGTACAAGTGGTGGATGTGGAACATGCTGATCAGGAGCTGATTGGAGATGACACTGAATTACAGAAAATATCAAGTCCAGAAACAGAGAATTCTGTTCAATTGACCTGTGCTGGTGTTTGTGTTTCGCACAAGATACATTCCATTTCATCTATCTCATGTCTGCTTTTCAGCATATCTTTCCTTACAGAGATACCAGCACTGAATTAAAAGCAAAATACTGTGGAAACTGGAAATCTGAAATAAAAACGGAAAGTGATGGAAAAACTCAGCAGGTTGTTTCCACCAGTTTGTACCAGTCTTGATCTTTGTGAATTTCAACTTCGACGTTTTTCCAATCTGCAATTGCAGGTGGAGGTGGGGGTGAATTGCACAGATTGCATCATGGAGGAAGGTCCAGACATTCTGATATCGACATAATTTAAGTACCTATTGTGTGTATGCGCTGACATGAAAATATAATGCATTTCATCATATTGATGTGATACATTGTAAAGGTAGGCTAATTTTGGGGTTTGGATTAGTTTCTCTGTCTGGATATGTGTGGGGGAGGGGATTTAATGGAATTGGAGACAGCTGGTCTGGGGCTTTTGAATGATCAAAAGGGAAGCTAGGTTTGAAATGCTAAATACATAAACCTGGCTGAAGTTTTAGAATGCGAGATGCAAGGAACAATTGCATTTTTAGATAAATTAGGTTAGTTTGAACTTCAAAGAGATGATAAGATGTTACATGTAGCCATAGGAAGCTAAGTCAAACAGTGTGTTTATTTTTCCCAAAGGTTACTGATAATATGAGTACTATGAAAGATTTATGATATGAGAAAAGTAAATTTGCAAAGACATATTGGGGCATTGGAATTTACATTAAGAGAGAAACATGTATGAAGGAGAGGGAAGGCATTCTGAGATCTAACACATGTGTGAAAAGCCTCCAGCCTCTAGGCATTAAGTTGCTGTCTGCAGGAACTGAAGCTAAGAAAACTCACTTTGAATATCATTGTCCAAGGTATTGTGTGCTTTACCTGGGTCTGTTAAACTTATGTTTTGTTTTACTGTTGCCTTAACAGAGGTGTAACTGGGAGCTAGATTAATTAGGGGAGTTAGGAGTTATTATAATAGTCATTTGTAGACCTATGAATGTGCTTAAAATCTTTTATTCTGTTAATGAATGTTTAATTTAGTTTAAAAATACTCTAATTGTGGGTGGACTTATTACTATTGAATTCAAGGCACGCATCTCTAGATAAAATACAAATTGCAAAACAGTACTGGCAGCTGTTTCAGGTTTCTCTCTGTGATTTGAACAGCTCGGCATTTACCATCCGCTGTGCCTTAACAGCACCCCGGGTCCCGATCTCGATTGGGAAGCCGATGCATTGAATTTTGTGTTCCCAAGTCAAGCTATAATGGCGGATTATTTACCCAGAACACACCGCGTTGCAGAAAGTCCCTTATCAATGACAATGGGAGTCCAGTGCGCAGGTGCAGTGTGGGTGTGCGCTCTGAGCATGCTCAGTGTCAGTCATGGTGACAGAGTGAGGAGGAGCGGACGGTTCGGGAGGCGGGAGGAGATTGTGAGCACAGGGTAGGAATGGAAACCGCGGCTGGACTGGGAACTGGATCAACTTCTGGGGTAGGCCCCAGGCCCCGTGTTTACCCGGCGGTGACAGGCCCGGGGGGAGGGAGCGATGGAGCCGGCGGCTGGACGGGGAGGATTTGGAAACACTTTGTGGATCCGCAAACCCTGAGGAATAATTGTCAGCTCCTGGTTTGCAGCTGCGGGGCTTCTCCCTCCCGGGAACAGGCCCAGGTTAACGGCCGCCATCCTGGCTCAGCGAGTGGAGGATGGTTCACATCAGAGGATGGGGGAGGGGGGACAAGAAATAAGAGGTTACACTTTGGGCTCAAATCAATGAGGATCTGATCTGTGTTTGGGAAACTGTTAACAAATGGCCCCTTGTAAAACATGATCTCCAGTTGTAGAATTTAATCAAAGGATACAGAGAATTATCCAACACTTTATTTAGATTTCAGCCCAGGGAAGAGGGAGAGTGTGTGGGACGGGGATTTGCAGCTTTGGGGGAACAAGAGAGGAAAAATGTTCCATAGGAACTAAAATTAACTGTTCTTAATTTCTATGCCGTGCTTACAATGAGGACTTTTGAAATTTCTGCTTACAGGGGCATCAGAAGGGAGAATTTATAGACTGGTAACTCAAACAAAACATCACATCAAGATCTAACAGAGTCACTTGATTCATCAGGAGCAGAATATCACCAGCCTTTGAATGTGGAAGGAGAAATGTTTGCCTGTTCTGACTGTAGAAAAAAAAAAATCACTCATCTATATGACTGGAAAAGCACTGAGACACATTCACACCGGTGAGAGTGTTCCAGTGCACTGACTGTGCAAAGAGCTTTAGCTAGTTACACAACCTGAAAAAAAAATTACAGCATTTACAGTGGGATGTTGTGAATTCCACGTACACATGTTTTCTGTGTGTGTGTGTGTGTCTGTGTGTGTGTGGACAAGCATTCAACTGATCATCCAATCTGGAGAGACACAAGGGCACCGGCACCACGGAGAAACCGTGGAAATGTGGGGGCTGTGGAACTGGATTCATTTCCCCATCCCAGCTGGAAATTCATTTACGTATTCACACTGGGGAGAGGCCGTTCACCTGCACCGATTGTGGGAAGGGTTTCACGCAGTTATCAAATCTTCTGACACACCAGCGTGCTCACAGTGGCGTGAGGCCGTTCAGCTGTTCCGTGTGTGGGAAGGGATTCATGAGTTCATCTAACCTGGGGACCCACCAGCGAGTTCAGACTGGGGAGAGGCCGTTCACCTGCTCTGTGTGTGGGAAAGGCTTCACTCAGTCATCTGCTCTGCTGACACATCAACTTGTTCACAGTGATCAGAGATTGTTTAAATGCTCTGACTGTGAGAAGAGTTTCAAAGGACCAATAAATCTGCTGAAACACCAGCGAGTTCACACTGGGGAGAGGCCGTTCACCTGCTGTGTGTGTGGGAAGAGATTCACTCGGTCGCACAACCTGCACAGACACCAGCGAGTTCACACTGGGGAGAGGCCTTTCAACTGCCCCATCTGTGGGAAGGGATTCACTTTTTCATCTAACTTGATGAGACACCAGAAGTTTCACATATGACAACAGGGATTGGATTCTGCTGTTATTGCTGTCGTGAATCACATCCAGGTTTGAACTAGGTTCATTCTGATAACTGGGGTTGGATTTTCACTTTCTGATGGGGGTGGGAACCGGGACTTGTGCGATTTGAAAATTACTTTCCCAGTTGGAGGCACTGGATCCGCTGCCTCTGAGACAGTTTGTAATTTTCAAAGTGCCGGTGGAGGGGAGGAAACAGGAAACCCACTCACCACCAATTAACGGCCCCTTAATCTCATTAAAGAACTTGTTAAGGAGCCTGTCTGGAACAGAATGGGATTTTCAGTCTTTTCTTCTGGATTCTAAATTGATTTATGGGGTACAGGTTGTTTGCAATAAATCCCCAATTGTGAATGAAATCATCAGGTTCTACAGGACTGAGCATCCGGCAGGAATGAACACTCTAAATGGTCATTTTAAAAAGATTTATTAACCATTAAAATGTGGAAAGGTAACAAGTTAGAAAGATAAAAATCAAGTTTCAATTAACAGTAAGAGGAGAATGTTTAACTTTAACAATTAAACAGACTTCTCACAACTTTCCTCGGTTGATCAGGCTGAAGACATGAAGTGAGGATAACCCTCCGTCATTCGATACACAGATAACATGCTAACAAAATGGCTTCTCGAAATCTTCATTTCTACACTTAAAAGATGCTGTAACCCCACCTTAGCCAAGTTATTGGAAATGGCTAATTGGTCTATGGTTTGTCAATAATGTGACAAGAGTTAACTCCAGTGGTTTTAGCTAATTTGCCACATTGTCTTAAACTTAGGACAGTGCCTTCCTTTAAGCTATGTCTCTCATCTTGATGTTTTTTCAGGAGCCCATTCATTAAGACAGACTCAACAATCAAGGACAGTGTGTGTTCCCGATAGGGAGCAAGTCCGAGGCTTATCCCATTTCTTTCCCAGCTGTTACAGCACTTTAATTCTCTCATAAGAAATGCTAATGGAGAAATATTGAGATAACATGAAGCGACTTCTAAGCAACTACCAATCATCTGTTGCCCGTCAATCACTGCTTCGTAATACTGTTTTGGGAAAGTTTGTTGGAAAAGGTTAAAATCATCAAAATGGCTTCTTATCTCAATGTTAGCAGAAAATTGTGTTTTGACATTGTTAGCTTATTACAATGAATATGACATGAAATGAACCTGAAAATGGTTGGGCTACACTAAAATCTAGTACCCAGGCTTACTTACAGGATGAAGTCAGATAGTCTGCTGCACGTTAGCGCACAGCTGTGGAGTTACCATAGATCGAAAGGAAGTTAATTTTCATCTGGTTTTTGTTTGTTGAATTTGAGGGATAGACTTGTTCCGGTTTGAGCGCTGTATCTTGATGTCCGTGCACACTTGTATTGTCTTTATTGTCCTGGTCATTTCATGAGCTGCTAGCTCCCCTCGGCAAAGCAGTAGCAAACCCCAAAATGGCTGCCTTTGCTGCTGGACAGGAAGCTCCCTGCCCCCGGAGGCACTTGGTGCCTCGGTTTGGATGCTGAGCTCACCTCCTGCCAAAACAGCTTATTTACATTTAAAAATAGTGCTGCAAGAGCGATGCAGTTCAGGTGCAGAGTGCGGACCCGGAATTGATCCAGTGTCAGGTTCCCAAACCTCTTTGAAAATCCAGCTCTTGGGGGTTTTATTCCTCCTGGTGTTAATAATCCCTGTAACAGGGCTGGAGTTTAATATTCTGGTTAAATGTCAAATAAATCACTTTGGCGTCAAACACACAGTGTGTGGAGTATTCGTTTACTCCAGGATAAGAGGAGACTAATTGAAATCCTGTTCTCGACTGTTCCATTTCTGGGCCTTTTCTCCTCTGTTAAAGAAAATTTTTTATTTCTGCAGAGCCTTTCATGACATCAGGATGTCCAAAGCATTTTACAGCCAATGAAATTCCTTTGAAGTGTAGACAATGTTGGAATGTAGGAAATACAGCAGCTAATTTATGCACAGCAAGATCCCATAGACAACAAATTAATAATACCCAGATAATCTGTTTCAGTGATGTTGATTGAGGGATTAATATTGACCAAGACTCCTGGGAGAAACCCTGGCTCTTTGAAATAGTGTCAATGGATCTCTTACACCTGTCCATTCTGTCTCAGTGCCATCTCTGACAGTCTGTTTCTGACAGTGCAGTGCTCCCTCAATTTTATGCTCATCTTTCTGGATGTGGATTTGAACCCACAACCTCCTGACTCAGACATGAAAATGCAACCACTGAGCCATGACTAACACATCGTCACTCTGAATTATTTCAGGACCTAGACCTTTGGTTACTCTCATGGACAAGTCCCAGCTCCCCATACCTTCCAAAGTGTCTCTCCCAGCCTTGGTAGCAAACATAATCTCACTTTTCTGAAAAGGAGGAAGAGAGAAAATGGGGAACTAGAGATCAGTCAGTCTAACATCAGTAATTGACAAAATGTAGGAATCTATCGTGAGGGATGTGGTAACAGGGCATTTAGAAAATCATTAACTGATTGAGCAGAGCCAATATGGATTTATGAAAGGGAGATCATGTTTGACAAATCTGTTCAGAGCTTTTTGAAAATGTAATAAGTAAGGAGGATAATGAGGGTATCAGAAGATGTTGTGTATTTGGATTTTCAAAAAGCATTTGATAAGGGGCCATACAAGAGGTCATTACACAAAATTCGGTCTGGTGTTTGGGGGGTATCTGAGCATGGACTGAGGAATGGTTAATGGTCAGAAAATAGAGAGTGGGAATAAACAGGACATTTTTAGGTTGGCAGGCTGTGACTAGCAGGTACCACAAGGATCAGTTGTTGTGCCTCAGCCATTTACAATCGATACCAATGACTTAGATGAGGAGACTGAGTGTAATATATCCAGGTTTTCTGACGATACAATGTTGGGTGGGAAAGTAAGTGTTGAGGAGGACACAAAGAGGCTGCAGAGGGATATAGACAGGTTGGGTAAGAACGTGGCAGATGGAATACAACATGGTGAAGTGTGAAGTTATCCACTTTGGTAGGAAAAATATAAGAAAGAATATTTTTCGAATGGTGAGAGACTGGGAAATATTTACATTCTGAGGGACCTGGCTGTTCTTGTACGTGAATCACAGAAAGTTAACATGCAGGTACAGCAAGCAAATGGTAAATGGTCTGTCAGCTTTTATTACAAAGGGATTGGAGTATAAGAGTAAAGATGTCTTACTACAATTACTCAGAGCATTGGTGAGGCATCACCTGGAGTACTGTTTGCGGGTTTAGTCTCCTTACCTAAGGAAGGACACACTTGCCCTAGAGGGAGTGAAACCAGTGTTCACCAGGCTAGTTCCTGGGATGAGGAGATTGTCCCATGAGGAGAGATAGAGCAGACTCGGCCTATATTGAATGGAGTTTGGAAGATTGAGCGATCTAACTGAAACATTCTTAAATGGCCTGACAGGGTAGATGCTGAGAAAATGTTTCCCATCTGGTGAATTTAGAACACGGGGATCAGTCTCAGAATAAGGGGTCGACCATTTAGGACTGAGATGAGGAGGAATTTCTTCACTCAGTAGTAAATCTTTGGAACTTTCTATCCCAGGCATCCTTGGCTCTCAGTTATATTTAAGACTGAGGTCGACAGAGTTTTGGGTACAAGGGGAATTAAGGTTTATGGGGAGTGTGGATCTAAGGTAGAAGATCAACCATGATCATATCGAATAGCAGAGCAGACTTAATGGGCCAAATGGCCTCTTCCTACTCCTATTTTTTATGTTCATTAAACCTCAGTCTGGTTCCCCTCAAGGTGCTGAGTGAGTGAATTAAATCTTTCTTCACAAATCACCCGGATACCAGACGACAAGTCAGGCCACGAACATTGTTTATTGTTTACAAATCACAGTGAAATGTGGGCACACAGACCCTTTCTAGACATGTCGAAATGTAATCAGAGTTATCCAGCAGTTCAGCACTAATGGGGAGAGCTATTTCACAAAACAAGGAACAAAGACTCCACAGGATATTCAGTAATTCACCGTAAATCAGCACGAATGGATGCTGAGTATTAATTACAGCAGGGAGCAGAGTCTGAGGTTATCAATTGGTGAATTTATTTTCAGAGTAATTCCTTCAATATCTGACAAGTTAACAGTTTTGAACAGCCCATCTCTCAAATAGCTTGAGCCTACTTGTAATTACAAACATTCAGAGCTTACCAAGCTTCATCCTCGAGTTACAGAACAGACTTTCTCCAGTCAATATAGAGCTGCAGGGTTGCACTGTGATCTGCTCATTGTTCATCTTTAGTTCAATACAATTTGAGTGATGTACATTGAAAACGAGGTTTGCAGACATGATGATCTAGTCACATGATTGAGAGATGGCGTGGGTACACGCTAAGTCTAAACTGGGCAACTGACATTTGAGATCAACCCCAACTTTCAGAATGAACATGATTCAGTCCAGGATGTGATTAACAGCAGCAATAACAGCAGAATCCAACCCCTGTAATCACTTGTGAACTCGCTGGTGTGTCACTAGGTAGGATAAGCGTGTGAATCCCTTCCCACACTTGGAGCAGGTGAATGACTTCTCCCCAGTGTGAACTTGCTGGTGTATCAGCAGGTTGGATGACTGAGTGAATCCCTTCCCACACTCAGAGCAGGTGAACGGCCTCTCCCCAGTGTGAATTCGCTGGTGTGCAGTGAGATGAAATGATTGCCTGAACCCAGTCCCACAGTGAGAGCATCTGAATGGTTTCTCATCAGTGTGAATACGTTGGTGGTATTGCAGATCCCCAGAACTTTTAAAGCGCTTTCCACAGTCTGGACATTTAAATGATCTCTCGTCAGTGTGAACTCGCTGGTGTCTCAGCAGGTGGGGTTTCTGAGTGAATTTCTTCCCACACTCAGAGCAGGTGAACGGCCTCTCCCCAGTGTGGGTGCGCTGGTGTGCAGTGAGATGAGATTGTTGCCTGAACCCAGTCCCGCAGTGAAAGCACCTGAACGGTCTCTCATCAGTGTGAATACGTTGATGACATTGTTGATGCCCAGAACTTTTGAAGCACTTCCCACAGTCTGGACATTTAAACGGCCTCTCGTCAGTGTGAACTCGCAGGTGTTTCAGAAGGCGGGATGATGTCCTGAGCTTCTTCCCACACTGTGAGCAGCTGAATGGTGCATACGCAGTGTGAATGCGCTGGTGCTCCCTCAGTCCATGTGGGTTTTTAAAGCTCTTTTCACAGTCGGGGCATTTAAACTCTCTCTTGTCAGTGTGAACTTGCTGGTGTTCCAGCAGGTGGGATGAGCGAGTGAATCCTTTTCCACACATGGAGCAGGTGAAAGGCCTCTCCCCAGTGTGAAGTCGCTGGTGTCTCTGAAGGCAGATTAACTGAGTGAATCCCTTCCCACACACGGAGCAGATGAACGGCCTCTCCCCAGTGTGACTGCGTCGATGAGTTTCCAGATTAGACGGGGATCTGAATCCCTTCCCACAGTCCCCACATTTCCACGGTTTCTCCCTGGTGTAAACGGTGCTTTTTGCTTCCGTGTTCAAAGGCTGATGATCTTCAGGTCCTGATGAATCGATAGACTCTGGCAGATTTTGATCTGATTTTGGTTTGACCTTCCTGACTGCAAATCCTTCTCATACTCTGTAACATGAATTCAAAACAGAAACAAAGAAATATGAAAGAGAACCCACAAAAACAGAAAGACAGATTGTGAAATTGAGCTGAACGAATCCGGTAATTTGTGGGGCTGACACGAGGAAAATGTGACCATGAAAACTGCCAGATTGTCATAAAAACCCAACTGGTTCACTAACGTCCTTCAGGGAAGGGAATCTGCCTCCCGGTCTGGGCCTACACGAGATTCCGGCCTCTATGGGAGAAGAGAGAGTGAGAGGTGGAGGAGGGGAAAAGGAGATGGATTTCATAGATTTGCAGCTCAACCAGAATTTTGACAGAATCTCCCAAACCCATGACCCCCACCACCTGAAAAGACAAGAGCAGCTGGTGCATGGGGAAGCCACCAGCTCCAAGACACACAGCAGCGAGTTCACACTGGGGACAGGCCGGAAACCTGCTCCATGTGTGAGAAGGGATTTAATCCATCATCCAACTGGCTGATACACCAGCGAGTTCAGCATTGACTCCAGGGGTTGGATTCTGCTGTTATTGTTGCTGTTGATCACACTCAGTACTGAACCTTGTTCATTCTGATAGTTTGGGTTTGTTTCTGCTGATGTTAAAAATCACTGTAACTGGACTGAAGGTTTAATATTCTGGAAATTACTTTGTAACCTTTACTCTTCAAATAAAGTATATTTCTTCGGCCTACAACAAAGTCATTTACTTGTAATTGTTTTCAATTTAGTTACTGTATTCAGTGCTCATCATGTGGTCTGCTCGACATGGGGAAGATCAAACACAGATTGTGTGATCACTTTGTGGAACAACCTCTGTTCAGCCTGTGAGCTTGACCCTGAGCTTCCAGTCACTTGTCATTTTAATTCTCCGCCCCACTCCTACTCTGACATCTCTGTCCTTGGCCTCCTGAACTGTTCCAATGAAGCTCAATGGGAGCTCTAGGAACAGCAGCTCATCTTTCGATCTGGCATTTTACAAACTTCCAGACTCAACATGAAGTTCAGCAGTTTCTGCACCAACAGAGAGTTGTCAGGATCTGGAACTCGCTACCTGAAAAGGTGCTGGGACCTGACTCTAGAAGGAATTTTAAAAGGAAGTTGACAGGGATTTGAGAATGAGGAACATATGGATTACAAACAGAAAGTGGGTGTCTGGGTCTAAACATGACTGCTCTTTCAAAGAAACAGCACAAGTATAAAGGGTTGAATGGGCTCTTTCTGTGCTGCAAGTTTCTATAATTCTAGGAGTTGGCCATTTAGTCCCTCGTCCCTGTCAGATTTAAATTTAATATGTAATCAACTGCTGTTTGTGGAACAGAGTTCCTAACTTCTACCTCTCTTTGTGTGTAGAAGTATTTGCTGACTTCACTCCTGGAAGGTCTGGCTCTCATGTTTACACTATGCCCCCAGAGTCTAGGACTATATCTCTTCTTTGGAACTGACTGAATCTTTGTCTGAATCTGGGGAAGTGAGGACAAGCATGGTCAAAAAATTGTAGCCATGTCTTTCACAGTGAAATGAGGAAACAATTGTTGACACAAAGCTTGACAAGTTTGGAGTTTTCTGCCACAAATGACAATTCCCTCACCAATATCACTACCCATTCACTCCACCTTCCCCTCTCAAGATGACAATAGGCAGTTGCCTGCATAAGCCAAACCTCTTACCAGGGTTTCCAGTCCCGCACACACCATGTGTTTTTTTATTCTATGATGGGATGTGGGCATTGTCCATCCCTAATGGCCCTGGAGCTGTGTGGCTTGCTGGGCCGTTTCAGAGTGAACCACATCACTGTGGGGCTGGAGTCACATGTAGGCCGGACTTGGTAAGGACGGCAGATTTCCTTCCCTAAAGGGACATTAGTGAACCAGATGGGTTTTACGATAATTGATAGTTTTATAAATTATTAACCGACTCTTGGAGTCCAGGTATCATTCCGGTAAAACTGTGCTGCACTCACAAGGACAATAACCCATAGTCCGATGTTGGGACTTGAACCCATGTCCCCAGCCCAGTGGCATTACCACTGGGGCACCGTCTCCCCGCCCTCCAAGCTCGCGCGCGGTGTCCAGGCTCCCCCCCCGGTTCACAATCTGCACCCGCCCTCCGAGCTCGCGCGCGGTGTCCAGGTTCCCACCGGTTCACGATCTGCACCCGCCCTCCGAGCTCGCGCGCGGTGTCCAGGCTCCCCCCCCGGTTCACAATCTGCACCCGCCCTCCGAGCTCCCCACGGTTCACAATCTCCACCCGCCCTCCAAGCTCGCGCGTGGTTTCCAGGCTCCCCCCCGGTTCACAATCTCCAGCCGCTGGATTCATTTCTCACCCTTTGTGAGCTCAAGTCGACCGCTCCTTCTTCCAGCTCCGGTTCTAGTACTGCGCATGCTTCAGTCGCGGCCTAACCCCGCCCCTCCATCAGTCCAATTGGTTGGAGGGCAAACCGCACCCGCTCCGTCCTCTAGTCCCGCCTCTCTCTTCCTATTGGCTCGGAACCGCTGTCAATCAGCTGGGCATTGTGAGCTGTCAGGTGAGAGGTCACTGTTGGGAGCGGGTTAATAAACCCCGGGCAGGGGGGCGGGGTTTACAAATCCCGAGTGCGGCCCCAGATCCGAATATTAAACAATGAACATTCTCCAATCTCACTATCCGCCGGACAGGTAGATAAGGTGGTTAAGAAGGCATATGGGATACTTGCCTTTATTAACATTTAAGTTATGGTGAGAGGTTGGGTAGACTTGGGTTGTTTTCCTTGGAGCAGAGAAGACTGAGGGGTGACCTGATCGAGGTTGACAAGGTTGTGAGGGGCACGGACAGGGTGGATAGGGAGCAGCTGTTCCCCTTAGTTGAAGGGTCAGTCACAAGGGAACACAAATTCAAGGTGAGGGGCAGGAGGTTTAGGGCGGATGTGAAGAAAAACTTTTTTACCCAGAGGGTGGAGAATGCGCTGCCTGGGAGAGGGTGTTGAAGGAGGGTTGCCTCACATCCTTTAAAAAGTACCTGGATGAGCACTTGGCACATCATAACATTCAAGGCTATGGGCCAAGTGCTGGTAAATAGGATTAGGTAGGTAGGTCAGGTGTTTCTCACGTGTTGGTGCAGACTTGAAGAGCCGAAGGGCCTCTTCTGCACTGTGTGATTCTGTGAACAACCTCAAACAAAGAGACCAGGACCCTCCGAGCATGCACAATTCACCCGGCCAACCTGCGGCAGATAGAGCGGTTTCTGAGATGTTTGGGACTGTGGGTAATACGGATGCCATTAGAGACCCAGAGTCCGTTGATCATTAAAATAAAAGCAAAATACTGCAGATGTTGGAAATCTGAAATAAAAACAGAAAATACTGGAAAAACTCAGCAACTCTGGCAGCATCTGTGGAGAGAGAAACAAGAGATAATGTTTCAAACCCACTATGACTCTTCATTGGAACTGACTTAATTTTTGTCTGAATCTGAGGAAACGAAGACAAGGTTATGCTGATATAGAGATTGCAACTAAGAAAGACCAAGGCCCATCTCCTACCATCCAAACCCTACGACAATGGATCTGTTGGCCAATCTTTGCAATGAATCCATTTCATAAATCTGTAACAGACCAATACATAATTCTTCTGCTATGTTTTGCATTTGATGGGAATTATCAAATGTTTTTACGACTACCAGCTTGGGCTGTGGATGGTGATGCCTTCACTCTTCTCTGTTGATCGAATCCAGAAGGGCTACTGTAGTTAAAAGGACTTGGCTTGCAAGATACAATCGCATTTAGAGGGATAAAGGAACATTTTAATATCATAGTTCAGTGACACCTGATCACTTACCAACAGAGTCAGTTTGTAAAAACGTAAAGAAAATAATCACAGCTGCTACAGATTATTCTCTAGCTACAATGAGATAGATAAGAAAAGAATCAAGAGAAAGGAATCAACAGTGCAGAGGCATTCAAAGAGAATGGTTTGGTTAACAGTGTCAAAGACTGCAGACAGGATGAGAAGGAAATTGCAGCAGAATTTACCTCTGCCATATTCACATAGGCTGTAATTTGTGACTTAAATAAGAGCTGTTTCAATGTTGTGGCAGTTACAGAAATCTCATTGAAGGGATACAAACATGGAGTTCTGGGAAAATGTGCTTGGATTTGGGAGGTGACAAGGACTTTGGCGAGGAAAGGGTGATTAGAGATTGGGTGGTAGTTGGCAAGAACATTGCGGTCAAGTGCTTGTTTTCTTGAGGATAAGTAGTTATGGCAGATTTAAAGGAAAGGACAGTACCTGAAGAGAGAGAGCTGTTAACAATATCAGCGAACATGGGAAGGTTGGGTGATCAATTGGAATAGGAATGGAGGAGGTGGGTTTTATGGAAAAGATAAGTTCTGAGAAGCATGAGGGAAGATTGGAGAGAAGCTAAAGAAAAAAGCAGACTCAGGGCTGCAGCAAGGGAGCTCTTTAGAAGCGGTTTGGCCCAGCGAGTCAATGGAAGGGAGGGACACAGCAGAGGCAGCTGATCGGATTGTCTCAATCTTAGTGACAAAAAAGCTCCATGGAAAGTTTGGCCCAGGTCTCTCTCCCTCTTAAAAACATTGACATCTTTTGCTTTCCCAGCTTGACACATTTATTTGTCTGACAAAGGATGGCCTCTTTCTTAATATTCACAATTAAATGGGCGGTTACCCAGGGGCCAATAAATTAATATAGGGCAGAGGTATATCTAGTGTTGTTAAATGGTACATATTATTTATGGTTCTCTAATTAAGTACATTTATTGCATTCCTTGTGAATAAATCCATTTCAGTAACAATTGCTGAAATGTTTGCTCCACACCCAAAGGGTTTCATCAAGTTTTCTTGTGGAGTTTGAGACAAAATCAACTTTCAAAATGATGCAGAGTTTCAGTGGCCAGTAAGTTCACAGATGACATAAAAATTGGTGGTGTTGTAAACAGTGAGGAGGAAAGCCTTAGATTACAGGATGATATAGACGGGCTGGAATTTAACCCTGAGAAATGTGAGGTGATGCATGTTGAGAGGACTAACACGGTTAGGGAATACATAATGAATGGTAGGACCCTAGGAAGTACAGAGGATCAGAGTGACCTTGGTGTACATGTCCATAGACCCCTGAAAGCAGCAGCACAGGGAGATAAAGTGGTTAAGAAGGCATATGGGATATTTGCCTTTATTAGCTGAGGCGTAGAATATAAGAGCAGAGAGGTTATGTTGGATGTGTATAAAACGCTAGTTAGGCCACAGCTGGAGTACTGTGTGCAGTTCTGGTCGCCACACTATAGGAAGGATGTGATTGGACTGGAGAGGGTGCAGGGCAGATTCACCAGGATGTTGCCTGGGCTGGACCATTTCAACTATAAAGAGAGATTGGATAGGCGAGGGTTGTTTCCCTTAGAGCAGAAAAGGCAGAGAGGGAACATATTAGTGGCTTACAAAATTATGATGGGCATTATTAGCGGAGGTGTCAATAATAGGGGGCATGGAATTAAGGTAAGGGGCAGGAGGTTTAGAGGGGATTTGAGGAAACAAAATTTTACCCAGAGGGTGGTAGGAATCTGGAACACGCTGCCTGAGGGGTTGGTAGAGGTAGGAACCCTCACAACATTTTAAAAGTATTTAGATGAGCACTTGAAAAGCCATAGCGTACAGGGCTACGGGCCAGGTGGTGGAATATGGGTTTAGAATAGACAGGTGCTTGATGGCCGGCACAGTCCCAATAGGCCAAAGGGCCTGTTTCTGTACTGTATAACTCTATGTGACTATGTTCAACAAATGAGGGAGATCTGTGCTCAGCCACGGCCCTCACTCACTCCGATTGGATGGGGGACCTGCTGCTCCCATTCGGTCCTCCATCCCACTCCTTCCTTCTACTGGCCTACAGCTGCCATCAATTACATGGGCATTGTGAGCTGGAGCATGTTCAATACGGCTGCTCCATCTATATCGGTGCGCATGCGCATTGCGAGTGGTGTCCAGAGACAGACAATTGAAGGTGTGGTTACCCAGGAACAAAAGCAAAAATTGCTGGAAAAACTCAGCAGGTCTGAAAGCATCTGTGGAGAGAAAGACTAGTTAACATTTCGAGTCCATATGACTCTTCATCAGAACTAAAGAGAAATAGAAATGTAATGAAATATAAGCGGTTAAAGGGGGTGGGACAGGTGAAGCTGGATAGAGGGCCAGTGATCGGTGGAGGCAAAGGAGAGACTGCAAAAGATGTCATAAATAAAAGGTCAAAGGGGTGTTGACGATGGTGATATGAGCTAAAGGATGTGCTAATGGTGACATTAAGGGTGGAAAGCAGGATGAGCAGTGACAGATGGCCCTAGTGGGGACGAGGTGTGGGGGAGGGGATCGAAATAGGCTTAAAGGTGGGGAATAAACAATGAATATAAATAAATTTCAAAAATAACAATAGAAATCAGTGGGAAAAGAAATATATATATATAAATAAAATTAAATTTAAAAAGGGGGATAAAAGAGGGGGTGAGGATGGAGGAGAGAGTTCATGACTTGAAGTTGTTGAACTCATTGTTAAGTCCAGAAGGCTGAAAAGTGCCTAATTGGAAGATGAGGTGCTGTTCCTCCAGTTTCCGTTGAGCTTCACTGGAACATCGCAGCAGGCCAAGAACGGTCATGTGAGCATGAGAGTAGGATGGGGTGTTGAAATGGCAAGCAACAGGCAGATCTGGGTCATGCTTGCGGACAGACCAAAGGTGTTCCAAAAAGCGGTTACCCAGTCTGCG
The DNA here is from genome assembly GCF_964194155.1 of Cetorhinus maximus. Taxonomy (NCBI): domain Eukaryota; kingdom Metazoa; phylum Chordata; class Chondrichthyes; order Lamniformes; family Cetorhinidae; genus Cetorhinus; species Cetorhinus maximus. Next base: position 288,304 of record NW_027596270.1, on the reverse strand, counting down.
TTTGGTCTCTCCAATGTAGAGGAGACCACATTGGGAGCAGCAAATGCAGTAGACTAAATTGATGGAAGTGCAAGTGAATTGCTGCTTCACTTGAAAGGAGTGTTTGGGCCCTTGGACGGTGAGGAGGGGGGAAGTATAGGGGCAGGTGCTGTACCATCTGCGGTTGCATGGGGTGGGGGGGGTTGAGGTGTAGGGGGTGATGGAGGAGTGGACCAGGGTGTCCCGGAGGGAATGGTCCCTACAGAATGCCGACGGGGGGGTGAAGGGAAGCTGTGTTTGGTTGTGGCATCATGCTAGAGCTGGCGGAAATGGCGGAGGATGGTCCTTTGAATGCGGAGGCTGGTGGGATGATAAGTGAGGACAAGGGGGACCCTATCATGGTTCTGGGAGGGAGAGGAAGGTGTGTGGGCAGATGCGCAGGAGATGGGTTGGACACGGTTGAGGGCCCTGTCAACCACCGTGGGTGGAAAACCTCAGTTAAGGAAGAAGGAAGACATGTCAGAAGAACTGTTTTGGAAAGTGGCATCATCGGAACTATGCGACGGAGGCGAAGGAACTGAGAGAATGGGATGGAGTCCTAACAGGAAGCAGAGTGTGAGAAGCTGTAGTCGAGGTAGCTGTGGGAGTCGGTGGGCTTGTCATGAATATTGGTGGACAGTCTATCACCAGAAATTGAGACAGAGAGTTCAAAGAAGGAAAGGGAAGTGTCAGTGATAGACCATGTGAAAGTGTTGGAGGGGTGGAAATTGGAAGCAAAATTAATACATTTTTCCAGGTCAAGGTGACAGCATGAAGCAGCACCGAAGCAGTCATCGATGTACCGGAGAAAGAGTTGTGGGAGGTTGGGAGACTATGAGGTTGGAAACTGTGGAGGGAAGATCTCCTTTTGACACACAAAATAAACCCAACAGCCAAGTACTGTGTGCAGTTCTGGTCACCAAATTATAGAAAGGATATAGAGACACTGGAGAGGGTGCAGAGAAAATTGATAAGAATGATATCAGAAATGCATGGGTTTACATATCAGGAGAGGATGAACAGACTGGATCTCTTTTCTCTTGAAAAAAGATGTCTGAAGCTGAACTAATTTAGGACTTTAAAATGATGAAAGTTTTAATGGAGAGGAAACAGAGAGAATGTTTCCTCTTGTGGGGAAGAGCAAAACTAGAGACCATCAATATAAGATAGTCACCGAGAAATCCAGTAGGGAATTCAGAAGAAACTTCTTCGCCCAGAGAGTGGTGAGAATGTGGAACTCAAGACCACAGGAAGTGGGTGAAGTGAATAGTATAGATGTATTCATGGGGAGGCTAGACAAACATATGTGGCTGAAGGAAATATTAGCTCATGATGGTAGATTTAGAAGTGGAAAGATGAGAGGTGGCTTGAGTGGAACATAAACACCAACATGCACTGGTTGGGCTGAATGGCTTCTTTCTGTGCTGTATATCCTATATAATCCTGTGTAAGGCTTAACTGATCGTCCAACCTGGAGAGACACATGGACACTAGCAACAGGGTACTGCACACAGTACTTAGCTGTTGGGTTTATGTTATGCATCAGGTCGGCTTTGCTTTTTGCTTCAATGATAGATGTCATCTCTGCTGAGTAGGTCTCAAACCAGCCTTTATTGTGGATTCCCCTTTACCAAATGTTACTGCTGCTGTGTGAGAAATGGTTGAACTCAGCGACTTCCAAACTTCATCAGTATCAATGTTGATTGATTAAGCTTTTATTGATGTGCCTGTAAAATATTTCACTGCTTTGATTCCTGTTGTTTGATAATTTAATTTCATAATGGAGGCTTCACTTTGAAGAGTGTGTAAATCAGTAAGAATTGTCAGCAAGGATTAAGCAACAGGGAGAAACCGTGGAAATGTGGGGACTGTGGGAAGGGATTCAGTTCTCTATCCCGGCTGGGAACTCATTGGCACAGTCACACTAGGGAGAGGCCATTCACCTGCACTGTGTGTGGGAAGGGATTCACTGAATCATCCAGCTTCCAGAAACACCAGCACATTCACAGTGAGGAGAAACCGTAAAACTTACTCCGTGTGTGGGAAGAGATTCACTCAGTCATCCATTCTCCGGATACAGTCTGTGAGAATTCTGTTCTTTCTTTGACTGTGTATTAATATAGTCTGCAGGAGTTGTGTTCTTTCTTTGCCTGTGTGTTGATCTGTAGGGTAGAATCTCTGGAGGTGATGTCATGCTTTGAACCGGCTTGTCTGAGTTTAGAACTGTGAAATGGTGGAAGTGCAGGAGTTCTATGTAATCATAGAGGAATATGTGTGCTTTCATCAACAGGCGAATGCTGTTCACATGAACACACCTGTGATTGGACAAGAGCCACATGATTGAATAGTGAAATGTCCATGGACAGTTCTGATTGGTGGTCTCAGGGGAGCCAGTTGGCGGGGGGGTTTCCAACTAAGAACAGTCCACCTGAGGGATTTGGTACAGTGGAGAAAAGAACAAAGGAAAGAAGAGAAAGAAACACAAAAGCTGGAAACTCCACAAGAAAACTGGAAGCTCCAAGGAAAGAAGTGTGCTCTGCTGTCTAGATATGACAAGAGAAGTATAGAGCTCATGTTGTTCTGTAAATCACTGCCTGAACTTTACATTTCGTCTTTAAGTTTGTCCTGCCTTTCTCTTAATAGAGCTGCTCCATAACTGAAATTTATTGACACATCCGATCCTGATTCACTTGTGTGTCCAATCTCACTGCCCATCAAGTTGTTCACTCTGATAAGAGACCTTTTAATTGTTCTCACTGTCTGAAGAGTTTTCAAAGCTCTAAAGATCAGATGAAATACCAATGGAGAGAAACCATTCACCTGCACTGAATCTGGGAAGGGATTCACTCGATCATTCAACCTTCTGACACACCAATAAGTTCACATCTGACTGTATTGGTTGGATTCTATTGTTCTGTTGTTATTCTGGCCACTGTCTGAGTCTGAGCCACATTGTTCATCATCTCAACGTTGATTTCACCCTGAGCTGATTTTGTGACCAACATCCGCTCCTTTACCAAGGCATAGACACTTAGAAACATAGAAAATAGGAGCAGGAGTAGGCCATTTGGCCCCTCGAGCCTGCTCTTCCATTCAAGTGATCATGGCTGACCCTCTACCTCAACATCATACTCCCCCTCTTTTCCCAAACACCTTGATGCCTTTCATGTCTAGAAATCTATTCAGCGATTTGGCCTCCACAGCCTTTTGTGGTAGACAATTCCACAGGTTCACCATGCACTGAGCAAATAAATTTCACCGCAACTCAGTCCGAAATGGCCTGCACCATATCCTGAGACTGACCCCTTGTTCCAGACGCCCCCCACCACCCACCCCTCCAAACCCAGCCTGGGGAAACATCATCCCTGCATCCAGTCTGTACACTTCTGTCCGAATTTTAAACGTTTCAATGACGGCCCCTCTCATTCTTCTGAACTCCAGTGAATACAGCCCTAGTCGACCCAAAACTCTCCTCATACAACAATCCTGCCATCCCAGGAATCAGGATGGTGAAGCTTTGCAGGCACTTCCTCTGTGACAAGTATATCCTTTCTTCGGTAAGGAGACGAAAACTGCACACAATACTCCAGGCTGCCTGCTTCCAGCTCTGTGACATCTCCAATTGCCCATTTCAAAATGATGCAGAGTTTCAGCCAATGAGGCTGATCTGGACTCAGCCCCGCCCCTCATTCACTCTAATTGGTTGGAGGATCAGCCGTCAGTGCTCATGCCTCCAACCCCGCCCCCTCTTCCTATTGGTCTAGCTCCGCCGTCAATCAGCCGCGCATCGAGAACTGTCAGGTGGATAAACCCCGGGCAGGGGGGGCGGGGTTTACAAATCCCGAGTGCGGCCCCAGAGCCGAATATTAAACAATGAACATTCTCCACTCTCACTATCCGCCGCTTCCGGCTTCTTCCCGGGGAACAACCTCAAACAAAGAGACCAGGACCCTCCGAGCATGCGCGACCCACCCGGCCAACCCGCGGCAGATAGAGCGGTTTCTGAGCCGTGTGGTATTGTGGGTACTGCGGCCGCCATTAGAGATCGAACTCACTTAATCTTCATTTGATTCTAGGGAAGTGGGGGTGAGATTCCGCTAATGTCGGTGTTGAAAAATAAGAAGGATCAAACTCCATCTTCTGCCATCCGCATCCTGCAATAATGGAGCTTTTGGCCAATCTGTGTAATGACTCGGTTTCAATAAGTCACAGAAGCCACAGTTGCTCTGCAATGCCTTGCATTTTAATGGGAATTTTCAGATATTTTTACTGCTGTTAGATTGGGTTGTGGACTATACCATCTTCACTTTTCCCTGTTGATCTAATCCAGGAGCGGTGATATATTTAGAAGGACTTGGTCTGTAAGAGACAGTCAATGTGAGACTGAGAATGGAACATTTTTATGTTAATGTCTAGTGACACATGATCATTTTCCCAGTGAGTCAGTTTGTAAAAAAAAAACTCAAATAATGACAGCTACTGCAGCTGATCCTCTTGCTACAATTTGATAAGAAAGGAATCAGGGATCAGTCCCACCCAGCTCGACAACAGTGAAGAGGCATTGAAGGAATTTTTGTTTTAATTCATTCATGGGATGTGGCTAGGCCAGCATTTATTCACCATCCCTATGGATGGTTTGGTCAATTGTGTCAAAGACTGTAGATGGGCCAAGAAGGACAAAGGACGATGAGGGAGAGTTTACCTTGGTTACATTGGATGCAGTTAGGGACTGAGAAGAGCTACTTCGATAATGTGGCAGAGGCAGAAATCTTATTTGTCGAGGGGCCAAATGGCCTACTTCTGCTCCTATTTCATATGTTCAGATTCAAAAATGGAATTCCAAAAAGATGGGCAGGATTTGGGAGGTGCCAACACATTTCAGGACTTTGAAGGGGAAAGGGAGCTTGGAGTGGTTTGCAAGGATCGTGGGATCAATGGTTGATTTTATTGAGGAGGGGGTGATAATGTCAGATTTGAAGGAGAGAGGAGCAGTAACTGAAGAGAGAACTGTTAACAATGTCAACAAGCATGGGAAGCTTGGAGATCAACAGATGAGTGAAAATAGGGCTGGGGTAGCAGGAGATGGGTCTCATGGCAAAGCTAAGTGCTGAGAAGGAACGAGGGGGCATGGGAGAGAAACTACAGAAAGATACACGTTCAGGGCGAGGGGGGAACATTCAAGGTCAATTGGACTGGTGATCTAGTGGAAGGGAGGGAGGGAGCAGATCAAATTGTTTCAATCTTAGTGACAAAGAAACTCCATGAGCTTCTCACAGTTGTTGGAGATGAGGATTGAGGAGACAGGGGAGAGGGAGAGCCCTTCAAAAGGAACTAACTTGTCTCAGAGATACTAAAAAGACTCAACACACTGTATTTAACACAAAGCTGATTTGAATTTTATCCACAATACTATGCCCTATAACTGGGCTGGAGTTTATTAACATCAGTAGAAACAGACCCCAGTGAACATAGTTCAGTTCTGTTTGTGATTAACAGCAAAATACAATCACGATAGTTACTTGTGAACTCCCTAGTGTGCCAGTAGGTGGGATGATGAGTGAATCCCTTCCCACACTCAGAGCAGGTGAATGAACTGGTGTTTCAGTGGGCTGGAAGTGTATTCAAAATCATGAGGGGTCTGGACAGGGTTGATGGGGAGAATGTGATGAGTTCCCCCTTCTGAAAGGATCAAAAACGAGAGGGCACAGATTTAAAGTAGTTGGTAAAAGAAGCAAAAGTGACACGAGGAAAACCTTCTTCATGCAGCGAGTGGTTAAGGTCTGGAATGCACTGCCTGGGAGTGTGGTGGAGGCAGGTTCAATTGAAGCATTCAAGAGGGAATTAGACTGTTACCGGAAAAGGAAGAATCTGAAGGGTTATAGGTAGAAGGCGGGAGAACGGCTCTAAGTGAAATGACCAAAGAGCCGGTGCAGTCACGATCGGCTGAATGGCCTCCTTTTGCGCTGAAACAAATCTGTGCCTCCTGGCCACTTCGGAGGCTGAGGATGTTTCTCCTTATGGGAGAGACGACAACTAGGGGCCACTGTTTAAAAATAAGGGGTCACCCATTTAAGACAGAGATGAGGAGAAATTTGTCTTCTCACAGGGTCGTCAATTGTGGAATTCTCTTCACCAGAAAGCAGTGGAGGCTACTGAATAATTTTAAGGTTGAGTTAATTCTTGATTGACAGGGAGTCAAAGATTATGGGGGTAGACAGGAAAGTAGAGTTGGGGCCTCAATTAGATCACCTATGATCTTATAACATGGCTGAGCAGGCTCACAGGCCTGAATGGCCTACACCTGCTCCTAATTCATATGACTAACTGCTTTCTACCACAAGGCCTTTCACTGGGAGGGCCACTGTAGATTTCACCTTCTAGCTCCAAGCCGGGCAAATTTTCCAGCTTCTTTTCCCTCACCAACTCCAAGTGAGCTGCAAACTACACAAGCCCAGATGTGCAACTGCCTTCTGTGGGAAATACCCAGATAAATTAAACAAAAGAACCTTCTAACTCCAACAGCCCATCTCCATGGCAACGTGGCATGCTTTGGGAGATTCCAAACAGAAATGCATGAATATCTTTTTCCATCCATACAGCATTTTATTTAATGATCCATATGAAATGTGCAATGGATATTCGCAACAAGCCTCAAAGAGCATCAGCCCACTGGAAACAAAATTGTGAGACCGGCCAGTCCAGCAGAAAGGGATCCTCCCACTTCACCAACTGTCAGGATGAACATGGTTCAGTCCTAGATGTAATTAACAGCAGCAATAAGAGCAGAATCCAATCGCTGTGATCACTTGTGAACTCGCTGGTGCCTCTGCAGGCTGGATAATCGAGTGAATCCCTTCCCACACTGAGAGCAGGGGAATGACCTCTCCCCAGTGTGAAGTTGCTGGTGTAGCAGCAGGTTCGATGACTGGGTGAAACCTTTCCCACACACAGAGCAGGTGAACGGCCTCTCCCCGGTGTGGACTCGCTGATGTGTCTGCAAATTGAATAACCGAGTGAATCCTTTCCCACAATGAGAGCAGGTGAATGGCCTCTCCCCGGTGTGAACTTCCTGGTGTGTTAGCAGGTTGGATAACTGGGTGAATCCCTTCCCACACTCAGAGCAGGTGAATGGCCTCTCTCCAGTGTGAACTCGCTGGTGTCTCAGCAGGGTTGATGAATCACTGAATCCCTTGCCACACTGAGAGCAGGTGAATGGCCTCTCCACTGCATGAACTCGCTGGTGTGCGTGCAGCTGCCATGAACCACTGAATGCCTTCCCACACTCAGAGCAGGTGAATGGCTTCTCCCCAGTGTGACTGCGTTGATGAATTTCCAATGCAGACGGGCATCGGAATCCCTTCGCACAATCCCTACATTTCCATGGTTTCTCCATGGTGCAAGTGCCCTTGTGTCTCTGCAGGTTTGACAATCAGTCGAAGCCTCGTTCACACACAGAACCTGTGTACGGTCTCCCTGGCTGTGAATGCGGCAATGTTTCTTCAGACTGTACAACAGTTCATAGCTCTTTCCAAAGCCAGTGCATTGGAATACACTCACTCGGGTGTGTGAGAATCGGTGCTTTTCCAGTCACACTGATGTTTCAAATATTTTGAAGCAGACGTAACAGACAAATATTTCTTCTAGGTTCAAAGGCTGCTGATATTCAGATCCCGATTAATCGAGTGGCTCTGACAGATCTTGACGTGACCTTTGGTTTGAACTTTCTGACTACAAATCATCCCCTTCTAATGTCCTGTAAAAGGAGTTTACAAAAGTCATCACAGATAGTCTGCGATAGAAATTCAGAACAGACAATTCTAGTTTCTATGGAACATTCTTTCCCCTCTCATTCCCCAAAAGCTGTAAATCTCCATCCCCAACATGCTCCCTGCATTTTGAGCTCTCAGGAATGTTCAGACAGATTCAAAATGTTAGCTCTGTTTCTCACTCCACATATGCTGCCAGACCTGCTGAGTTTTTTTGCACCATTTTCTGTTTTACTCCCTTCGTTCTCACTCTGTTATATCTCATTTATACACTCCCAATTCTCCTGAAGGAGCCAAAAAGATTGTAATACTTGATTAGCGATACAGAGGGGATTTGAGGAAGAACTTTATTTAGACAGCGAGTAGTTGTGGCCTGGAATTCGATGCCTATGAGGATGGCAGAACCGGAGATGATCAATGGTTTCAAAATGAAATTGGATAGGGAGTTGAAAGAAAAACTTTCAGGGGAACGAGGATACAGATGGAGAATGGGATCGACTGGATTACTCTACAGAATGTCAGCATGGATCTGAGTTTCCAATTGGACACCATCTGTGCTGTAATGAGTCTATGACCGGAAATATATAATGCAGCTACAGTATTATTACAGGACTAGAAATAATAATAAATGAACTTTAATACAGAATAATAAATAACTAGACATTTCTCTGTTGTTACGATCCCTGTGGAAACCAATAACCTTAAAGTAAACAAATTCCCAGACAACCCCAACGGAATAAACAGAAGGACAAGGTTTTATTTTTTAAAAACGATTCCTGTAACAATCAAACTAAATTCAACATAAATGAAGCCTGCATTAACAGACAAATAGCATTTCAATAGACCGGATAAATATGAATTTAAACAGCTGGAGCATCAGCCTGATCCATAAAATCACCAGCATTTCCCCCCTCAGCATATTTGGCACTAATTCCAGTTACAGAGTCCCGCAACTCTCTGTACTTCCCAGGGGAAGGAAAGAAAGTGATTTACTCACAGATGTTGGACCGAGGAAGAAGTTTTAATGTTTATGAAGCTAAAAACAAATGCTGTGCCGTTTAAAATCAAATTGCATTGGAAGAAAATGAGGAGAAAACATTTTACACAGTCCCCTCCCCCACTCCCATAGCTGGCAGCCCAGCACGCAGGCGCAGAAAGCGCTTTCTGTCCGGAGCAGGCGCAGTGCGGCTGCCGTCAGCGGTCGCTCTCGATCTCTTTTTGGACCAGCCGGTCGCCGTCGACAAAGGGGGAAGGGGCAATTCGCTGAGCGGCTTCTCGCTCTGGCCGGAGCCGTCAGCCGGTTGCCTGGAAACTTTGGCTCGAGGAGGTTCGGGGGAGGGGGAACAAGGGGTGGGGGTGGGGCTCCCGTGTCCGCGCGCCTGGTCCGCAAACTGGAACCCGAGGACGTCACCGCGGAGCACAGTCAGTCCTATTGGCTGACTCAGGCGACACAATGATTCAGAGGAACGTTCCCAGTTCACATTGAGAGCAATGGACTTGATGGTCAAAGTCTCTCACCCGAACACGCGCTCGGATTACCTCTCCCTCATTGTAGTCGGACCGAGGTTAACCAATAGGAGGAGCTGGACGACCGGAAGGTGGATGGTCCTCCAACCAATCAGAGCGCGGGCACTGTCGCAATGACGACACGGAGCTTCCCCCATTGTTTGAATGCGGATGAGTTTTTAAAACTCTCCGTTACTGCCCAGCAAAGCTGCTGATGCTGCTTCTCTCTCTGAAGGAGGATTTAGCTTCTCACACAGGAAAACTTTCTCCCCAGTCCCGTGTCAAATACCTGTGAGTAAAACACTTTCTTTTTCTCCCCCTTTCCATTTCTTTTCTAATTCTGGGTTTAAATTGTTGACCTGCAGGAACTGAAGGGAAAGGAAGTGAATCCAGTGAGGGTGCAGACTCTGGAAAGGTTGGCCCAGGTCTCTCTTTCTCTCTCGCTCTCTCTTAAAGACATTGACATCCTTTACTCCCTCGGCTTGACACATTTATTTGTCTGGCTAAAAGGATAGCCTCTTTCCTAGTATTTCCAATAAAATAGGCGGATTCCCCAGGAGATGCCTGACATTTAAGGTGACAGTAAACTAATATAGGGCAGAGATATGTCGAGTGTTTTTATATGGTAAATATTTGATATATTTTTTGTTGACCGATAATAACTTTCATTTATAACTATGTCTACTTGTAATATAGTACTCTAGCTACCGTTATATATTTCCAGTCATTGAGTCATTACAACACAGGAATGCATTCAGCAACTCAAGTCCATGCCGACTCTCTGTAGAGCTATCCTCCCATTCTCCCTCTATACCCTGTTCTCCTACACGTTTATTTCCTTCAAGTGTCCACCAATTTCATTTTGAAATCACTGATCATCGCGAATTCCACCACCCTTGTAGGCAGTGAGTTCCAGGTCATGCACACTCGCTCCTAAGTAAAGCTCTTCCTTGCATCCTCTCTGTATCTTTAATCAAGTAATGCAGTGTACATTATGCACATTTTAAATCCAGTAATGTATACATATATATATATATATATATAGCCTGCAAATTGATTTCCAAGGCCCCTGTGCCCTGGACTGGAAGCAGTGCACATGGATCTGCTGATCAGCATGAAATGGCACCTTCGGGAGATTTCGGAGGTACAGCAGAGTGAGAATGGAGGGACAGGGAGTTACTGCTTCTGGGGAATACGAGAGAAAGAATGTTCCATAGAAACTAGAATTATGTGTTGTGAATTTTTATCCTGCACTGACAATGATGACTTTTGTAAATTGCTTTTACAGGATATTAGGAGAGGACTTGTATCTGGGAAACTCAAACCAAATATCGCATCAAGATCTGACAGAGTTATTGGATTCATCAGGACCTGAATATCATCAGTCCTTTGAATGTGGAAGGAGAAATTTTCTGTCTGTGGGACAGAAAAATGTTCTGTCTGTGGGAAAACATTTCAAGCATCAGTGTGACTGGAAAAGCAATGAGACACAGACAACTGAGTGACAGTGCTCCAGTGCACTGACTGTGAAAAGAGCTTTAAACAGTTATACAGTCTGTAACAACATTACGCCATTCACAGCGGGGAGAGATTGTACACATGTTCTGTTTGAAGACGAGGTTTCAACTGAGCGGTTAACCTGGAAGGACACAAGGACACCTGCACCATGGAGAAACCATACAAATGTGGGGACTGTGGGAAGGGATTCTGCACCCCATCTGCGCTGGAAACTCATCAACGCATTCACACTGGGGAGAGGCCTTTTACCTGCTCTGAGTGTGGGAAAGCATTCACTCAGTCATCCACCCTGCTGAAACACCAGCGAGTTCACTCCGGGGAGAGGCCTTTCGTCTGCTCTGAATGTGGGAAGGGATTCAGTAATTCATCTCACCTGCTGACACACAAGCGAGTTCACACTGGGGAGAGGCCATTTATCTGCTCTGAGTGTGGGAAGGCATTCACTCAGTCATCCAACCTGATGATGCACCAGCGAGTTCACACCAGGGAGAGGCCATTCACCTGCCCTGAGTGTGGGAAGGGATTCAGCGATTCATCTGCCCTCCTGACACACCAGCGGGTTCACACTGGGGAGAAGCCTTTCATCTGCTCTACATGTGGGAAGGGATTCCCTCAGTCATCCAACCTGCTGACACACCAGCGAGTTCACACCGGGGAGAGGCCTTTCATCTGTTCCGATTGTGGGAAAGGATTCACTCAACTATCCCACCTGCAGACACACCAACGTGTTCACAATGGGAAGAGGCCATTCACTTGCTCTGGATGTGGGAAAGGATTCATTCAGTTATGCAACCTGGTGATGCATCAGCGAGTTCACACCAGGGAGAGACCGTCCATCTGCTCTGAATGTGGGAAGGGATTCAGAGATTCGTCCACCCTGCTGAGACACCAGCGAATTCACACTGGTGAGAGGCCATTCACCTGCTCTATGTGTGGGAAGGGTTTCAGTCAGTTATCCAGTCTGCTGAGACACCGGCGAGTTCACAAGTAATTACAGGGGTTGGATTTTGCCGTTATTGCTGCTGTTAATCACATCCAGGACTGAACCATGTTCATTCTGACAGCTGGTGAAGTGGGAGGATTGGAGATGTACTAGAATGGTGCCAGGGATGAAAGGGCTTGGAGGAAGATTCAGTCATGGTTTTCAACAGAAAATTGGATCATTATCTGAAGGGGAAAAATTGACAGGGTTATGTGGAAAAGATAGCAGAATGACACTATGTTCGCTGCTCTTGCAGAGGGCTGGCACAGACACAATGGGCTGAATAGCCTCTCTTCAGTGTTGTAACCATTCCATCATTCTAGAACACCAGCTGGATGATTTTATTCAACACAGCATGACAGTGGGTCGCACTCTTACCTCTGAGTCAGGAGGTGCTGCGTTCGAATCCCCAACCCAGAGACTCAAGCCCCCAGAATCCACGGTTGACACCTCCGGTGCCAGTTATGAGGGAGAGCAGTCCTGACAGAGAGACCGTCTTTCCAGTGAGACATTAACCCGAGAGCCCCGTCTGCCCTCTCAGGTGTATGTAAAAGATTCAATGGCCACAATTGGAAGGAGAGCAGGAGGGGGAGGAGATCTCCCCTGGTGTCCTGGTGCCTGATATTTATCCCTCAATCAACATCAGTGAAAACAGACACCCTGGCCATTGCCGTCTGTGGGAGCTTGCTATGCACAAATTGGTTGCCACGTTTCCTACAGTGCGACCACATTTCAGAAAGTGTTTCATTGGCAGTGGAACACTTTGAGACTCCATGAGGTGGTGGAAGGTGCTATATAAATGCAAGTTTATTTTTAAATCAACACACTCCTATTCTTACAGGCAGATTCTCCAGCAGGAGCAGGAGCCAGCTGACCTGAGGGTGGCGGGGAGAGGCAGTGCAAGAACTCCCAATGTGGTCCAATCTGCTTCCGTCCAAAGGCCACCGAATACATTGTGAGAACTGGCTATTTAAAGGGGGTGCCTTATCTTGCTTGTCTGAGAATCCATCCCTTTCCCCCTGTGAAATGCTGACTGAGAATAGATTTTGGGGCTGGTCAATGTACTGAAAGTACCTCTGCCATTGAAGATGTTTGTCTGTAAACAATTGATCTCACAAATTAATGGATGGATTTACCGAAACTTGGTACACCAACCATGCAAGAACTGTCCTATCTTTGGTGCAGTTCCGGATCCTGGAATTTTTTTGAAGGATCCGTTCACATTGGGAAATCAGGAGAATTGACTTTTTCTTTTCAATTGTTGTGGTTTGTTTAATTTCAAATGGCGATTGCTTTGGAATGTTGTGGATTGTCTCTGCTGCTGGGGTGGAATTTATCACAGCTGTCAAAATATCAGCAGAGTTTTCAGAGCAGGTTGTTGGCTGTGGATTAGCCTAAGGCTTCCTTGGTCTTAATAAAAACATTTATTTTTTTCAGCTTTGTCCTTACAGAGAATGTTTTCATCCCTATTTGTTTGTCTGTCTGTAACAATATATCTTAAAAACTAATGGATGGATTTGAACAAAACGTGGTACACAAATAGAGTATGGCCAAAGGAAGAAATGATTAGATGTAGTGAACATGCAAACTGGATCCAGGCACTGGATTTTTCATATTCAAATAGTGGGCCCTGTTTTCTGCACACAAAAGGAATTTGTCCAAGCATTTTGCCTTTTTAATTAAACAGGAGCTTGGGGGACAATTGTTCCCTGATGCATTCCCCATGGCAGCATCTCAACCAATCAGAGTCGACTTGCCATTTCTGAATTTGAACAAAAGCTTTGGGTAACTGTTCTCTGGTGCATTCTACATGGCAATGCCTGAACCAGTCGGGGTCCATTTGACAACCAATCAGCACCCTGTTTCTCAGACAGTATAAACTGTTGTTCACTTTGACATTTGGTATTCTTGCATCTATCCTAATGAGTGCAAGAAGAAAAGCTTTGACAGCATGTCTCTTTTTTCAGCAATATTCAAATGTTTAAAAGGATTTGATAACATTGGGAGATTGGTTGAAATAACATTTTTTTCTCCCCAACAATTCACTGTAAATAAGAACAACAAATTGGCTGAAAAGTCACATATGCTTGCACTAGCAAATTGGTTAATTTTAGTGGTAAATGTTCACGATCCGGACCATTTCCGGATTCAAAAATAAGTTATGTACATGTAGTTAAAAATTCTATTTATGAAATCACACAAACGACCGTTTCTGCTTACTGCGCAAAGGTAAAGGATTGTACAGGCATCAGCTAATCCCACACTCCCAATAAAGTATATAGTCTGGTGTCAGCTGATTATATAATCAGAAAAATGCTGATGTAATCTTATGACATCATCACAATAGAATGCGATGACATCAGCGGATTACACAATCCCATTGGAAAGGTTTGATGTCAGCTCAATCTTAGACATAAGTAGTGTAATGGGAAATGTACAGAACTGGACCAGTTTTCTTCAGTCAACAAACTCTGCTGCCCGTCTCCCAACTCACACTCAGTCCCATTCACCTATCACCCGCTGTGCTCACTGACCAATACTGGCTCCCACTCAAGCAATACCTCGATTTTAAAATTCTCCTCTTTTTCAAATCCCTCCCCAGCATCCTTTTTTTCAAATCACCACATGGTCTCACATCCCCCTCTCCCCATCTCTGTAATCTTCTCCATCCCTAAAACCCTCTGAGATATCTGTGCTCCACTAATTCTGGCCTCTTCAATATCTTCAATTGCATAACAACTGGGGGCTTTGCCTTCAGCTGCCTGGGTCCCACGCTCTGGAATTCCCTCCTTAAACCTCTCTGCCCCTTGATCTCTTGTGCTTCTTCAGGAAACTCCTTAAAACCAAGCTACAGGTCATCTCTTTATGTGGCTCGGTGTAAAATTTTGTTTAGTAATGGCACCTGTGAAGCAGATGATTAAAGGTGCTATACAAATGCAGGTTGTTTTTGTTGTTGTGGTTTAATCATGTTCAGCGGAGGTTGCTGTTGTCAAGCAGTCAAAATGCTTTCTTGCTGCCTCCTGAGAGAGCTATAGGAAGGCTGTTGACTACAATTGGCCATGCAATCTTCAATGTTTAAATATTTAGAGGATTGGAGACATTGTTATGTCGGTCCCTCAGAACTAAAGAGAAACTTGCCTCTTTAAATATATATACCAGGAAGAGGCTGAAATGAAATTTGACCCTTTTAACCTTCACAAAGACAGGAAGCTCAGATTCACAGGCTGCAGAAGGAGTCCATTTGGCCCATCATGCCCGTGCCATCTCTTTGAAAGGAATTTCTGATTCATCCAACTGCTCTCCTCTTTCCCTACAGCCCTGCAAATTCTTCCCTTTCAAATATTTACACCTTGGAAATAAATAATCGAATCTGCTTTCAGGCAGATCAGAACAACTCGCTGTGTGAAAAAAATAAAATTTACATAGAAACTAGGAGCAGGAGTAGGCCATTGGGCCCTTCGAGCCTGCTCCGCCATTCATTATGATCATGGCTGATCATCCAACTCAATAGCCTGCTCCTGCTTTTTCCCCATACCCTTTGACCCCTTTCACCCCAAGAGCTATATCTAACTCCTTGAAAACATACAATGCTTTGGTCTCAACTACTTTCCGTGGTAACGAATTCCACAGGCTCACCACTCTTTGGGTGAAGAAATTTCTCTTCATCTCAGTCCTAAATGGTCTACCCCATATCCTCAGACTGTGACCCCTGGTTCTGGACTCCCCCACCATCATCTCACCTTCTGGATCCTTTGCCAATTACCTTAGAGGGACTCACTTTCTGTTAAAACAGCCTGCCAATTCCTTTCACCCACTTTCCCTAAAGTGCATAAATCTAATCAAAAGTCCAGCAAAATCAAATATTTTTACTGATAAAATTTATTAATGTAACAGAACATGGTTTAAAAAAACCAGAAAATTACTTGAGGATCAAAGACAACCAGAGTAAAAGGATGTTTTAACAATGTTCTGGATCCAAATGGTTTCTTTTTGGCTCCTCTGTACCCTGTCCTCATGACTCCCCACTTTGGACACAGGAGCATTGAACCCCGGGGAGGTCACACCACCATCACTCCCTCCCTGATTGGCTGGAGACCCATTTCCCAGTCAGTCCTCCGGCACCTTCCTGTCTCCCTCTATTAGTGCGACGTCCCTCTATTAGTGCGACGTCCGTGGCAGTTTCCTAACTGGGCCACAAACCCTGTTATTCTCAGCTACATTGAGCCTTCAGCTCCATCGCCTGGCTGTCATTCACATGCGCAATAGAGAGACAGAAAGGCGTAGGAACTCAAATGGGAACTCAAAACTTTGGCTCTAAACCAACACTGTAACATTTGTCAGTCCTGTATGTGTTTTTTATACTAGGGTTTTTATTATTAGATTTAGGTGCTGGAGGCAAAGGGTGGGGGCTTTTAAAGGGTAACTTTCCCTTTCTAAATTTGTATTGTCTATCGTGTCAGCTGTGGCTCAGTGGATCTCACTCTTACTTCTGAGTCAGAAGGTTATTGGTTCCAGTCCCAATCCAGGGGCCCAAGAACAAAAATCAAAATCGACATTCCTGGTGCCAACACTGAGAGAGTGCCGCACTGTCAGAGCCGCTGTCCTTCAGTCGAGCAATACACCAAGGCCCTGTCTGCCCTCTCAGGTGGGTGTAGAAGAACCCACAGCCACTATTTCGAAGAAGGGCAGGAGAGTTATCTCCAGCAGGGACTGGGAGAGAAATCCTGGGCCCCAGTGCTTTTCCTGTTTCCAGGCTCTCAGGCTTCTCCGTGCAACAGACCTTTTAAGGGGCCAGAGAACGAAGACTGAATGGCTCACAGTTGTATCTGTTTGGTCATCAGCAAGTCCGAAGACTCTGCTGATTGCTGCTTCTCACCACAATATATTTTCAATATCTGCAACGCAACATAACTTTATCACGATATTTCTAACCTCAAAAAACTCAGAAAAAACAGCAAGATGGAGCGAGATAACAGGTAACTGGACAAAAGGACAATATTGAAGTATATGGAAAAGACTCTTGTGAATTATGTATAGTAAAACAGGTTACTGATTCACACTGAGCTCAATCTGCACTCCTGTCCTGGTGATCTCATCCCACAAATCCTGCTCACAGTAAACTTTCACCAGCAACGAAATAAACAGAACTCCAGCCAGGATTACACCCTCTGTTCGCACGATAATTATAGATGACAAAGGCCATCGAGTACTGTTCATCACATCTATCTCCATACACACATATGTATTAGGAGCAGGAGTAGGTCATTCACCCCCATGAGCCTGCTCCACCATTAGATAACATCCTCTACATTTCACCAATGACTACAACTCAAAAGTGCTGAATTGGCTGGAAAGTGATTCGGGGCATTGTGAAAGGTGCTGTATAAATGTAGGTTTTGTCTTTCTTTCATTATACCTGCATGCAGTGGGCAGAGTGACAGTAGCAATGGTGAAAGTGGAGGCCCAATGCTGATTATTTAAAGATAATTAATCACCGAGCAATCAACTGATGTTAGCAAAGTGGCTACAAAGGAATCACTACATTTACAAAAACAATTCAGATCTGTACCTAATCTACCCCCAAAACCCCTCTAGCTCCCCTGAACGTCCTTCCAACCATCCCCCCTTCTCCACCAAACTTCCCCGACCTCCCTCCAAATTTCCCCCAACCCCTTCCAAACTTCCCCAAATCCCTCCAACTTCCCTCCAAACCTTGACCTACCCCTCAAACCCCCTCCGAACTTTCCCCAACCCCCAAACTTCCCCACAACCCCTCTCAAAACCTACCCCCAACCACCCCTTCAACCTACCCCCACATCCCCCAAACTCCCTCCCACATCCCCCAAACCCCCTCCAAACTTCCCCCAACCCCCTCTAAACATGCCCCCTCCCTTCCCCCCACCCTCCCTTCCCCCCACCCCTCCTTCCCCCCCACCCACCCCTCCCCCCCACCACCTACCCACAACAGCATCCAATTGGTTGTAAAATTACAGGGATTTGACTGACTATTTCTCAAGCAGGAAAACTCTCAGTTTCTGCTGCTGTTGCTTCTCACCTTCGGGCAGCTTTGTGGTTTCCTGGCGGGCTTTTCAAAAAAATTGGAATTGCAAAGCTGCCTGAAGGTCAGAGGCAGCAGCAGCGACTCGTGAAATTGACCTGACACTGACAGACTGACTTAGAAAATATCAGAACGCTCAGCCTGACAGATCTGTTTTTTAAGCTGGTCTGTCAGGTCTGTAGCTCTAGCTGCTCAGTGAGGACGATGCAAAACTGTTTGAAACAACGAGCCCGGCCCACACCTACTCACCTCCCCCACCCACAACATCCCAGGTCCTGCTGTTTGGTACTGTCTGAACCCCACTCTCCCGGGCCTTGATTCCTGGTGTCTTGGGCCAATATTTATCCTTCAATCAACATAACCACAAACATATCATTTGGGTCATTATCACATTTCTGTTTGTGGGATCTTGCTGTGTGCAAATTGGCTGCTGAGTTTCCTACATTACACCAGTGACTACATTTCAAAAGTGGCTGTAAAACGCTTTGAAACATCCTGTGGTTGTGAAAGGCGCTATAGAAATGCAAATCCTTGTTTAATTGTCAGCAAATTTGGATACATTACACTCAGTCCCTCATCTCGATCATTCATGAGGATTGAGACCTCATTTTGTGTATGAACCTCCTGGTTGACACCTTTCCGAATGCTTTTTGAAAATCCAAATACACCACACGCAAGATGAGGAATTATTTGTTTTAAAAACACAGCGAGTTGTTACGATTTGGAATCCACTGCCTCAAAACCGACTGGAAGTAAATTCAACTGTATCGTTCAAAAGGGAACTGGACAGATTCTTGAAAGAAAAAAAAAATTGCAGGGCAATGGGATTAATTGGAAAACTCTTTCAAAGAGCCTCCAATTGCCTCCTACTGTGCTCTATGAGCCTCATGTGCATTTAAAGGATCTTCAGTTGTGGGTGACATATTAAAGCAATCAGTGCCTCCTATTCTCTGTATGTTTAGTTTAACACTTCAATCTCCCCTTCACATTCTCTGAAGTGGCAGATGGAGTTTAATACAGGGAAAGTTGAGGTGATGTAATTTGGCAGAAGGGACAGGTAGAGGCAACACAGGCGTAATGGCACAGTTCCAAAGAGTGAGCAGGGACAGAGGGACCTGGGGGTTCATGTGCAGAGATCTTTGAAGGTGGCAGGACACAGTGAGAGAGGAATTAGCAAAGCATGGGGGATCTTGAGCTTCAGAAATAGAGAGCTTGGGTTGGATCTTCGGTACCGAGGTGGATAGCTTGGATCTGGAAATTTCCCAATTGCCGGACCTGCCTCGGTCTAAAGGTTCCCAAATGTTGTGATCTTCACTCGGGGGCAGGGGGAGGGGGGGGGGCGGGTGGTGCTTTGAGGTGGCGGTTATGGATGGAGTTGGTTGCTGTGCCACCGGAATCGGAGCTTAGGCGGTTAACAGGATGCCCGAGCACTGAGGTGAGCTGGTTAAAAGGCCTGCCTCCATTCTCTGGGCTTGATCCCAGTTGCATTGTTAACTTTTGGAATCTCTGGTCCTCACCAGTGGCACCCACATGCCAAGAGAATGTTTTAAAAATAAATTAATAGACATGATTATTTGGAATAATTGCCCACCCACCAGGGGCAGCAACCCAACACAATTCCTCCTCACTAATTGCAAGTGAGCCAATTGCAAGCCCCCTCCTGACCCCAAGGCCCTTATACACTCCATGCCAGCTCATGCCAACTCTTGCCATGGCACAGACCCCCCATAGCCCCTTATACACTCCATGCCAGCTCATGCCAACTCTTGCCATGGCACGGACCCCCCATAGCCCCTTTTACCCTACATCCCAACTCACATTATTCACCATGGGCAGACCCCAGGAGCCAGGTTGAGATTAAATAAAATAAAGTTCTAAAAATCTAAAATTAAACAAAACTCCCATTCTTGAAACCTTATTCAAAACTTTTGTTTAATCTCATATAAAAACCAACATACTTCTGTCCATACCACTTCAAAGGCAGCTAAACCCTTAATGGTCTCTTTAAGTTGTCAAAGTGTGGACTCAGAACAGCTGCTGAGATGACTGTAGGTTTTGGAAGTCAGCCAAGCATTCATAAATAGCCCTTAGGGAAATGCCAGCAATTACTGAAACTGCTGGGACTGATGCTACATTGTATAGCCAACTATTTTTTTCACTTACACTGACAGCTGCAGACGAAGTCAGGAGAGCAGGGGATTTAAAAAAGACTTTCGATCATGACAGTTAAACAGACCCTATCCACCCAACAAGAGTCTTTACGTCTACTCCATAAAGTCATGACTTTCACAATATGAGTTAACTCCCTTGCAGAAGGCAAAATGGTGCCTGTTTGAACTCAGTGCTGAGTTCAGATGGCTCTGCTGAGTTCAGGTTCAACTTGGGTGTGAATCAAGCACTGCCCCTGTCCCCTACTGGCAAAAATTGGATCTGTGAAAAATGGGAGTGGGACTTCCGCATCCGGGTCCCACCCACAATTTTTGAAGGTAGGTGAGTTTTTCTGACTCTGAAAATCCAGGTCATTGAGTAAAAAAGCAGGGAAGTGACATTGGACCATCATAAAGCTCTGATACTCTGAAGCCAAAATGGACATGTCCAGGCATTGCAACATTTTTGAATCCAACTAAATGCTGAGGTCACGAGCTTTCTGGTGAATTCTCCATGGCAACAACTTGACCAATCGCAACTGACTTGCCAACTAATCAGCACCCTTTTCTCACGCAGTATAAATAGTTGCTCCCTTTGAAATTTGGTGTTCTTGTGTTTGTCCTGATAAGTGCAATATGAAAACTTCAAGAGCATGTCTCTTTTTGCAGCAATAAATGACCTTCATCAGCTTCTGTGGAACATTTCAGTGGAAATGTGCACTCCCAGACCACTGGAAACAAAGTTGTAAGACTGGCCAGTACAGCAGAAAGAAACCCTTTGACCTTCCCACTTCACCAACTGTCAGAATGAACATGGTTCAGTCTTGAATGTGATTGACAGCAGCAATCACAGCAGAATCCAACCCCTGTAATCACTGGTGAACTCGCTGGTGTCTCAGCAGGTGAGATGACCGAGTGAATCGTTTCCCACACATGGAGCAGGTGAACGGCCTCTCCCCAGTGTGAACACCCTGGTGTCGCAGTAGGGTGGATGAATCACTGAATCCCTTCCCACACTCACAGCAGATGAAAGGCCTCTCCCCAGTGTGAACTCGCTGGTGTGTGAGCAGGTTGGTTAACTGAGTGAAACCCTTCCCACACATGGAGCAGCTGAATGGCCTCTCCCCCGTGTGAACTCGCCGGTGCTTCCGCAAGATGGATGGATCAGCAAATCCCTTCCCACACTCAGAGCAGGTGAATGGCCTCTCCCCAGTGTGAGCTCGCTGGTGTCGCAGAAGGTTGCATAATCGGCTGAATTGCTTCCCACATACAGAGCAGTTGAATAATTTGTCCCCAGTATGAACTCGCTGGTGTATCAGCAGGCTGGATGAATCACTGAAACCTTTCCCACATTTGGAGCAGGTGAACGGTCTCTCCCCCGTGTGAACTCGCTGGTGTGTCCGCAGATTGGAAGAGTTAGTGAATCCCTTCCCACAATCAGAGCAGGTGAACGGCCTCTCCCCGGTGTGAAGTCGCTGGTGTATCTGCAGGTGGGATAACTGAGTGAATCCCTTTCCACAATCAGAGCAGGTGAACGGCCTCTCCCCAGTGTGAATGCGGCGATGAGATTCCAGCGCAGATGGGGACCGGAATCCCTTCCCACATTCCCCACATTTGCATGGTTTCTCCATGGTTCGGGTGTCCTTGCATTCCTTGAGGTAAGATGTTTAACTGAAGCCTCATCCACAAACAGTACACGTGTTCGGTCTCTCCCAGCTGTGAATGGTGCAATGTTTCTTCAGTCTGTGCATCTGGTTAAAGTTTTCTCCAAAGTCAGTGCATTGGAACTCTCTCACGTGTGTGTGTACGCGAGCTTCTTGGTGATTTTCCAGACACAGTGACTTTTAAAATCTGTTGAAGCAGACAGAACAAACATTTCTCTTTCTAGTTCAAAGACTGATGATATTGAGCTCCCATAAATCAAGTCAGGTCTGGATGTAATGTTTGGTTTGCGATTTCTGTCTTTACATCCTCCATTTCTAATATCCTGTAAATGGAGTTAGTTTCTCAAAGTCATCACTGTCAGTACAGGATAGAAATTCAGAACACACAAGTCTACTTTCTATGGAACATTCTTTCCTCTTTCATTCCCCAAAGACTGTCAATCTCGATCCCACATATTCTCCATCCAATCTCAATCTGCTGACCTAACAGATCCATGCCCATCGCTTCCTGTCCAGGACACAGAGACCTGAAAATGTTCAGGCAGGCTGCTGGACATGGAACTCACTGTGTGGTGGAAGTGGAGATGGTCAATGATATGAAAATGAAACTGGGTGTGCACTTGAAGGAAATAAACTTGCAGGGGAACGGGGATATAGAAGGGAAATAGGACTGACTGGGTTACTCTACAGAGAATCAGCTTGGATTTGAATTACTGAATGGACTCCTTCTGTGCCATAATGACTGACTCTGAATATATAACATAGCACAGTGCTATGTTACAAGACTAGAAATAATAATAAATTAACTTTATGACAGAATCATAAATAACATATCTAATATATATCATATAAAAACACCAGGCATATCTCTGTCCTATATTACTTTACTGTCCCCTTAAATGTCAGCCATCTCCTGGGGAATCCACCACTTTAATTGTGAACATGAGGAAAGAGGCCATCCTTTTAGCCAGACAAATAAATGTGTCAAGCCGAGGGAGCAAAGGATGCCTGGATGAGTGCAGTTCCAACAAAACTCAAGAAGCTTGACACCATCCAGGACAAAGCAGCCCTCTTGATTGGCACCCCATCCACAAACCTTCACTCCCTCCACCACCGACGAACAGTAGCAGCTGTGCGTACCATCTATAAGATGCACTGCAGGAATCCACCGAGGCTCCTTCGATAGCATTTTCCAAACCCACGACTACTACCATCTAGAAGGACAAGGGCAGCAGTTGGATGGGAACACCGCCACCTGGAAGTTCCCCTCCAAATCACTCACCTTCCTGACTTGGAAATATATCCCGTTCCTTCACTGTCACTGGGTCAACTTCCTTACATCACTGTGGCTGTACCTACACCACATGGACTGCAGCGGTTCAAGAAGGCAGCTCACCACCACCTTCTCAAGGGCAACTAGGGATGGGCAGTAAATGCTGCCCCAGCCAGTGAAGCCCACATCCCGTGAATGAATAAAAGAACCAATGTCCTGCCTGATACAAACTGGCTCTTCATTGATCTGGGAGCTGCGGCCCCGCTCGGTGCAAACGGGGGAGGGGGGAACCGGTCAGTTTATTTCCGGGGTTTGCGGTTTACACAACATGTTTCCGGAGCCTCTCCGTCCACCCGCCGGATCCATCGCTCCCTCCGCCCCGCCATCCCCACCTTTATCCATTGTGGACCCGTCTGCCCATCGCCATTACCCGCACTGCGCATGCTTCAGTCACTGCCCGCCCCCGCCCCTCATTCATTTCGATTGGTTGGAGGACCAGCCACTCCTGTAGGTTCCTCCAGTTCCCCCTCCCTTTCCCTATTGGTCCGGAGCTGCCGTCAATCACCCGGGCATTGTGACGATTTCAAACGCTGAGAGCGGCCACAGACTCAGCCTGACTTGCTGATTCTTGGCAGCATTTTCTGTTTGGGAATTAGAGCTAGAGATGGATGGTCAGTTCCCCTTTGTCCGGGGGGGATTCACACTCATTTCCCCAGTGCAGTGATTATCACGTTTACTTTATATGAGAAAGTCCCCGGTTCAATCCTGGCTGAAAACTTTGTGTTTAACATTGTTACTGATGAGGCATTAACAGTGAGTTTAGTTTCATGTCGAACAGGGTGACAGTTACTGTTGTCTCATTCCAGAAAAAACTGATCCACTCTGACCCAAAAACAAAATACTGTAATACTCTAGGTGGAAATCTGACCTAGAACTAGGGGGTCACTGTTTAAAAATAAGGGGTGGCCCATTTAAGACAGAGATGAGTTTTTTTTCTCGCAGAGGGTCATGAGTCTTTGCAACTCTCTTCCTCAAAAGGCAGTGGGGAGTCTTCGAATCTTTTTAAGGCAGAGCTGGATAGGTTCTTGATAAGCAAGGGGGGGGGCGAAAGGTTATCGGGTGTAGACGGGAATGAGGTTACAATCAGATGAGCCATGATCTCATTGAATGGCAGAGCAGGCTCGAGGGGCCGAGTGGCCTATTCCTGCTCCTAATTTGTATGTTCGCACAACCACAAAACAAACTATTGGACAACCTCAGCAGGTCAAACAACATCTATGGAGAAGGAAACAGAGTGAATGCTTCATGTCGGTAACCTTTTATCCAAACTTGAAAAAAATTAAAGATCTCACAGTTTACCAGCAAGTGCAAAGTCAGCAAAAAGAGAGGGCGAGGACGGTGGGGTCGAAGGTTTTTTTAATGATGGGAGACAACAGTGGATTTAAAGGTGAGAGGGACAGTACCAAAAGAGAGAGAGAACCGTTAAGGATGTCGTCTAAAATTTGGAAGTTGGATGGTCAGCAGTTTAGTGAGAATAGTGTCAAGGAAGCAGAAGGCACGTCTCAGAGGCAAGATGAGCTCTGAGTGAGATAGAAGATAGGAGAGAAACTGGAGAAAGATGCAAGTTAGGGGAACAGGCAGGTGTTTGTGTGGCCGTAGAAGTGACTCCAGGATGGTATGTTGCCTCCCTGGTGCCAGGGTCAAGGATGTCACAGAGCGGCTGCAGGACATTCTTTTGGGGGAGGGTGATCAGCCAGAGGTCGTGGTCCACATTGGTACCAATGACTTAGGGAGGAAGGGGGATTTAGTCCTGCAATCAGAATTTAGGGAGCTAAGTAGAAAATTAACAAGCAGGGCCTCAGCTGTAGTAACCTCCGGATTACTCCCAGAGCCATGTGCTAGTGATTACAGAAGTAGGAGGGTAAGGCAGATGAATGCATGGCTGGAAAAGTGGTGCCGGAGGGAGGGCTTTAGATTCCTGGGACAGGCTCTGGGAGAGTTGGCACCTGTAGAAGCCAGATGGGTTGCACCTGAACAGAGCCGGGACTGAGCTCCTTGCAGGGCATTTTGCTAGTGCTGTTGGGAGGGCTTCAAACTAGCTCAGCAGGAGTGTAGGAATCAAGAGAAAATATTAGAGAGGAATACCAGGGTGCACAAAATACTGGGAGGGACAGAGAGTACTAGTTTAGAAAAGAGTAAGTTAATAGGTAAAGTCGGGGCAAGGGAGAAAGTAACAAAAGCCAAATCAGGGTTATTATGCATGCATGTGAATGCACAGAGAATAGTAAATAAGATTGGGGAGTTACAGGTGCAGACTGCCATGTGGAAATGTGATGTTGTGGCAATAACAGACCTGGCTCAAGGAAGGGCAGAACTGGGTGTTAAATATTCCCGAGTACAAGGTGTTCAGAAGAGACAGGAAAGGAAGGAAAGGATGAGGGGTGGTGGTATTGGTTAAGGAGACCATTGCAGTGCTGGAGAAAGAGGATGTCCCAGGGGGTTCAAGGACAGAATCAATTTGGCTAAGGTTAAGGAGCAAAAAGGGTGCAATTACATTGCTTGGTGTAGCCTATAGACCGCCAACTAGTGGGAAGGATGTAGAGGAACAAATCTCATGGAAATTACAGAGAAATGCAGGCATTATAGAGTAGTTATAATGGGGGACTTTAATTACCCGAATATAGATAGGGACACTGGTAGTGTAAAGGGCGGAGAGGGACAAAGGTTCCTAAATTGTGTTCAGGAGAATTTTCTCCAGAAGTATGTGTCTAATCCACTGTTGGACCTGGTTCTTGGAAATTAGGTTGGCCAAGTAGATCAAGTGTCAGTGGGGGAACATTTAGGAGACAGTGATTATTGTATTGCATGTTTTAGGATGACGATGAGAAAAGCACGATAGGCAATCCAGAGTAAGAATAATTAACTGGACAAGAGCCGACTTCAATGGAGCAAGAATGGAGCTGGGCCAGGTAGACTGGAACAAAAGATTGGCAGGAAAAACTGTAGCTGAACAATGGGCTACCTTTAAAAAATGAATTGGGTCGGGCACAGTCAAGTATTTAGATATTCACCTGAGTTGCCATAGCCTCCAGGGCTATGGGTCAAGTGCTGGAAAATGGGATTAGTGTAGTTAGATCTTTGTTGACCAGCTCAGACACGATGGGCTGAATGGCCTCCTTCTGTGCTGTAAACGTCCATGAATCTATATACCATCTAAAGGGAAAGGTGGGGCTGACAAATCCAGAGCTCTCTGGATGAAAAAGGAGATTGAAATTAAGATAAAAAGAAAAAGTGCACTTATGACAGGTGACAGGTAGAAAATACAATTGAGAACCAAGTCGAATGCAAAAGGTTCAGAGGGGAGGTGAAAAAGCACATGAGAGAAGCGAAGAGGGATTATGAGAAGAGACTGGCAGCCAACATAAAGGGGAATCCCAAAGTCTTCTACAGGCATATAAATAGTAAAAGGTTGGTAAAAAGAGGAGTATGGCTGATTGGGGACTGAAAAGGGAATTTACGCATGGACAAAGGGGTCATGGCTGAGGTATTAAATGAATACTTTGCATCCGTCTTTACCAAGGAGGTAGATGCTACCCAGGCCATGGTGACAGACTCTGAAGGGTTCAAAGTTGATAAGGAGGAAGTGTTGAATAGACTATCGGTACTTAAACTTGACAAGGTACTGGGACCAAATGAGATGCATCCAAGGATATTGAAAGAAGTGAGAGTAGAAATTTCATGGGCACTGGCCATAGTCTTTCAGTCTTCCTTAAACTCAGGGGTGGTGCTAGAGAACTGAAAAATTGTAAACATTATGCCCTTGTTCAAAAAAAGGTTCCAAGGATAAGCCCAGCAATTACAGACCAGTCAGTTTAACTTCAGTAGTGGGCAAGATTCTAGAAACAATTATTCGGGATAGAATTAATAGTCACATAGGAAAATATGTGTTGATAAGGGAGAATCAACATGGATTACTAAAGTTTAACTAACTTGCTGGAGTTTCTCGAAGAGGTAACAGAAAAGGTGAATGAGGGTAATGCAGTTGATGTGGTGTATATGGACTGTCAAAACGCATTTGACACAGTGTCACACAACAGACTTGTGAGAAAAGTTATTGCTCATGGAATAAAAGGGACAGTAGCAATGTGGATACAAAATTGGTTGAAAACTAGGAAGCAGAGAGTAATGGTCAATGGATATTTTTCAGGCTGTAGGAAGGTTTGTAGTGGAGTTCCCCAGGGGCTGGTATTGGGACCCTTGCTTTTCCTGATATATATTAACGATCTAGATCTTGGTGTGCAGGGAACAATTTCAAAGTTTGCAGACGATATGCAAGTTGGGAGTGTTGTGGACTGCGAGGAGGACGGTGTGGAACTTCAAGAGGACAGACAAGTTGGTGGAGTGGGCAGATAGATGGCAGATGAAGTTCAATGCGGAGAAATTTGAGGTGATGCATTTTGGTAGGAAGAACATGGGGATATAGGAGCAGAAAGACCTGGGTGTATATGTGTATAGATCACTGAAGGTGGCAGGACAGGTGGAGAGAGCAATTAGTAAAGCTTATAGTGCCCTGGGCTTTATTAATAGGGACATAGAGTACAAGGGCAGGCAGGTTATGCTGGATTTATATAAGACACTCACCAGACCTCAGTTGGAATATTGTGTTCAGTTCTGGGCACCATATTATAGGAAGGATGTGAAGATATTGGAGAGAGTGCAGAAGGAGTTTACAAGAATAATCCCAGGGATGAGAAACTTCAGCAATGGGGATAAATTGGAGAGGTTAAGGCTGTTCTCCTTGGAGAGAAGAAGGCTAAGAGAAGATTTGATAGAGATGTTCAAAATCATGAAGGGTCTGGACAGGGTAGATGGGGAGAAGCTGTTCCCACTCGTAAAAAGATCAAGAAAGAGAGGGCACAGATTTAAAGTGATTTATAAAAGAAGCAAGTGGGACAGGAGAAAAATCTTTTTCACACAACGAGTGGTTCGGGTCTGGAATGCTCTGTCTGGAAGTGCGGTGGAGCCAGGTTCAAGTGAGGCATTCAAGAAGGCATTAGATGGTTATTTGGATCAAAACAATGTGTAAGGGTACAGGGAAAAGGCAGGGCAATGGCACTAGGCCATGATGCTCATTTGCAGAGCTGGTGCAGACACGATAGGCCGGATGGCCTCCTTTTGTGCTGTTAAAATTCTGTGATTCTGTGAACATCAGCAAAAACAGACCCCAAAGAACATGGCCCAGTCCTGGATGTGACCAGCTGTAAAATCCAATCACGGTAATTACTTGTGAACTCGCTGGTGTCTCAGAAGAGCGGAAGACTGAGTGAATCCCTTCCCACAGTCTGTGCAGCTGAACGGTCTCTCCCCAGTGTGAATTCGCTGGTGTACAGTGAGTTGAGATGATCGCTTAAATCCAGTCCCACATTGACAGCACCTGAATGGTCTCTCGTCAGCGTGAACACGTTGATGGAACATCAGTTCCTGGGAACCTTTATAACACTTCCCACGTCTGAGCATTTAAACGGTCGCTCCACAGTGTGAACTCGCTGGTGTCTGAGCAGATTGGATGACTGAGTGAATCCCTTCCCACACTCCGTGCAGGTGAATGGCCTCTCCCCAGTGTGAATTCGCTGGTGTACAGTGAGGTCAGATGATTGATTGAATCCAGTCCCGCAGAGAGAGCACCTGAATGGTCTTTCATCCGTGTGAACACGTTGATGAGACAACAGTTCCTTGGAGCTTTTATAACACTTCCCACAGACTGGGCATTTAAAAGGTCTCTCGTCAGTGTGAACTCGCTGGTGCCTCAGTAATGTGGCTGAGCGAGCAAATCCTGTCCCACACTTGGAGCAAATGAATGGTCTCTCCCCAGTGTGAACTCGCTGGTGTGTCAGCAGGTCTGATGAACAAGTGAACCCCTTCCCACACTCAGAGCAGGTGAATGGCCTCTCTCCAGTGTGAACGCGCTGGTGTTGCAGCAGGTCAGATGAATGATTGAATCCCTTCCCACACTCGGAGCAGGTGAATGGTCTCTCCCCAGTGTGAATTTGCTGGTGTATCAGCAAGTTGGATGATCGAGTGAATCCCTTCCCGCACTTGGAGCAGATGAACGGCCTCTCTCCAGTGTGAACTCGTTGGTGTACAGTGAGGTCAGATGATCGCCTGAAACGCATCCCACAGTGAGAGCACCTGAATGGCCTCTCATCAGTGTGAACACGTTGATGTATCAATAGGTGGGAGGACTGAGTGAATCCCTTCCCACACTCGGAGCAGGTGAATGGCCTCTCCCCAGTGTGACAGCGCCGATGAGTTTTCAGGTCAGACGGATAATTAAATCCTTTTCCACAGTCCCCACATTTCCACGGCTTCTCCCTGTTGTGACTGCATTTATGTTCTGATAGGTCAGATAATTGGCTGAAGCCTCGACCACACACAGAACAAGTGTATGGTTTCTCTCCACTGTGAACAGTGCTTTCTCCTTCCATGTTCAAAATCCGGTGACATTCACATTATGATAAATTGGGCTGCAAATCCTCCCCTTCTAATATCCTGTGAAATCGATGTAAAACAGAAAAAAGGGAGTGAGAGAGAACCCGCAAAAACACAAAGGCAGGTTGTGAAATGGAGCTGAATGAATCTGGTAATTTGTGGGGCCGGCACCAGGGAAAAGTGACCATGAAAACTGCTGGATTGTCGTAAAAACACAACTGGTTCACTATTGTCCTTCAGGGAATTATTATTATTTATTATTATTATTTAAATGGAGAGAAACTTCAGAATGCTTCAGTGCAGAGGGGTCTGGGTGTCCTCGTGCATGAATCGCTGAAAGCTAGTATGCAGGTACAGCAGGTAATAAGGAAGGCAAATGGAATTTTGGCATTTATTGCTAAAGGAATAGAGTATAAAAATAGGGAAGTATTGCTGAAACTGTACAAGGCATTGGTGAGACCGCACCTGGAGCACTGTACACAGTTTTGGTCCCCTTACTTGAGGAAGGATGTAGTTGCATTGGAGGCAGTTCAGAGGAGGTTCACTAGATTGATTCCACAGATGCGGGGCTTGTCTTATGAGGAGAGATTGAGCAGTTTAGGCCTATACTCGCTAGAGTTTAGAAGGATGAGTGGAGATCTAATTGAGGTATATAAGATGCTAAAGGGGCTAGACAAAGTAGACGTGGAGCGGATGTTTCCTCTTCTGGGGCATTCTAGAACAAGAGGCCATAGTTTTAAGCTAAGGGGTGGTAGATTTAAATCAGAGATGAGGAGGAATTACTTTTCTCAAAGTCGTGAATCTGTGGAATTCACTACCTCAGAGTGCAGTGGATGCCGGGGCGCTGAATAAATTTAAGGAGGAGATAGACAGATTTTTAATTAGTAACGGGTTGAATGGTTATGGGGAGTGGGCGGGAAATTGGAGTTGAGGCCGAAATGAGGTCAGCCATGATCGTATTGAATGGCGGGGCAGGCTCGAGGGGCTGAATAACCTACTCCTGCTCCTAGTTCTTATTAATGGAACCTTCCACCCAGACTGGGCCTATGCAAGACTCTGGTCTCTATGGAAGGAGAGAGAGAGAGAGAGAAGTAGGAGAGGCAGCAGTTGAAGAGGGATTTTATATACCTACTACTCGACCATAACTTTGACAAATCTCCTGAACCACTAGCCTCCAGCACCTAGAAGGACCAGGGTAGCCGGTGTGTGTGAACACCAACTCTCCAAGTTCCCCTTGAAGCCACACACTCTCCTGACTGGTCTGACATCCAGTACTGAATGAACAGAAAATTCTTTCATATAAATACTGGGAAGACTGAAAGTGTTGTCTTCAGTCCCTACTACAAACTCCATTCCCTAACAACTGACTTCATCTCTCTCACTGGCAACTGTCTGAGGCTGAACCAGACTGTTCAAAACTTTAGTGTAATATTTCACCCCAAGATGAGCTCTTTTTTAAAATTATTTGTTCATGGGATGTTAGCATCGCTAGCTAGACCAGCATTTATTGCCCATCCCTAAGTTAAGAGTCAACCATATTGCTGTGGGTCTGGAGTCACATGTAGGCCAGACCAGTACAAGGAATGCAGATTTCCATCCCTAGAGGACATTAGTGAACCAGATGGGTTTTTACTACAAAAAAAACCCCATCTGCTTCACTAATGTCCTTTAGGGAAGGAAATCTGCTGTCCTTACCTGGTCTGGCCTACGTGTGACTCCAGACCCACAGCAATGTGACTGGCTCTTAATTGCCCTCTGAACAAGGGCAATCAGGGATGGGCAATAAATGCTGGCCTAGCCAGCAACCCCACATTCCATGAATGAATAATGAAACAAGCTTACAACCACACATCCTCGTCATCACCCAGACGGCCTGTTTCCACCTTAGTAACATCGCCCAACTCTGCCCTAGTCTCAGCTCACCTGTTGCTGAAACTCTCATCCATTCCTTTGTTACCTCTAGACTTAACTATCCTAAGGCACTCCGTGCCAGCCTCCCACATTCAACCTCTCTGTAATCTTGAGGCTATCCAAAACTCTGCTGCCCTTGTGTTTACTCACACCAAGTCTTCCTCGCCCATCACTCCTGTGCCCGCTGACCGACAAAGGTTCTTGGTTAAGAAGAATCTAAATTTTTAATTTCTCATCCTTATTTTCAAATTCCTCCATGGCCCCTCCCTGTCTCTGTAATCTCCATCAGTCTCATGACCCTCTGAGATATCTGTGCTTATCTAATTCCAACCTCCTGAGCATTCCTATTTTAACTGTTTGGTGGCCGTGCCTTCAGTTGCCTAGGCCGTAAGCTCTGGAATTTCCTCCCTAAACCTCTCTGCCTCTCCACCTCAATTTCTCCCTTTAAGATAGTCCTTAAAGCCTGCCTCTTTGACAAAGCTTCTGGTCACCTGCCCTAATATCTCCTTATGTGGCTCAGTGTCAAATGTTGCTTTGTAATATTTCTGGGAAATGCCTTGGAACATTTTGTTACATTAAAGTTGCAATATTGTTGTTATTGATTTGGACATATATCATTGTTTCTTCTTCATCACTGGTGAATAACCTGTAACTCCTTATCTAACATCATTGTGGGAGCACCTTCACCACACGGACTGCAGTGCTTCAAGAAGGTCAAACATCATCTTCTCCACAGGTAACTGGGGTTGGGAAATATCTGCTGCTGGTCTTGTTAGTGACGCCCAAATCCCCAGAATAAATTTTATAAGTATGCATTTATAGAATAGATTAAAAGCATCTACAGAAATATTTGTTCCTAAAACAATGATCTTTTACATTTCATGGCCAGTGTCTGCTCAACAACCTCATCTTCCCCAGAACCTACCTCCCTTTGACAATTTCACGTTGGAAATTGCTAGGTCCTTGTGGTTAAACCCAGCAGCTTCTCCTCCATCTCCACTCCAACTCAAACTGATACAGCAAAGGCTTTGAAAATAAAATTGGATAAGTACCTGAAGAGAAAAAGCTGGGCTATGAGGAAAGGGCAGGGAGTGGGACTAGCTGATCTGCAGTTGCACAGACCCAGCACAGGAATGACAGGATAAATGGCCTCCTGTATTGTAATCATTCTATGGCTGCATGAAAAAGACTAACACTGGAGGCCAGGGACCAACCTCTCCAATCAACACCCACCCAAATACAAATCCGTTCTTAATTGGTTCATCTCTGTTCCCAGACTCGGTTCTGTGAGAAATGCCTGCAATAAAACCAAACCAAAATACTGCAGCTGCTGGAAATCTGAAATAAAAAGAGCAAGTGCTAGAAATACTCAGCAGGTCAGGCAGTAACTGTGGAAAGAGAAAGAGTTAACATTTCAGGGTGTACAGAATGAATTATGGGGAATACAAATGAAGCAGAATTTGACAGTCAATATAAGCTCAGAAGTGGGAGAGAAATGATCTCTAGTGCAGGAAAAATAATTCCTGGCCATGGGAAGATAAAGCTGGTAAATCAACAGTGAATAGCTGGGGGGATGGGCAGCAGTGGAAGCCTCATTTAGACACAGTTGGTGAAAATAACAGTAAAATACTAAACATGGTTAAAATACACCCATCATTAGAGGCAGATGGAGCCATACAACGGTAGAGAGGTGATTGTGAAGGGTAGGGGTGAAGCAGAGCAATGGATGGACATGGATTCAGATCCACAGTAAAGGAGCCACACCAGCCTCAGAGACATGGGACCAGAGCGCAGCAGTAAAAGCTCTAAATTGTCGATGAATGTTCAATAATACTCACCCCTGAAACAATTTCACTGTTTTCAAATTTAAAATCTTCTGCTGGAGCCTGCAGCTGGAAAGATATCAGAAGCATTGGAGTCAGAGAAAAATCTCACAGACTTCAAATCTTCTAGCTCTCTGTAAAAGGAGATTACAAAAGTCATAAGTGTCAGATGCAGGTACAAATTCAGAAGAGACAAACATTTCTCTTGATTTGAGTTTGCTGTGTGTAAATCCTCCCATCCTAACCCCTGTAAAAGGGGTTCCAGAATCCATCACTGTCAGTCCAGGATAGAAATTCACAATATTCTCTCCTCCTGCTGCCTGGTCCAAGATAACTTAAGCAAGGACATATTTGCATTGGAAGCAGTTCAGAGAAGGTTCACTAGGCTGATTCCTGGAATGAGAGGCTTTGCCTCATGAGGAAAGGTTGAGCAAGGTGGGTCTGTATTCATTGGAGTTTCGAAGAATGAGAGGTGATTTTATTGAAACCTGTAAGATTCTGAGGGCACTTAACAGGGTGGATCCTGAGAGGGCTTTTTCCCCTCATGGGAGAATATGGAACAAAGAGGCACAATTTAAAAATAAAGGTTTTCAATAATTTTGACTGAGATGCGGAAGACTGAAGTGAGGAGAAATTTCTTCTCTCAGGCATCCATTAGTTTGTGGAACTCTCTTCCCCAGCAAGGAGTGGAGGTCTGGTTATTGAATAGATGCAAAGTTGAGTATTGCTAAAAAAAAAGGGACATGTTGAAGTTTTTCATCTTGCACTGAACAGGACAGCTGGCAAGAATACCAATATAAGGGGAAAACAACTATATATACTGCATGCAAAGCGAGTGCTGATTGGTTGGCAAGTAGGCTTTGATTGGTAGAGGCATTGCCATGGAGAATGCACCAGTGATAGTGACTGACAGTTAACTGCCAAGCATTGCAAACAGACCATACCCAACCAGCCTGTGTTTGCAAAGCTCAAAACAGTGTCCAATATTAGATGTGATTCCGTGATTGGACAACATTTGCTAAATAATCGTCAGTGTGCTAAAAATTACATTGATAACCAATTTAAGATTCTTAGTTGGGCTTGCAGTGTGGTGCATTTGCATGTACTGGAAGCTACATATATTATAGGGCTCTGTTCTTTGCAGAAAGAAAAAACATATACACACATTGCGCCTGTTTCAGCTAAACAAAATAAGTGACAGCCATTTGCTGACTCATTCCTCAGGACAATGCCTTGACCAATCAGGGTCAAACTGGTTCAAATTTCAAACAATGCTTTGCAGTTAACTGTCAGTCACCATCACTAGTGCATTTTGCATAGCAACGCCTCTACCAATCAGAGTCCACTTGCCAACCAATCAGCATTCTCTTTACATACAGTATATATAGTTGTTTTTCCTTACATTGGTATTCTTGCGAAGTGCCCCGATGAGTACAAGACGAAAAGCTTCCACATGTCTCTTTTTTCAGCAACACTCAAGTTCTTTACTACCAAAAGACTAATTGAGACCGAGTTAGACAAATTTTTCATTTAAGCATCAAAATGAGGGGCGGGCAGTGCAGTTAAGACCACAATCAGATCAGCCATGATCTCATTGAATGGTGTATCATGCTCAATGGGCCGACAGGCCAACTCCTGCTCCTAGTTCTGATGTTCTTATTCTGATGTTGTTAGGATGGCAGCGCGTGCGCCCAGCAGCACATTGCCCTTCAAACGATGGCGGTAATTAACCCGGGACAGTCACCATCTCCTGTGTGCAGCGCGAGAATAAAATCAATGAGCCAATGATTTTCTCTCCTGGTCACCGGTGCCATGAAGCCCCGCCCATGCTCTGTACCGTCACCAAGACGGCCACTGAACCAAGATGGCGACCATTAAATTGGGCCTATTTCCGTGAAAAAGTTCCAGAGCTGAAAACGCGGGACCTGCAGAGGCTTATTCTGGATTTGCGGCCTACTTCAGGTGTTTGTGAAGCCGCCACTCCCTCCCAACACCGACTCCCGGCTCCATTCCTCCCTCCGCCTCATCAAATCTCACCCGCTGAAAAAATCCTCTCCCGCACTTGCAGGACTCTGATCAAAGTGACACTGCGCATGCTCCAGATACAGTCCAGTACTGCGCCTGCGTACTGGGCTCTTGGAGTGTTAATAGATCACATTCACATCCGAACGGAATGTTGGGTAACAGCAGCACCATTGAACCCCCCAGAAGGGAAAGAAAATAATTGAGATCAATTAATAAAAAGACACACATGAATCCTCGTGAATAAATGCTCTTCCATACTCGAATTGCTCAAAGTGACTTAAACCGCTTCTCTCTTGTAGGAATACACTGAGATTTTAAAGCTTTTGCCACTTGTTCCCATGCCTCTCTCCTGCCCTGAAGGTGCTGATTCTAGCTACGTTCAATCCCATAGTCACTGGTTCCTCTCTCGATCACGGGATGAGGAATATACACTGTTCCAAAAGAACAGATGAAAATCACTTCGCCCATCATGCTTGTGCTGGCTCTTCGGAAGATCTATCCAATTAATTCCACAGCTCTGCTGGCACTGTCAGAACAATATATATCCGCTGCAGTGATGCAGGAGCTGAATGGAAAAGATTTTTCAGTTGGGTGCTTCTCAGGCACATTCACCTCCGTGGAAAGGTCACTGGCCCAGTGTACTGAGCCAATATCAAGCGTTCACTGGTTAGTTAAGCCCATAGAGTACCTGGTAGAGTTTACTACAATAATTCTGCACACCCCACATATCACAGTGACATTATGAATAAAGCCCAAGTTAAGGGAGTATCCCGAGTGGGATGGAGTAGATGAATTATTGAAGTACAAAGCAAAGGCATTAAAAGATTGCAGCCTCACAACTACCAGTTGCCTGTGATGTTGCAGTATGAGGTGAGAGTGACTGCCCTTGACATCAAGGCCGCATTTGACCGAGTGTGGCATCAAGGAGCTCTAGTAACATTGGAGTCAATGGGAATCGGGGGAAAACTCTCCACTGTATTCACAAAGGGAGGAGACAAAAAAAAAGGCCAGTTAGCTTAACCTCCCTCACTGGGATAATGTTAAAGTATATTATAAAGGATGTAATAGTAGAGCATTTAAAAATGCATAATATAATCAAGCAGAGTCAGAAAGGCTTCATGAAGGGGAAATCATGCCTGACGAATTTATTACAATTCTTTGAGGAGGTAACAAGCACGATAGATAAAGGGGAACCAATGGATGTAATATATTTGGATTTCCAAAAGATGTTTGATAAGGCACCACACATAAGGCCACTTATTAAGATAAGAGGCCATGGTGTTGGGGGTAGTATTTTAGCAAAGATAGAGGATTGGCTAACTAATAGAAGACAGAGAGCTGGGATAAGGGCTGCATTTTCAGGATGGCGACCTGCAACTAGTAGAGTGACACATGGATCCTAAGAACATAAGAAATACGAGCAGGAATAGGCCATTCAATAAGATCATAGCTGATCTGCTCCAGGCCCCAACTCCTCTTTCACGCCAGCTCCACATAGCCCTCAACTCCCCAGTATTTCAAAAATCTTTAAATACTTTCAGTGATCTACCCTCTACAACTTTCTGGGGTACAGAATTCCAGACATTCACTACCCTCTGAGAGAAGAAATTCCTACACATCTCGGTTTTAAAGACCCCTTATTCTGTAACTGTGTCCCCTAGTTCAAGATTCCCTCTCTAGTGGAAACATCTTCTCAACATCTACCCTGTCAAGCCCCCTCAGAATTTTTTATGTTTCAATCAGATCACCCCTCATTCTTCTAAACTCTAATGAATAAAGGTCTAACCTGTTTGGCCGTTCTTGATAAGTTAACCCCTTCATGTCAGGCATCAGCCGAGTGAATCTTTCTGAACTGCCTCCAATGCCAGTATATCCTTTCTTAAATACAGGGACCAAAACTGTACACAGTACTCCAGGTGCAGCCTCACCAACACCCTGTACAGTTGAAACAAGACTTCCCTATTCTTAAACTCCAACACCCTAGCAATACAGGCCAAAATTCAATTTGCCTCCCTAATCGCTTGCTGCACCTGCATGCTAACTTTTTGTGTTTCATGCACAAGAACACCCAAATCCTTCTGTGCTGCACTTTTTTGGAGTGTCTCCATTTAAATAATAGTTTGCCTTTTGACTCTCGCTACCAAAGTGCATAACCTCACACTTTCCTACATTAAACTCTAACTGCCAAGCTTTTGCCTACTCACTCAGCCTATCTATATCCGCTTGAAGATTCCTCATGTCCTCATCATAATGTGCCCTCCCACCTATTTTTGTATCTTCAGCAAGTTTGGACACATTACACTCTGCCCTCTCCACCAAGTCATTAATATAGATCATAAATAATTGAGGTCCTCGGACTGATCCTTGTGGCACTCCACTAGTTACGTCTTTCCAACCTGAAAAAAGACCCATTAATCATGACTCCCTGTCTTTTGTGTGTTAACCAATCCTCAATCAATACCCCCAAATATCGTGAGCTCCCATCATGAGCAATAATCTTTTATGTGACACCTTGTCGAATGCCTTCTGGAAATCTAAATACACTAAAGTTACCCTTTATCAACTATGCTTATTATATCGTCAAAGAACTCTAGCAAATTTGTCAAACATGAGTTCCCTGTCACAAAACCATGTTGACTCTGTTTGATTGCGTTCAGCTTTTCTAAATGTCCTGCTATTTCTTCCTTAATAATGGAATCTACCTTTTTCCCAGCTACAGATGTTAGGCTGACTGGCCTATAGCCTATAGTCCCTCCCTTCTTGAACAGGGGCATCAGGTTAGACGTTTTCCAATCCGCTGGGACCCTCCCAGAATCCAGTGAGTGCTGGAATATTTCGACCAATGCCTCCACTATCTCTGCAGCCACTTCCTTTCAGTGCTGGGGTCACAATTTTTTACAATATATATTAATGACTTAGATGTGGGAAGTGAATGTACTATCGCCAACTTTGCAAATGACAGAAAAATAGGTGGGAAAGCAAATGGTGAGGATGATACAAAGGGTCCACAGAGGGATATAGACAGGTTAAGTGAGTGGGGAAAAAACTTGGTACGTGGAATATAATGTGGGAAAGTGTGAGATTATGCATTTTGGCAGAAAGATTAGAGGAGCTGAATATTATTTAGATGGAGAAAGACTGCAGAAAGCTACCACACACAGGGATTTGGGAGTGCTCATGCATGAGTCCCACAAAGCTAACATATCAGTTCAGCAGGTAATAGGGAAGGCAAATTGAATGTTGGCCTTTATTTCAAAAGGAATGAAGAGTAAGAATAGGGAAGGCTTGCTAAAATTATACAAGGCACGAGTTAGACCATACCTAGAATACTGTGAACAGTTTGGTCCCCTTATCTCAGGAAATATATACTGGCATTGGAGGCAGTCCAGAGAAGGTTCACAAGGTTGATCCCGGGTATGGAGCGATTTTCTCATGAGGAGAGGTTGAGTAGGTGGGCCTGTATTCATTGGGGTTTAGAAGAATGAGAGGTGAACTTATTGGAACGTATAAGATTTTTAGGGGGCTTGACAGGGTAGATACTGAGAGGTTGTTTCCCCTTGTGGGGGAGGCTAGGACCAGAGGGCATAATCTCAGAGCAAGTGGTCACCTATTTAAGACAAAGATGAGGAGGAATTATCTTCTATAAGAGGGTAATGAATCTATGGAATTCTTTACCGCAGAGAGCTGTAGAGGCTGGATAACTAAGTATATTCAAGGCTGTGGTAGACACATTTTTAGCAGTAAGGGAACAAGGGTAATGGGGAAAAGGCAGGAAAGTGGAATTGAGGATTGTCAGATCAGCCATGATCTCATTGAATGGCGGAGCAGACTCGATGGGCCGAACGGCCTACTTTTTCTCCTACGTCTTATGGTCTTATGGTTGGAGTCATACCTAGCACAAAGGAAGATGGTTTTGGTGGTTGGAGGTCAATCAACTCAGTTCCAGGACTTCACTGTGGGAATTCCTAAGGGTACTGTCCTCGGCCCAACTATTTTCAGCTGCTTCATCAATGACCTTCCTTCCATCATAAGGTCAGAATTGAGGATATTTGCTGATGATTGCACAATGTTCAGCACCATTTGCAACTCTTCAGATACTCAAGCAATACATGTCCAAATGCAGCAAGACCTGGACAATATCTAGGCTTGGGCTGACAAGTGGCAAATAACATTCGCACCATAAAAGTGCCAGGCAATGACCATCTCCAACAAGGATGAACCCAACCATCGCTCCTGGATGTTCAATGGCATTACCATCACTGAATCTCCCGCTATCAACATACTGTGGGTTACCATTGGCCAGTAACTGAACTGGACTAGCCATATAACTACTGTGGCTACAAGAGCAGGTCAGCAGCTAGGAACTCTGTGATGAACAACTCACTTCCTGACTCCCCAAAACCTGTCCAGCATCTACAAGGCACAAATCAGGAGTGTGATGGAATATTCCCCACTTGCCTGGATGTGCAGGTCCCACAACACTCAAGAAGCTTTACACCATCCAGGACAAAGCAGCCTGCTTGATTGGCATCCCATCCACAAACATTCACTCCCTCCACCATCGACTCACAGTAGCAGCAGTGTGTACCATCTACAAGATGCACTGCAGTAATTCACCAAAGCTCCTTAGACAGCACCTTCCAAACGCACGACAACTACCATCTAGAAGGACAAGGGCAACAGATAGATGGGAACACCTCCCCCTAGAAATTCCCCTCCACGTCACTGACTTGGAAATATATCACCATTCCTTCACTGTCGCTGCGTCAAAATCCTGGAACTCACTTCCTAACAGCACTGTGAGTGTACCTACACCACATGGACTGCAGCGGTTCAAGAAGGCAGCTCACCACCACCTTCTCAAGGGCAACTAGGGATTGGCAAAAACGCTGACCCAGCCAGCGAAGCCCACATCCCATGAATGAAGAAAAAAATACAAGGACCGTATCAGACTCCTGCTGTGTCTTTACTTCCCCATGACTGCCATAGTATCCTATTAAACACCCACCACAATATTTAGCCCAGAAAGCTGAGGTTATTATGATCACAGCCCTTCAAGCTCTTACTGAGAGAATCACCAACTATTCTGAAAGCTCCTTTATTTGTAACTCCCTTAGTGTAAACCTACTTCTCCGGCAACAAAAACACAGCCTCTCCACAGCAAAAAGGAAAACTCTCACCCACCATTTCAAACTCCGAATGATTTGAGATATTGCTGGTAAGTGACCAGGACAAGTTGCTATTTGTAGGGTGAAGGTGCATTAGCGGCAGGGGTTAGTGAAGAGGGTGATGGTAATAACCAGACAGACTGACTCACTAGGAAAGCTGCTCCAGAGGGGATTCCTTGCGATCCACCCAAAATACAATCATTGTGATTATGGCCAAAGAGGCTAGGCACCATAGGAAAGACTTTCCCTCATCACTCACAGCAAGTAAGGTCTCCCCCATTATACATGATACGAACATATGAATTAGGGTTAGGCCACTCGAGCCAGCTCGGCCATTCAATAAGATGATTGGTGATCTGATCATGGCCTCAACATTCCTATCACAAGAATGGCTCTAATTTGAATTGTGTCACACCTTAATGTCTTAGAAAATAATTAATTTTGTTTATGGATCAAATTGGGGCACGTTTCTCTTTCCTTGAGTTCTCAATGCACCAGGACATCCATCACCACCTGAACCTGTGTCTCATCTGTGTCCAAATTAATCTAGACCTGTGAAGTGAAAGGTCCCAATGGACATATCCCATCTGAATGATGCTCCGTGGAAAATATTGCAGTTTGATTATACAGGCCTATTACACACAGTAAAAGGAGGGGACCGGTATATCCTGGTAGTTATAGGTATGTTTACATGGTGGATTGAAGCTTTCCCTGTCTGTATAAATGATGCAGTCACCTACAGCTAAAACTTTGTGGGAACAGATCTTTACCAGATGGAGCTTTCTGAAAAAGATAGAGAGTGATAATGGTTCTCATTTCACAGCAGAGGCAATACAGCAGCTGTGTCATCTTGTGGGTGTGGAACAACATTTCTGCATCCCCTACCGCCCAGACTCTAGTGGGATGGTCAAGATGTTTAATCACTCTGGAGAAACGACACTGAAAAAGCTGTCATGAACGGAGCTGATGATCTGATCAAGCCCAATGACTGGGTCACTGCCCCACCTGGTGTCTTAATGACCATTCACTCCACTCCTGTTCACTCCCCGGTCACAGCTCATTGTCCAATCCAGATCGTGCTTCCCACCGGGTCCCACACCCCATGGCTACTCAACAGACTCAGGACCAGTTTCTCCAGAACCTCCAACAAACCTCAGCATTCTCCCTGCTACAGGCAATGGAGAAGATGGTGCTGCCCATCTCAACACCTCCAGGGAGAAACACCCCACCTGTTACATAAACTGTTCAATGGGAGATGAAGTGACGTTAAAAATATTGTTAAATGGGGGGGCTACTTGGGAAGGTCCATATGGCGTTCTACATAAATTGGGAGAAACAAGTCTTAGATTGAGTATTCAGTAACGAGAGAAGGAAACGCAATATGTGTGTTACCATGGAGATCAGTGTAAACTGTATAAAATGGAAAGTCAGATAACTAGACGGAGAATAAATGCAGTGTTTGATTTTATCCAACAGGAACAACGTGTGGATGGTCATCGTGCTCCTGGACTGTGTCCAGGTTGAAGTTCTGTTCCGGCCGTATGATCCTCCCCCAGTTTGTTCTTTCTGAGCTCCAGCCAGGTGATGTTAAACACTCAGGTGGGAAAAACAAAAATCTACAACAATGAGTTTAACACAGCTGATTTATTTGATATATAACCAGAATATTAAACTTCAGTGCAATTATTATCGGCAGAAAGGAACACCAACTCTCAGAATGAACATGGTCCAGTCCTGGATGTGATTAACAGCTGCAATCACAGCAGAATCCAACCCCTGCAGTCACTTGTGTACTCGCTGGTGCCTCACCAGGTGGGATGACTGGGTGAACCCTTTCCCACACTCAGAGCAGGTAAACAACCTCTCCCCAGTGTGAACTCGCTGGTGTCTCAGCAGATGGGATGAATGGATGAATGCTTTCCCACAGTCGTAGCAGGAGAATGGTCTCTCCCCAGTGTGAACTCTCTGGTGGGCCAGCAGGTGGGCTGACTGAATCCCTTCCCACAGGCAGAGCAGGTGAACGGCCTCTCCCCCGTGTGAACTCGCTGGTGTATCCGAAGGTCGGATGAATTAATGAATCCCTTCCAACACATGGAGCAGGTGAATGGCCTCTCCTCAGTGTGAGTGATTTGGTGCCTTAGAAGGTCGGATGACCGAGCGAATCCCTTTGGGCACATGGAACAGGGGAACGGTCTCCTCGCAGTGTGAGTGTGTCGATGAGTTTCCAGCCGGGATGAGTATTTGAATCCCTTCCCACAGTCCCCACATTTCCATGGTTTCCCCATGGTGCGGTCATCCTTGTGTCTCTCCAGGTTAGGTGATCAATTAAAGCCTTGTCCACAAACAGTACACGTGTACAATTTCTCCTCACTGTGAATGGTATGATGCTTTTTCAGGCTGTGTAACTGGTCAAAGCTCTTTCCACAGTCAGTACACTGGAACACTTTCACTCGAGTGTGTGGGTGTCTTTTCCAGTCACGCTGATGCTTGAAATTTTTTCCTCAGACAGAACAGACAAACATTTCTGCTTCTACATTCAAGGGCCGATGATATTCAGGTCCTGATGAATTGAGTGGCTTTGACAGATCTTGATAATTGGTTTTAGTTTCCCTTTGACACTCCAAGCCTGTAAAAAGAGAAAATATAGAATAGAAAGAGGCCATTGGACCAACTAGTGTGTGCTGGTGTTTACATTCCACACGCTTCCCCTTCCATTCCATCTAACTCAGCTCAGTCTTTCAGTTCATCTTTCTATTCCTTTTTCTCTCATGTACTCATCTAGTTTCCTTTTGAAATTATCTTAGCTTTTTGCCATAACCACTTCCTGTGGTCGTGAGTTCCACTTTCTAACCACTCTGAGTAAACATATTTCTCCTTATTTCCCTCTTGGATTTATCAGTAACTATCTTGTATTTCTGGCTCCTAGTTGTGGATTCTCCGACAAATGGAAACATTCTCTCCACATCTACAAGGTCCCAAATGGCAGACTGGGCAGAAAAATAAAAACTCATGGGATCCCAGAGAAAGTTACAAGTTGAATACAAGTTGAATCCAAAATTGGCTCAATGGCAGGAAGTGATTATGATGGTCGATGGGTGGTATTTTGTGAATGGACGGCTGTTTCCAGTGGGGTTTCACAGGGCTCAGTATTGGCTCCTTCATTCGTGGTTTATATAATTGAGTCAGACCTAAATACGAACATACAAATTAGGAGCAGGAGTAAGCCACTCAGCCCCTCAAGCCTGCTCTGCCATTCAATAAGATCATGGCTGATCTGATTGTAACCTCAACCCCATATTCCTGCCTACCCCCGATAACCTTTCACACCCTTGTTAATCAAGGACCTATCGAGCTCTGCCTTAAAAATATTCAAAGACTGTGCTTCCACTGCCTTTTGAGGAAGAGAGCTCCAAAGACTCACAACCCTCTGAGAGAAAAAATTTCTCCTCATCTCCGTCTTAAATGAGCGACCCCTTATTTTTAAACGGTGACTAGATTCTCCAACAAGAAGAAACATCCTCTCCACATTCACCCTGTCAAGACACCTCAGGATCATAAACGTTTCAATTAAGTCACCTCTTACTCTTCTAAATTCCAGTGGATACAAGCCTAACCTGTCCAGCATTTCCTCATAAGACATTCCTGGTATTAGTCTAGTAAACCTTCACTGAACTGCTTCCATCTTTCTTTTACATCTTTCTTTAAATAAGGAGATCAGTACTGTACACAATACTACAGATGTGGTCTCACCAATGCCCTGTACAACTGAAGCATAACCTCACTACTTTTGTAATCAATTCCCCTCACAATAAATTCTAACATTCTATTAGCTTTCCTAATTACCTGTTGTACCTGCACACCAGCCTTTTCTGGTTCATGCACTTGGACACCCAGATCCCTCTGAATCTCAGAGTTCTGCAATCTCTCACCATTTAGATAATAAACTTCTTTTTTATTCTTCCTGTCAAAATGAACAATTTCACATTTACCCACATTATACTCCATTTTCCAGATCTTTTCCCACTCACTTAACCTATCTATTTCACTTTGTAGCCTACTTATGTCCACTTCACAATTTACTTTCCTACCTATCTTTGTGTTGTCAGCAAATTTAGAAACCATTGCTTTGGTTCCTTCATCCATGTCATTTATATAAATTGTAAATAGGCGTGGCCCCAGCACTGATCCCTATGGCACAGCACTCATTACATTCTGCCAACCAGAAAAAGACCCATTTATGCCAACTCTCTGCTTCTTGTTAGCTAGCCAATCTTCTATCCATGCCAATATGTTACCCCCTACACCAAGATCTTTTATTTTCTGTAATAAACTTTAATGTAGCACTTTACCAAATGCCATCTGGAAATCTAAGTACAGTACATCCACATTCGTCCCCTTTATCTGCAGCACATGTGAGTCCTTCAAAGGACTCCAATAAATTGGTTAAACATG
This sequence comes from Cetorhinus maximus, assembly GCF_964194155.1. Lineage (NCBI taxonomy): Eukaryota > Metazoa > Chordata > Chondrichthyes > Lamniformes > Cetorhinidae > Cetorhinus > Cetorhinus maximus. Next base: position 243,504 of record NW_027596270.1, on the reverse strand, counting down.
ATTTCCTTTCCACAAAACCATGTTGACTCTTCCTGATTGCCTTGAATTATTCTAAGTGCCCTGCTATAACATTGTTAATAATAGCGTCTAATATCTTCCCTATGACAGATGTTAGGCTAACTGATCTATAGCCTCCTGCTTTCTGTCTCCCTCCCTTTTTGAATAAAGGAGTTATATTTGCTATTTTCCAATCTAATGGACATGAACAGGAAGTTTGCTGATGATACAAAAATGGTTGTGTGTTTTATAATGAGGAAGAAAGCTGTAGGGAAAACAAGGCAAAGGATTACATGATAAATGGAAGGATACTGAGAATTGTAGAGGAACAGAGAGATCTTGGAGTTCATGTCCACGGATCCCTGAAGGTAGCAGGACAGGTAGATGTGGTGATTAAGAAAGCCTACAGGATATTTACCCCTATTAGCCAAGGCATAGAATATAAGAGCAGTAAGGTTCTACTTGAACTGCATAAAACACTAGTTAGGCCAGAGCTAGAGTACTGTGTACTGTACAGGAAGGATGTGATCGCACCAGAGAGAGTACAGGGGGGATATAAGAAGATGTGCCAGGAATGGAGAATTTTAGCTCTGAGGTAAGATTGGATAGGCTGGGGTGGTTTTCTTTGGAGCAGAGGAGGCTGAGGGGAGACTTAAAGGAAATGTATAAAATTATGAGGGGTTTAGATAGATTGGATAGGAAGGCACTATTCCCTTTGGTTGAGGGGTCCATGATGAGGGAAAGAAGTAGGAGGTATAGAGGGGATATGAGGGAATTCTTTTTCACCCAGAAGGTGGTGGGGAGCTGTAACCCGCTGCCTGAAAGGATGGTAGATGCAGAAACCCTCATAACATTTAAAAAGTGTACATTAATGATCTAGACATGAATCTAGGAGCTATGATCAGTAAGTTCGCAGATGAAATGAAAATCTGTGGTGTGGGAAATAGCAAGGAGGAAAGCTTTAGACCACAGGACAATATAGATGGGCTGTCAGATGGGCAGAACAGTGGCAAGTGGAATTTAATCCTGAAAATGTGAGGTGATGCATTTTGGGAGGACTAACAAGGCAAGGGAGTACATGAGAATGATAGGACTTTAGGAAGTAGAAAGGATCAGAGGGACCTTTGTGTGCATGTCCATAGATCTTTGAAGGCAGCAGGACAGGTGTATAACGTGGTTAAGAAGGCATATTGGATATTTGTCTTTATTAGTCAAGGCATTGAATACAAGAGCAGGGACATTATGATGGAGCTGTATGAAGCATTAGTTAGGCCACATCTGGAGTAGTGTATGCAGTTCTGGTCGCCACACTGTAGGAAGGATATGATTGCACTGGAGAGGGTGCAGAGGAAATTCACCAGGATGTTGCCTAGGCTGGATGTTTCAGCTATGAAGAGAGACTGGATAGGCTGGGGTTATTTTTATTAGAACAGAGAAGGCTGAGGAGGGACCTGATTGGGGTGTACAAAATTATGTGGGCCATAGATAGGGTAGATAGGAAGAAACTTTTCCCCTTAGTGGAGGGTCAATAACCAGGGGGCATAGATTTAAGGTAAGGGGCAGGAGCTTTAGAGGGATTTGAGGAAAAATCTTTTCATCCAGAGGGTGGGGGGTATATGGAGCTCACTGCCTGAAAGGGTGGGAACCCTCAAAACATTTAAGAAGTATTTAGATGAACATTTGAAATGTCATAGCATACAGGGCTACAGGTCAAGTGTTGGAAAATTAGATTAGAGCAGATAGGGCTTGATGACCGGGCCAGACATGATAGGCCAAAGGGCCTGTTTCTGTGCTGTATAGCTCTACGGCTCTAGGTATTTGGATGTACACTTGAAGTGATGTAACCTGCAAGGCTACGGACCAAGAACTGGAAATTGGGATCTGGCTGGATGACTACTAGTTGGTCATTACGGACACAGCGGACTGAATGAATTACAACATGGACAACAAACTTTACCCAAAACTGGGACTGTAACTCTCACTAATAACACAGCTCAATGGTTTGCCCATTTTAGCTGCCAAGTATGTTTATATAAGCACACGAGGTAATTTGCCTGCATAGAACAAATTCTTCAACATTCCCAATGAGATCGATGTAATCATTAAAAGATGAAAAGATCATTAAAAGTTTCCCAGTCTCTCTAATATCTGAAATCTTTGCCCACAGACATTTCACCTTCCACATTCAGAGGGCGATGATATTCAGGTCCTGATGAATCAGGTAACTGTCAGATCATGACATGATATTTGGTTTGAGGTTCCCGCTTGGGAATCCTCCTGTTCTAACTCCTGTAAAAGGAGTTTCCAGGGAAGTTTCACTGTGAATCCAGGATCGAAATTCACAACATATTTTCTTCCTGCATCCGGTCCGAGGATGGCCGCGCCTGCGCCTGCGCCCTGTCGCTATAAAGACGGCGGCTGCGCATGCGCCAGGCTGCACATTATCCCTATAAAGATGGCGGCTGCTAACTCGGACCTGTCACTAGCAGAAACATCAACAGTGTTGAGCCTCTCGGTGTAAATAACGGATTGTATCAAAAGTACTGGAACAGACTTCTCACCCTCCGGACGCTTTTTGAATGATGGCGGATAAGGAGACCCAGAATGCTCCGCGCGAATGAATACGCCCTATCTCCACCAGAAGGGCAGTAACGCGCAGGCGCAGGACGGCTCCGCCCCCGGAAGCCGCCTGTCTGAGCGGAGCATGCGCAGTGTGGCTCCAGGCTGAGCGCAGCCTCAGAGAGAGTGAGCGCGGCTCCTGGAGTCTGAACGGGAGCGGCCGGGAGCGGGAGGAAGAAGGATTCCTGTAGGAGCTGTTAATCCATTTCACACAGGCAGATACTTTTAATTTATGATGGGTTTATAGGAGTCAGTAGCAAGGCAGCTCATATTGCCAATCCCCAGTTACCTGTTGAGAAATTGATGGTGGGTTTTGTTCTTGAACCGCTGCAGCCCGTGTGGTGAAGGGGCTTCCACAAAACTGTTAGGTAAAGACTGAGAGGATCTTCATCCAGTGATGAAGCAACAGTGACGTGTGTCCCAGTCTGTAACACTGACTTACATTTATAACGGTGATGTGTGTCCCAGTCTGTAACACTGACTTACATTTATAACGGTGATGTGTGTCCAAGTCGGTAACATTGACTTACATTTATAACGGTGATGTGTGTCCAAGTCTGTAACACTGCCTTACATTTATAACGGTGATGTGTGTCCCAGTCTGTAACACTGACTTACATTTATAACGGTGATGTGTGTCCAAGTCTGTAACACTGACTTACATTTATAACGGTGATATGTGTCCAAGTCGGTAACATTGACTTACATTTATAACGGTGATGTGTGTCCAAGTCTGTAACACTGACTTACATTTATAACGGTGATGTGTGTCCTAGTCTGTAACATTGACTTACATTTATAACGGTGATGTGTGTCCCAGTCTGTAACATTGACTTACATTTACAACGGTGATATGTGTCCTAGTCTGTAACACTGACTTACATTTACAATGGTGATATGTGTCCAAGTCTGTTACACTGACTTACATTTATAACAGTGATGTGTGTCCCAGTCTGTAACATTGACTTACATTTATAATGGTGATGTATGTCCCAGTCTGTAACATTGACTTACATTTATAACAGTGATATGTGTCCTAGTCTGTAACATTGACTTACATTTATAATGGTGATATGTGTCCAAGTCTGTAACATTGACTTTCATTTATATAGCACCTTTGATGTAATCAAACATTCCAGGGTGTTTTATGGGAGTTTTACAAAGCAACATCTGACACCGAGACACACAGCGATATCAGGGAAGAAAGTCAAAAGTTTGGTCAAAGAGGTAGGTTTGAAGGAGTGTCTTAATGAGGAAAGTAAGTTACAGAGGTAGAGAGATTTCATGAGGGATATTGTGAGTTTTTGCCTTTGGCCCAGCCACAAACACTGAAGGAACTGAAAATGGGGTTGCTTAAGAGACCGGAATTAGATGAGCACAGAGATCTCAGAGGGCTGTGGGGCTGGAGGAGATGACAGAAACAGGTGTGGGCAAAGCTTTGGAGAGATTTGGAAACAGATGAAAGTTTTAAGATTTGAAGCACTGCTCAACCTGAAGCCTAAGTAGCTCAGTGAGTAGAGTAGTGAAGGGAAGCAGAGTTTTGGATAATCTCAGCTTTACAGAGAGGTTGAATGTGGGATGAATTAGAATATTCAAATTTAGGGAGTGGAATGGATGAGAGTTGCAGAAGCAGATTAGCTGACTCAGGGGAAAAGCAGGTGAGATTGCTGAGGTGGAAATAGGCGGTGTTCTGTGGTCAGGCGATCAGCTGGGGGGAAACATGACACTGAGATTGTGCCCAGCCTTGTCCAGCCTGGGACAGTTTCCAGGGAGAGGAATGAAGTCAGTGGCTATGGAATAGTTTAGAGCGGGGACTGAAGACAATGTCTTTGGTCTTCACGATATTTAACTGGAGGAAATTTCTGTTCATCCAGTACTAGGAGTCAGACAAGTCAGGACAGTTTCAACTTGGAGGGGAACTTGGAAGTGATGGTTTTCATATACACCTGCTTCTCTGGTTCTTCCAGATGGTAGAAGTTGAGGGTTTGGAAGTTTCTGTCAAAGTTTAGGTTGAGTTGTGGATATATAAAATCCCTCTCCTTTGCCCCCTAATGCTCCCACATCTCAAAGTCTGCCTGTTCTCCCTTAGAAGCCAGAGTCCAGATCCAGATGAGATGGTGGATCCCTTTCCCTGAAGGACATTAGTGAACCAGTTGGGTTTTTATGACAATCCAGCAGTTTTCATGGTCACTTTTCCCTAGTGCCGGCCCCACAAATTACCAGATTCATTCAGCTCAATTTCACAATCTGTCTTTGTGGGTTCTCTTGCTCACTCCCTTTTCTCTGTTTTAAGTCAATTTCACAGGGTATTGGAGGGGAAGAATTTACAGTCAGGAAATTCAAACCCAAAATCACTTCAGGATCTAACAGAGTTGCAGAATTTATCGTAACCTGAATATTGTCGGATTTTGAACATGGAAGGAAAAAACACCATTCACAGTTGGGAGAAACCATACACGTGTTCTGTGTGTGGACGAGGCTTCAACCGATCATCTGACCTGTCGAGACACAAGCGCAGTCACACTGAGGAGAAACCGTGTAAATGTGGGGACTGTGGGAAAGGATTCAATTTTCCAGTTCAGCTGGAATCTCATCGGCGCAGTCACACCGGGGAGAAGCCGTTCACCTGTTCCGAGTGTGGGAAGGGATTCACTCTGTCATGTAACCTATTGGCTCACCAGCGAGTTCACTCTGACGAGAAACCTTTTAAATGCCCAGACTGTGGGAAGTGCTATAAAAGTTCTGGTGAACTGATGCGCCATCAACGTATTCACACTGATGAGAGCCCATTCAGGTGCTCTCGGTGCCATACTGGGTTCAGGCAATTATCTGACCTCACTGTACACCAGCGAGTTCACACTGGAGAGAGGCCATTCACCTGCTCCGAGTGTGGGAAGGGATTCACTCAGTTAGCCAACCTGCTGACACACCAGCGCATTCATACTGGTGAGAGGCCGTTCACCTGCTCCTTGTGTGGAAAGGGATTCACTACATTATCCAACCAGCTGGAGCACCAGCGAGTTCACACTGGGGAGAGGCCATTCACCTGCACCGTATGTCAGAAGGGATTTGCTCACTCATCCACCCTGCTGAGACACCAGCGAGTTCACAAAGATGCATGAGAACGCCACCATCTTCATGTTTCCCACCAAGCCCCACGCCATCCTGACTTGGAACTATATCGCCGTTCCTTCACTGTCACTAGAAGAAAATCCAGGAACCCCTTTCCTAACAGCACTGTGGGTGTACCTATCCCACACGGACTGCAGTGATTCAAGAAGGCAGCTCACCAGCACCTTCTCAAGGGCAATTAGGGATAGGCAATAAATGCTGGCCTGGCCAGTGACACCAGCGACACCCACATCCCATGAACGAATAAGTAAAAAAACTTATAGTGCTTGAATTTTGCTGTTAATCACACTTAGAACTGAACTACGTTCCTAGTTTATTTCTGCGGATGTAAATGAACTCCAGCCCAGTTATAGGGATTAATATTCTGGATAAAAGTTAAATAAATCAGCTTTGTTTTAAATACACAATATGTTGAGTCATTTTAATATCTCTAACACGTTAGCTCCTTTTGAATTGCTCTCCCTCTCCTCTGTCTCCTCCATCCTCACCCCCAACAAGTGCTCATGGAGGAGCAGCTCATGGTCTTCTTTGTCACTAAAATTGAGACAATCCAACCAGCTGCCTCTGTTGTTTCCCTCCCTTCCCCTAACCTACTGGGCCAAACCTCCCCTAACGTTCCCCTTATACCGAGATCTGAACTCACATATTCTAGTTTCTCTCCCACCTCCCCTCATGCCCTCTCAGAGCTCATCTTGTCCATGAGACACACCTCCTGCTCCATTGACACTATTCCCACTAAACTACTGACTGCACAACCTCTCCATGGGAAGATAATGCAGTGGATTCGGAGCTCTCTTCCCCCCAGCTCTGATCTAAGAAGCTGCAGCTACACTGGAGATATTTATATTTAACTTGTTCACCACATTCGTCATCTGGCCCTGTTCAAACCATAACCACAAGGATATCTGTGTATTGTTCTGAGTGTGAACACAAGGCTGTGTCACTATTACACACAGGTACCATTTCCTTGGTTCACATCTCTATACAATGACCAGCTCTTTACACATCCCCTTCCACACTCAAATCAACATCACAAATACAGATTATCTGCTCATTATCAGATTAGTTGTGGGATCTTGCTGGTTCCTCAAATCCCCTGCCCTTTATTTTCAATCTATGCCCCATGGTTATTGACACCACCTCTAAGGGGAAATGTTTCTTCCTATCTACCCGATCTATGCCCCTCATTATTTTGTACACCTCTATCAGGTCCCCCCTCAGCCTTCTCTGCTCGAAGGAAAACAACCCTCGCCTATCCAGTTTCTCTTCATAGCTGAAACGCTCCAGCCCAGGCAACATCCTGGTGAATCCCCTCTGCACCCTCTCCAGTGCAATCACATCCTTCCTATAGTTTGGTGACCAGAATTGCACACAGTACTCCAGCTGTGGCCTAACTTACATTGTATACACTCCAGCATAACCTCCCTGCTCTTATATTCTGTGTCTCGGTTAATAAAGGCAAGTGTCTCATATGAGCTGGGGTGGGGTGGAGACAGGCGACATTATGGAGATTGAAATATCTGGTGTTAGTGATGGTGTGGATATGTGGTCAGAAACTTATCTTGGGGTTAAATCTGACACCAGGATTGTGAACAGTGTGGTTGAGCCTCAGACAGTTCCCAGGGAGAGGGATGCACACGGCCGTTATGGAACAGAATTTTCCAGGCTGATCAAATCCACAAGGGAGACTTGGCCAAACTATCACAATGATTTTTCTATTTGCATTTATTACAAGGAGGCTTGTGCACTGAAGTCAGAAGTAATGAGTCCACGGCCACCTTCAGAGATTTTAAAGATTAATTTAAAGTGTTTATTAACTTTAATAAAACCTTAAGAAAATAAAAATAAGAAAAAACTTAAACACACACACACAAAATCACAGTTACACAGTTACTTAATCTTATAGCATTTCGCAAAATTCATACTTAACCAGACTACCAACTACACACTTCCTTTAAGGCAACAGCCCAAATAGATTCCCAATTTATAAAGACATTCAATACTATTACCACTAGCACCCACTCAACATTGAAATTCCAACGGCTTTTAACACAACCTTGGTTACTGGAACAGCAAACTTCTGGAGGGTAGCTAGAGGCTTCCCCCCTCCAAAGTCTGTTTCACACGTTGCACCTTTCAAGTTCTCACATGGCCATACCCCACACAACCTTCCATCCTTCTTTAAATATATTTTATACCTTTTGATTTGTAAATCCCATTGTTTCTCTTTCAAAGTTACTTTTCCCAGAATATAAAAATCTTTCACGTTGTTATTATGGCCAGCACTTCTGGGAAAAACGAATGCAATCACTTTGCCTGACTTATCTTGTCAGTTGTAAACATTACACCATCCCTTTGAAAATCAAACAACTCCTTCATTTATCTAAACACGTAAATTACCTTCACACCTTATCCACTGAGACCTCATTCTAGCTCACTCATCCCCATTTCAAATGCTTCTTTTACACCTCACTCCTTTGATAATTTAAACCTTGCAGTCTAATTGTCTTTAGTTAATTAAATTAGCCACACACACTGAACCATAAGCTTGCTTTACAATATGCCACAATAATATCTGAAAAAAATCTGATAGTTCCTTGACAATTCGAAGTGGTGACTGAAGACAATAGTTTTGGTCTTCCCAAATTTTGATTGGAGAAAATTCCTGCTCATTCAGTACTTGGTGTCGGATAAGCAGTTTGATAATTTAGTAACAGTGGAGGAATGGAGAGGGATGGTGGTGAGGTAGAGCTGGGCATTGTCAGTGTACATGTGAAAACTAACACGGTGCTTCTGGATGATGTTGCCTAGTGGCAGCTTGTAGATGAGAAATAGGAGGGGCCAAAGATAGATCCTTGGGGGACACCAAGTTCAAGGACTTTGTAGAGAAAAAGGAGTTTGGAGATGGGGTGGTAGGTTGTAAAGATGGTGGGATAAAGGTTTGTTTCTTCTCAGGAGGGTGATGGTGGTGGATTTTAAGGCAAGAGGGACAGATAAGAGAAAGAACCATTAACAATATCAGCTAACATGGAGAAAATGGATGGTCAGCAGTTTCGTGAGAATAGTGCCAAGGCATCAGACATTGACAAGATGACCTCTGAGAGGGCAAGAGGGGAGAGAGGGGCGAAACTGGAGAAAAACACAGGTTCAGGGCAAGGGGCAAGGGGGAGCTTTAGAAAGAGTTTGGCCCAGTGGGCCAGTGGAAGGAGGAAAGCAGCTGATCGGATTGTCTCAATCGTAGTGACAAAAAAGATCCATGAGCTCCTCACACTTGTTGTTGGAGGTGTGGATGAAGGAGACAGAGGAGAGGGAGAGCACTTCAAAAGGAACTAATTTGTGTTAGAGATATTAAAAAGACTCAACACAGTGCAAGTTTAAGCTGATTTATTTGACTTTATCCAGAATATTAATTGGACTGGAGTTTATTAACATCAGCAGAAACAGACCAAATGGACACAGTTCAGTCCTGGATGTGATTAACAGAAAAACCCAATCACTTGTGAACTTGCTGATGTTTCAGCAGTTTGGATGAGGTTATGAATCCCCTCCCACACTCGGGGCAGGTGAATGGCCTCTCCCCAGTGTGAACTCGCCGGTGTCTCAGCAGGGAGGATGTGGTTGTGAATCCCCTCCCACACTCGGGGCAGCTGAATGGCCTCTCCCCAGTGTGAACTCGCTGGTGTCTCAGCAGGGAGGATGTGGTTGTGAATCCCCTCCCACACTCAGAGCAGGTGAATGGACTCTCGCCAGTGTGAGTGCGCTGGTGTGTCAACAGGATGGATAAGCGAGTGAATCCCATCCCACACTCTGAGCAGGTGAATGGTCTCTCCCCATTGTGAACTCGCTGGTGTACAATGAGTTGAGATGATTGTCTGAACCCAGTCCCACAGTGAGAGCACCTGAACGGTCTTTCATCGGTGTGAACACGTTGATGGATCATCAGGTCCCCGGAACTTTTAAAGCACTTCCCACAGTCTGGACATTTGAAAGGTCTCTCATCAGTGTGAACACTTTGGTGATTCAGCAGGGTGGATGTGTTAGCAAATCCCTTCCCACACTTGGAGCAGGTGAATGGGCTCTCCCCAGTGTGAATTCGCTGGTGTACAGTGAGGTTAAATAATGTCTTGAAACCAGTCCCACAGTGAGAGCACCTGAATGGCCTCTCGTCAGTGTGAACACGTTGATGGGCAGTCAGTTCCCGGGGACTTTTAAAGCACTTCCCGCAGTCAGGACATTTGAAAGGTCTCTCGTCAGTGTGAACTCGCTGGTGTGTCAGCAGGGTGGATGAGCGAGCAAATCCCTTCCCACACTCGGAGCAGGTGAACGGCCTCTCCCCAGTGTGAACTCGCCGATGTTTCAGCAGGCTGGACGAACAAGTAAATCCCTTCCTACACTCAGGGCAGGTGAATGGCCTCTCCCCAGTGTGAATTCGTTGATGATTTTCCAGCTCTGATGGGTAATTAAATCCCTTCCCACAGTCCCCACATTTCCACGGTTTCTCCCTGTTGTGACTGCATTTATGTTTCGACAGATTAGATGATCGGTTGAAGCCTCGTCCACACACAGAACACGTGTACGGTTTCTCCCCACTGTGAACGGTGCTTTTTCCTTCCATGTTCAACTTCCGATGATATCTGGGTGACGATAAACTGGGCAACTCTGTCAGATCCTGATGTGATGTTTGGTTTCAGTTTCCCAACTGCAAATCCTCCCCTTCTAATACCCTGTGAAATTGATTTAAAACAGAGAAAAGGGAGTGAGAGAGAATCCACAAAAACAGGTTGTGAAATTGAGCTGAATGAATCTGGTAATTTGTGGGGCCGGCACCAGGGAAAAGTGACCATGAAAACTGCTGGATTGTCATAAAAACTCAACTGGTTCACTGATGTCCTTCAGGGAAGGGAATCTGCCACCCAGTCTGGGCCTACACAAGGCACAGGCCTAGATGGGAGAAGACAGGAAGAGAGAGAAGGGTTGGGGTGGGAGAGGGAACGTTTGAGAAAGAGGGATTACAACTCAACCAGAATTTTGACAGAAACTCAAAACCCTGAACCTCCACCACCTAGAAGGGCCAGCTTACCACCACCTTCTCAAAGGAAGCTAGGGATGGGCAATAAATGCTGGCCCATCCAGCAAAGCCCACATCCTGTGAATGAATGAAAAAAACATAAGGTATTAGCTAATCATAAAAGTATCACAGACACAGATTTAAGATTTAGGGTAAGATCTACAGCAGGAATGTGAGGAAGAAATTTCACACATTGAGTGTTAATGACCTGGAACTCAATGCTTAAACTCAAAGACCGATAATATCCAGGTCCTGATGAATCGAGTGACTCGAGTCAGATCTTAATGTGATCTTTGCTTTGAGTTGCTCTGTGTGTAAATCCTCCCCTTCCAATCCCCTGTAAAGAGTTTCCAAAATCCATCCCCGTCAGTCCAGGGTAGAAATTCACAACCTTCTCTCCTCCTGCTGACAGGGACAACTGCGCATGCGCCCTGCTGCACATTAACCCCGCTCAAGATGGCGGCTGTTAACCCGCGCCTTTTGCTGGAGACCCGATCCCGCAGCCTTCGCCCTGCAGATAGTTTCTTATTTTGGGTTCAGAGCCGCATCGAGTGCTTACAAACCCTCCCCGTCCACCTACCGGCTTTATTTCTCCCTGCACTCCGCCCTTTATCTTATCTCCTGTGGATCCGACAAACAAGCCTCTGTTCACCGCCATTACACACACTGCGCATGCTCCAGATCACAGTGCCCTGTGGATTGACGGAAACTCCGGACCAATAGGAAAAGGGGGCGGAGCTGGAGGTCCGATCGTGAGCGTGTGATCCTCCAACCAATCGGAGTGAATGAGGGGCGGGGCTGAATCCGGATGTCCCTCATTGGCTGAAACTCTGCATCATTTTGAAAGCTGATTTGTCTCAACCTCCAGGAGAAAACTGGACCTTTCTGTTTGTGGCTTTAAACAGATGAAACCCTGTGGGTGTGAAGCATACGTTTCAACATTTGTTAATGAAATGTGGGAACATGATGAAACAATGCTCAAACAATTCATGGGCTGACTTAAATGAATAACTGGGGAGACATGGAGTGTTAACATTAAAACAAGGAGAGTCCCTGTTTCCAATAAGTGAACTGGCAGAAGGGTGAGGACAGGTTCAGGAGAATGTCATAATTCAGAATAACACAGACTCTGAAGAAGAGTCATACGGACTCGAAGCATTAACTCTGTGTTTCTTTCCACAGATGCTGTCAGACCTGCTGAATTTTTCCAGAATTTTTTGTATTTCTTACAGACTATAAAGGAACAGCTGATCTCAAAGATAATCTTTTGCAGTATGTGTGGAGGGGATCAGCTGAATCAGGTTTAAAGGGGTGAAATGATATTTTTTGTAGATTGGACAATCACATTAAAATCTGCAACTCAGATGGGACCATGGATTATTGCAGATTTCCATCGGTGCATTATTCCAGGAAGCCTTAAAATCATATGGACGGTATTTCAGAACCAGGGTTCCAACTGTACGGGGGCAACGGGCAATTTTATCCCAGAAAAACCCGCAAAAAATCAATCACAGGGACAGCCACTACAAGAACAACCTTTGTCGGAGGCAGAATCTGTGAGCAGGAGCTCATCCAGTCGCAATGCAGAATCCCAGCTGCTGGGGTGCTGGGTAATTGTGAGTGGAAAATATTTTTTTTGTGATTACTTTGTGGTTATGGGATTGAAACTTTGACCGTAGACCAATCAATAAAGATCAGAACCAAATGATAAAGAAACACCAATGCACGGAACTTCCATTATACAGCAGAAGGAAAGGGAATGGGCATTTGTAAAGAATTTACAGCAAGTTAGTTGAACATGACTTGCCCTTAACACGTTTGAGCTGGCTTGAAATATGTTTAAATCACTTCTAGAAATGGAACATGGCAGAGCACCCATTTACTAGGATTTGCGTGTGATTTTTCTTTTTATTTGTTCACAATTGGGTATCAGAAAATTGTTTTCGTTCTCTATTTTGTGTTTCAATGGCACTGCCGATACCCACAATCTCCTGCGTGTGTGAAAGTGCCCTAGTCACTGTGCAGGAGCCCAACGCGCAGGCGCAATGCTGATGATACCTGGAGCATGCGCAGTGTCAGTTTGCTCAGAGCCCTGGGAGTGCGGGAGACGCGGGTGAGATTCGCTGAGGCGGAGGGAGCAGCGGTTCTGGGAGCCGGGAGCCGGGGTGGGGAGGATCCAGAAACACCCGGTGTAGGCCGCAATCCCGGATCACAGCCTCCATGACCCGTGTTTGCAGCTCCGGGGCTTCTTCCCGGTGACAGAGCCGGGTTCAGGGGAAGAGGCTCCGGAGCGGGAGATTCAAAAACTGCGGGGAGACCGCGGGCCGCCCGGGGGCTCAGAAACTGGGGGGACGGACACAGGGTCCGGGTAAGACCCACCCGGGAGGGTCCCCCCTCCTGTGTCCCGCCTGACGGCAGCTGGGATCCCGCCTGAGACCCTGAATCAGAGACACAGGAGCTGGAGAACTGAACCCAGGCAGAGGAGAGGGAGGGAGAAAACTGGGAGTGGAGGAAAGAAATGGTGGAGATGGTGAGATGGGTTTGGATTTCAGCCCAGGGAGGAGGGAGAGTGTGTGGGACGGGGATTTACAGTTTGGGGGAACAAGAGAAAAAAGGATGTTCCATAGAAACTAGAATTGTCTGTTCAGAATTTCAGTCCTGGATTTAAAGTGATGACTTTTGTAAACTCGTTTTACAGGGTATTAAACGGAGGTGACTGGCAGACAGAAAATGCAAAGCTAACATCACAACAAGATCTGTCAGAGGCACTGAATTCATCAGGACCTGAGCATCATCAACCTTTGAATGTGGAAGGAGAAATGTTCGTCTATTCTGTCTTTGGGAAAGGATTTCAAACATCTGTGTGACTGGAAAAGCCTCAACACACACACACACCCGAGTGAGAGTGTTCCAGTGAACTGACTTTGGAAAAAACTTTAAGCAGTTACACAGTCTGCAAAAATATCTCACCATTCACAGTGGGGAGAAACTGTTCACGTGTTGTGTGTGGACAAGGCTTCAACTAATCGTCCAACCTGGAGAGAGACAAGGACCCCCACACCATGGAAAAACCATGGAAATGTGTGGACTGTGGGAAGGGATTCAATTTCCCATCCCAACTGGAAGTTCATCGGCGCAGTCATACTGGGGAGAGACCGTTCACCTGCTCCATCTGTGGGAAGGGATTCACCCATTTGTACAACCTTCGGACACACCAGCGAGTTCACACTGAGGAGAGGCCATTCACCTGCCCTGTGTGTGGGAAGGACTTCACTCGGTCATCCCACATTGTGACACACCAACTTGTGCACACTGATAAGAGACCGTTTACATGTTCTGACTGTGAGAAGAGTTTTAAATGCAGAAAAGATCTGCTGGTACATCAACGTATTCACACTGGGGAGAGGCCGTTCACCTGCTCCGTGTGTGGGAAGGGATTCATTCAGTCATCCCACCTTCTGACACATCAACTTGTTCACTCTGATAACAAACTTTTTAATTGTTCTGACTGTGACAAGAGCTTTAAAAGCAAAAAGGATCTGCTAACACATCAATATACTCACACTGGAGAGAGGCCATTCACCTGTACCAACTGTGGGAAGGGATTCAGCCGTCCGTCTGCCCTACTGAATCACCAGCGAATTCACACTGGGGAGAGGCCGTTCACCTGCTCTGACTGTGGGAAGGGATTCATTAATTCATCCAACCTTCTGATACACCAGCAACTTCACACGGGGGATAGACCGTTCACCTGCTCTGACTGTGGGAAGGGATTCACTCGTTCATCTAACCTTCTGACACACCAACAGGTTCACACTGAGGAGAGACCATTCACTTGCTCCGTGTGTGGGAAGGGATTCACCCGGTCATCCAACCTATTGAATCACCAGCGAGTACACACTGGAGAGAGGCCGTTCACCTGCTCTGTGTGTGGGAAGGGATTCACTCAGTTATCCAACCTGCTGACACACCAGAGCATTCACAGTGGGGAGAGGCCATTTACCTGCTCTGTGTGTGGGAAGAGATTTTCTCATTCATCCTATCTGCTGAAACACCAGCGAGTTCACAGTGGGGAGAGGCCGTTCACCTGTAATGCCTGCGGAAAGGCATTCACTCAGTCATCACACCTGCGAACACACCAGTGGATTCACAAGCGATTGCAAGGTTTGGATTCTACTCCTGTTGATGCTGTTAATCATACCAGGACTGAACCATGTTCATTCTGACTGTCCTGACCTGATGATGAGGTTCAATATTCTGAATAAATGTGAAATAAATCAGCTTTGTTTGTATATTTTTGTTTTTCCCCACCTGAGTGTTTAACGCCACCTGGCTGGAGTCAGAAAGGACAATCTGGGGGAGGATCTTACGGTAGGAACAGAACTTCAGCCTGGACACAGTCCATCAGGGTCACACTGAGGGACCCCCAAACAACACTTTGGTCTTTCTCATCTTTCTTCACTGACGGCACAATCCCAATGTGGGTGAATCCTGAGGTGTGTAAGAAATGTGTCCCAGCTGCTCTCTTCCATGGTTCAGAGCTCCTAGACACAGAACAGAAGGCTCTTTTACAACTGGGTTTAGAGTCAGGAAGAACAACGGTGAATGCTGGAAACGTGCTGCCAAATCAAAGGTTGGTGTAAAATTGTGATCTGTTCCTGACTGAAAGTGAAACAGCAAGTTTAAGTTTCCAGACGGAAAATGGTTCTTAATAATTCTAAAATGTTTCAACGTGTTTGTGTGTCAGTCCCGAGTCGCTGAATCGAAACATGCTGAAATTTATTGGGTTAAAATCTGCATTAAACTAGAAGCTGGAGGAGTTCACAGGAGGCTGTTAACTGCTGTGACAATAATACAACAGTTTGATTCCCAGAAAAAGAACGACCTGCAGCGTATGTCCAAGAATTCCCAGTTTTATTGATGTGTGCTTCCCACACACTGTCCTTTTAAATATACCTCACTCCTACCAGCCTTTAACTATCAGAAAGGTAACAGAGAGAAGGCTGAAGCTGTGTCTGCCCCTTTAACTTCACAGTGTCAGGACCCCTTTCGTCCCTTTAAGAATGAGTGATGTGTTCAGCTGAAGATTCCTATTGGTAGTTTTCTGGGCGGTTTCCTTATTCTGATCATTCCCGGTGAGCCTTGGGTGTGTGAACCCGCCCCACCCCCAGGCACGGCAACCCAGCCCGTCCCTGGGTGTGTGAACCTGCTCTATGTGGTCCTCGCCTGTGGGCTCTCGTGTTTCTCTCCATCTCGTTTATTCTGCTCCTTCTGCTTGAAGTTGCTGTTTGTGGAATTATCTGGAAGTTTAACAGTAACGGTATTAACCAATGTTATGGTCAAACTGTAGATGTAAAATGTCACCTTAGCTCCTTAAACATTTTAGTAGCAGTTTGGTTACAGTGGCAACACTGATTTTAGAATCTCTAAATTGTGGATTTCACCTTCAGAACCTGAGCATATTGACCAGACTTCTAACCTCATCATGATATTCAAAATCTGCAATTGAAATCTGGTCTCAGTGATAGTGTCCATGAAACTATCATTGATTGTTGTAAAAACCCATCTGCTTCACTAATGTCCTTTATGGAAGGAAATCTGCTATCCTCACCTGGTCTGGCCTACATGTGAGGCCAGACCCTCAGCAATGTGGTTAACTCTTAATTGCCCTCTGAAATAACTGAGGAAGCCACTTTGTTCAAGGACAGTTAAGGTTGGGCAACAAATGTTGGCCTTGCCAGTGACACCCACATCCCATCAAAGAATAAAACAAAATATGTTTTGCATGTGAGGATTTAATCATTTCAAGCATAAATTTAATCCCATTGACAGCTATCAGCAGCTAATAACCCTGTTATGTTTTTGATCATTAAAGGCTGGTAGGAGTGAAGTATATTTAAAAGGACAGTGAAGCACACATCAATTTCTAATGACTCAAGTGTTATGTGGGTAATATTTGTGTCGAAAGGATGGGGTGAATCTTGTAACAATCTCCCAGTGATTAACTAGGATTGAGGGGCAAGACTAAAGGTGAGCATTAGTGCACTGTACTTTACACTACTTAGTGATAAAACTTGTTGTGTTAAAGTTTACTAATTCACACTGGTGTAGTACTGAGTCAATTGCTCAGATTGATTTTTAATGTTAAGGATTATTTTTCCTGCAGGATTTTCTATTTAGCTTCCACCTGACCCACTGATAGTGTCAGACAGAATCTAGAACTGTCTCCTCAGTCGAATGGACTGCTGCAGGATCCTAATGGTATCCAATTAAAAATCTATCTTCTGGTTAACAGGCACAACTGAAACCAGCTCAACACAAAATGGTGTGTGTGAGTGTGTGCGCACACACACTTGAGGGTAGCAGTGGAAGGGTGCTTTTCTGAATGGAGAGCTGTGACTAGTGGTGTTCCGCAGTGATCAGTGCTGGGACCTTTGCTGTTTGTAGTATACGTAAATGATTTGGAGGAAAATGTAACTGGGCTAATTAGTAAGTTTACAGACGACACTAAGGTTGGAGGAGTTGCAGATAGTGAAGAGGATTGTCAAAGGATACAACGGGATATAGATCGGTTGGAGACTTGGGCGGAGAAATGGCAGATGGAGTTTAATCCGGACAAATGCGAGGTAATGCATTTTGGAAGGTCTAATACAGGCAGGAATTATACAGTAAATGGCAGAACCCTTAAGTGCATCGACGGGCAGAGGCATCTGGGTGTACAGGTCCACAGGTCACTGAAAGTGGCAACGCAGGTGGATAAGGTAGTCAGGAAGGCATATGGCATGCTTGCCTTCATTGGCAGGGGTATTGAGTATAAAAGCTGGGAAGTCATGCTGCAAATGTATAGAACCTTGGTTAGGCCACACTTGGAATTTTGCGTGCAATTCTGGTCGCCACATTACCAGAAGGATATGGAGGCATTGGAGAGGGTGCAGAGGAGGTTTACCAGGATGCTGCCTGGTCTGGAGGTTATTAGCTATGAGGAGAGG
Organism: Cetorhinus maximus; assembly: GCF_964194155.1. Classification (NCBI taxonomy): domain Eukaryota; kingdom Metazoa; phylum Chordata; class Chondrichthyes; order Lamniformes; family Cetorhinidae; genus Cetorhinus; species Cetorhinus maximus. The sequence continues at coordinate 225,699 of NW_027596270.1, read as the reverse complement.
TTGGAGAAACTCGGATTGTTCTCACTAGAGCGACGGAGATTGAGGGGCGACTTGATAGAAGTTTACAAAATTATGAGTGGCATGGACAGAGTAGATAGAAGCTTTTTCCTAGGGTGGAAGAGTCAATTATTAGGGGACATAGATTTAAGGTGAGAGGAGAAAACTTTAGAGGAGATGTGCAGGGCAAGTTTTTTACGCAGAGGGTAGTGAGTGTCTGGAATTCGCTGCCAGAGGAGGTGGTGGAAGCAGGTATGATAGTGGTTTTTAAGAGGCAACTTGACAAATACATGAATAGGATGGGAATAGAGGGATACGGACCCCGGAAGTGCAAAATGTTTTAGTTGACAGACAATATGATCGGCGCAGGCTTGGAGGGCCGAAGGGCCTGTTCCTGTGCTGTCCTTTTCTTCTTTGTTCTTGTGTCTATGTGTCTGATTGTGAACGCATCATTCTTCACGTTTGCAATGTATTTCCTGAAGTAATTATCCCCAGCAAGTATTTTAGTCCTTTATTTCCATTTATTCCAAATGTAATATCTTTGCAAATCTTTTCATAGCACTGACAATTATCTGGAACCCATTCTCTGGGGTGCTGCTGTTTAGAAAACAATCTCACATTGACCATTCAATTACCAATATGAGCACATCTGTCCACAAACTCACTTCAACTCTCGAGTCCGTATGACTCTTCTTCAGACCGTATGGTCGTCTTCAGTCATACGGACTCGAAACGTCAACTCTGTTTCTCTCTCCACAGATACTGTCAGACCTGCTGAGTTTTTCCAACATTTTCTGTTTTTATTTCAGATTTTCAGCATCCACAATATTTTGCTTTTATTTCACTTAACTTCTCTCCTCTTTCTCTCAGATACCGAGTCACTTAATCTCTCTGTTTCAGAGAGCACCTAAGCTCACTTAGGTTATTTCTCAGAGAGAGAGAAAAAAATTAACACACTTAACCTCACTTAGCCTCTCTTCTCTGTCTGAGGCAGTGCTCAACGTACAGAGAGTCATTCCCCTCTCTCTCTGTTTCACTCTCTCACTCTCAGACAGGCCTCGATTCACTTTAACTCTCCTATTTTCTGATAACTGTTTTTGGGCAAAATTATTCATTTTATATAATTTCCCCTTATTTCTCCCAAGGATAACCATCAGCTTGTTTCCCCCTTCAGTGAATATGGTAAAACCCCAAATAAGCTCATATGTTTAAATCTTTAAATTGGGAATGGAGGTGAATGTAATGCTGAGACTGGCAGCAATCTGTGTGGTTCTTTTTGATGCTGTCAGAGTGAGTCACCCTCACAGGCAGGAAGACTGTTCTCGGAGATAACATGAAACTAACACCTGCTGTTTCATTCTCAGGAAACACAACTTCCTGTTTCTCTGCTGCTGGTTCCTAACCACACATCTCACTTCTGAGCAGAAAATAAATCCAGGGGCTACAGTCGGGTAAGAACATCTGTCAAGGCGGCCTATATCTGGCCAGAGAGTCAGGGCAGAGTCACACAGATTACATTGCGGTGACATTTACAAATAAGCCTGTTGTTTCTGTTCAGAGTCTCCATTCCCGGACATATGTGGCCGTGTCTGTGGATCAGTAACTGAGTTCCCTCTGCTCTCCATAGCCAGGAACTGATAGCCTGCTCCTTTCCATTTTATATCATTCTCTCATATCATTCTGTATTCCTTGCTTCCTCTATTTCTCAGCTTTATCTCTCACCACCTCATCTTTCTGTTTTTCTAAGTGTCTCAGTTTTTCTCTCAGTTTATGTCTCTCCTTTCCACTATATCTCTCTCGATGTCAGTGTGTTCCTGTTTAATTGAGATGTTCAATATCATGAAGGGTTTTTGATTGATTAAAGAAGGAAAAATGGCGAAAGGCAGAAAATGCTGGAAAAATTCAGCAGGTCTGGCAGCATCTGTGGACAGAGAAACAGATTTAAGGTTTCCAGTCCAACATCACTCTTCTTTTGAGCAGGAAAAACAGGGGTTGTCCTTCTTAGATCAGAAAAGCTTAGGGGGAAATTTAATGGAGATGTTCAAAATGAGGAAGGATTGGTAATAATGTCGAAAGGGAGAAACTGTTTCCAGGAGCAGGAAGGTTTGTAATCAGAGGACTCAGAGATTTAAGATATTTGACAACAGACCCGGAGGGAGTGATAAGGAGAACATTTTTACGCAGTGATTTGATGTGACCTGGAATGCACATACTGACAGGGGTTTGGAAGCAGATATGTTAGCAATTTTCAAAGGGAATTGGATCAATACTTGAAGAGGGAATAATTGGCAGAGTTGTAGTGAATGGGACTAATTGGATGGTTCACTCATCTTTATGACATTCTGAATTTTCCTCTCCTGAGGTTTTAACATTTGATCTTTTCAATCATAATGTGTCTCAAACAGAAGATTTAAAACGTTGGTTTCGACGAGCTGTCAAATCTGTTTCCTGTGTGTCTGTGTAACTCGGGAACTGCAGGCAAGGGTGAGAAGGAACCGGTTCTTTTCAGTTCCTCTAACAGATGCACCATTGTCACCTCAGATACCAGAAATCTCTGGAGTTCCCCATGTCGTCATTACCCTCCCCTTGGGTATAACAGCTCTCAGTCAGGTGGAGTCAGTCACACGTATCTCTGTCATGATATTTCCACTCCTATTTTATCACATACCTCCCTGTGACACTCACTATAACACAGCCACCCAAATATCATTGCTTCCTTACACCTTGTCCTCCTATTACAATCGAATCTTTATTCGGCCTCTTGTCTCCCTTAATGTAAGATTACCTGTAGTTAAAGCCACCTCTGTTATTAAGAACTGGAATTGGCCTTTGTGATTATTTTTACACCAGACTCTAGTCGGTCTCGCGTGCTGCTGTCATAACTCCCTTCACAAACCCAAAGAGGAAGAGGTTGTTTTTTAATGAGTGGGCGGACACCTCAAACCTGCAATCATGTCCCAGAAATCCCTGCCTTGCTGGATGGAGCAACTGCCCAGAATTGTCCCGTCTGTCATTCCCTTCACTCCTTCTGAGTCTAAGAAAATAGCCAGCAAAAGAACAGAGACTCCCATTTATAATGACACCAGGCGCATCAGTTTAGATGATGTGGTTGGGTCTCTGGAGAGGGCTTGAACCCACATCCTTCTGACTTTGGGTGAGAGTGCCACCAATTAGTCAATGTTGGCGTCAGTTCATATTCCAATAGACCGTGTCTGTGTTATTACACTCAACCCATCCCATTCACATTGCATTGATCCTTGGCTCTGTTATTAGGGATTAGGCAACACATTGATATCATATTATATCAATAGACCATGACTCGCTCGCACTGCTATATGAGACCCAATCTTTGGTTTTGGTGCACTAGGTACTGACTGTATTATCATCACATTGGATCCAATGATGAATTCACTAACACACTGCAGCCTGACTCTTATTATTGGAACAAACACTGTATTTGTTACACTCAAAGAGAGCCAAACCTTTGCTGTTCTTCCTTCGGGCCCCATGTGCACTCTTACTGTATCAGACCGTGTGTGTCATTGTTACACTTATACTCTGCCACTGTTATTATCAGAAAATAACCTGCCTTTTATTTCATTTCTGGTGTCCAATTTTATTATTATCATTGGAAATATTTTTCCTGCCAGTTTTAAATTGGAACCTGTTTCCGGTATTTGATTGTCACATTCCCATGTTTTTAACTTGATTATTTAGTCTCTATGTGAATTTCCTCATATAAGTCACACTGCAATTCAGCCTTTGGTCTGAAAACTTGTTTCTTGAATAAAATACCGTTATTATAGCTCACAGTATAGGATCATAAGCTCAGAATTACCACTTGGCAGGGTACAGGAGGGTAAACAGACTGGGATTGAACCTCACCATCACACAGCACCTTCACGAAAGAAACGGAGAAAAATCTGAGTGTTGCATCCCTGTTGATGTTGTTGGGCCATATTCTACCACCTGAAGCATTCTGGGTAGCATCATCTGCCACTGTCTTCAGATGGTACAGGGGCTAAAGGAAGGTGTTCAGCTCATCATGTTTGTACCAGCTCATTAGTGGAGCCATCGAATTAGTCCCACTCCTCTGCTCTTTACTCCTAGACTTGGATATTTCTTCTCTTCAACTATTTATTCAATTCTCCCAAGAATGTTGCTATTGAATCTGCTTGCAGCACCCTTTCAGGCAGTGCATTCCAGATCACAAAAACACACTGCTTAAAAAAGATGTTCTGAAATCTGTGTCCTCTGATTAGCTATTTTTCTGCCACTGGAGACCCTTCCTCTTTCTTTAGTTTGTCAAAGCCGTTCATGATTTTGAAAACTGCTATTGCATCTTTTTTCTTTCAGACTGCTGCAGTCCATGTGGTGTCAGTTCTGGGCATTTTAAGAGTCAACCATATTGCTGTGGGTCTGGAGTCATATGCAGGCTAGACCAGGTGAGGATGGCAGATTTCCTTCTCTAAAGGACATTAGTGAACCAGATGGGTTTCTATGACATTTGATAAGGACTTCATGGTCATCATGAGATTTGGTGGGATTCGAACCCAGTCTCCAGAGCATTTTCCTGGGTCTTTGGATTACTAGTCCAGTGACAATACCACAATGCCACCACCTCCATTTTTGACCCTTTGCTCCAAGGAAAACAATCCCCGTTTCTCCAGTCTCTCCATATAACTGAAGCCTCTTATCCTTGGTACCATTCTAGTAAATCACCTCTAAGGCTTTGAAATCCTGTTTAAAGTGTGATGCCCAGAAATGAATATGGCACTCCAACTGAGGCCTAACAATTGGTTTATAAAATCAGTATTTACTCATTTAACATAAACACACTCAAAATAAATTGTTGAAAATCTGCACTAAGATATCACATGGAGGAGTTCACAGGAGGCTGTTAACTGCTGCTGCAATTGCGTAACCGACATCCGATCCGCAGATAAAGAAGATAACATTGTGGTTATCCATTGACAATCCCTCATGTCAGGGATGATTCTTTCTTGTCGATGACTGGGCGGAAGTGAGATGTCAGTGTTAGCTGTGGGTTCACAAACGACTAATGAGCCCTATTTTAGCCTTGCAGGCTCTCCCAACAGTGAGGACATGGGAAACAAAAACAGAATTACCTGGAAAATCTCAGCAGGTCTGGCAGCATCGGCGGAGAAGAATAAAGTTGACGTTTCGAGTCCTTCATGACCCTTCAGCAGAACTGTTGAAGGGTCATGGGGACTCGAAACGTCAACTTTATTCTTCTCCACCGATGCTGCCAGACCTGCTGAGTTTTTCCAGGTAATTCTGTATTTGTTTTGGATTTCCAGCATCCGCAGTTTTTTGTTTTTTATCAGTGAGGACATGGGGGTTGTCAGCCTGTGGAGTTGGTGGTGGATTGTTGACACGAGCAGCTGCCCTCGCTGTTTGTCTCTCTCAGTGGCTGCTCTTGTTGATTGAAACGTTTTTGGATGATGAATCACCATTTTGGAGGTGATTGGGAATCTGCTTCCCAAGTGTTTATGTTGATAGAACAGAATGTCATGGAGGCCTTGAGATTGTCTTTGAAAAGTTTCCTTTGGTCCCATGTGAAGGGCCTCCCTGGTGTAGCTCTGAGTACAGCACCTGTTTGTCAATCTGAATTCAAGCATTCTGATGACATGCCCAGACTTAGTGGTTACATTACTGGATTACTAATCGAGAGGGAATAATGATCTGGAGATGTGAGTTCAAATCCCATCACAACAATTAGAGATTTTAAATTCAATTAATTCGATAAATCTGGAATAAAAACCTACTATAAAAGCTGTTATCAGTGATTATGAAACGAATGCATTGTTACAAAAGTCCAACTGGTCCCCTGACATCCTCGAGGAGCGGAAATCTGCCATCCCAGCCTCATCTGGTCTTCAGGTGACTCCAGACCAACAGCAATGTGCTTAATGGTGCATAAGCCACTTGGTCATGTGAAAACCGCTCAGAGAAAGTAAAATTCAATTGGATTGCAGCGGTTTGGGAAGGCAGGTCACCATCACGTTCTCAAGGGCAATTAGGGATGGTAATAAATGCCTGCATTGCCAGTGACACCCACATCCTGTGATGAATGAAAAAAAAGGAGCTGCAGCCTGTTTCCAGGTTTCTCTGTGTTATTGGTGTGTGACAGTATAACTAAAAATACACTACCAGGAATATCCACAAGACGACAATCCTGACAGTTACTCACTGAAAGGATTCACTCAGTCACCCCATCTGCTGAGTTCACATTTGACTGGAGGTATTGGATTCCGCGTCATTGCTGCTGTTTTGGTAAAACTTTGGGGGATTTGCAATTCACCATCAATTCCCTTCTTTTTGGTGGATAATGGAGATTCTGTGCACTTGGGCTTCTGTATAATTTGGTTGCTAATTTTATTGACTGCCCAACACTCGCCCCAATCCCCACATCGTTGCAAAAAAAAGGATTCACGATTCACCAATTAGGCCATTCGATGGCGAGGACTTTACCCAGCATCGCCTGCGGTGGTGACTGTCCCCTATTCCCCACCAGAGGAGAGCAGTGCGCAGGCGCAGTACCGCCCAGTGTTTGGAGCATGCACCATAATGGCGATGCGGAGTCTTTTGTCTGTCTTATCTTCAAGCTGGTAAGGAAATGAAAACACGGAGAGATCGATGGAGGCGGCGGGAGGACGGGGAGGATTTCTAAACATCTTGTAAAGGCTCCAAACCTCGAATAAGACCCTGAGATACTCCCGTTTGCAGCCCGGTTCTTTTTTCCGAACAAGCTCAAATTAACGGCCGCCATTTTGGTTGAACGGGGTTGAGCGCATGCACAAACGTCATGGTGACACAACAGGGAGTGGGCGGGGCTGCAGGGATGAATCTGTTCCCAACTGGGTCCCAGTGCCCGGGATTTCGTGTTCTGGGCAGCGCGTCAGTCTTCTATGGTCTTGCCTGTCCCCTGGTGGCCAGGGCCAGCGAGGATGCAGTGTCCATCCATATGGTTGATGCCTTCTACAAACAGTGGGCCCCTCAGCTTGCAGAGTGTCTCATAGTCACTGCAATTAACATTGTGGTTTAATTGTGAAAATTCCATTTGCTTTTTTGCCTTTTGGGGCTCCTTTTAGTTTGATTTAGATCACTTGTTTGGAAGAACAGAGAGAGAAAACTAGAAACTAGAATTGTCTGTTTTGAATTTCTAACATGAACTTATAGCGATACTGACACTGTCAACTCTTTCTGCAGGATATTAGAAGGAGATGATTTGCATAGGAAACTAACCAAACATCAAATCAACACCTCTCAGAGTCAGTCGATTCATCAGGACCTGAATATCATCAGCCTTTGAATGTGGAAGGAGAAATGTTTCTCTGATCTGTCTGTGGGAAAAGATTACAAACATCAGTGTGACCAGAAAAGCACCGAGACACACACACACCCGAGTAACAGTGTTCCAGTGCACTGACTGTGGAAAGAGCTTTAACCAGTTACACAGCCTGAAAAAACATCACACCATTCACAGCAGGGAGAAACTGTACATGTGTTCTGTGTGTGGACAAGTTTGCAACAGATCTTCCAACCTGGAGAGACATAAGGACACCCACACCATTGAGAAACCGTGGAAATGTGGGGATTGTGGGAAGAGATTCAGTTTTCCATCCCAGCTGGAAACTCACCGACGCAGTCACACTGGGGAGAGACCGTTCACCTGTTCTGTGTGTGGAAAGGAATTCACTAAGTCATCCAGCCTGGGGTCACACCAGAGAGTTCATAGTGATGAGAGGCCTTTTAAATGCTTTTACTGTGGAGATTGCTTTAAAACCTCTCCTGATCTAATTAAACACCAGCTTGTTCACACTGACAAGAGACCATTCAGTTGCTCTCACTGTGAGAAGAGATTCAGACAATCATCTCACCTTATTCAACATCAGCGAGTTCACACTGGGGAAAGGATATTCACCTGCTCCGTGTGTGGGAAGCGATTCACTCAGTCATCCAATCTCCAGACACACCAACGCACTCACAGTGGGGAGAGGCCATTCACCTGCTCCGAATGTGGGAAGGGATTCAACCGACCATCCAACTTGTTGAGACACCAGCAGGTTCATGTGTGACTGCAGGGGTTGGATGCTGCTGCTAATCACATGTTTTGTTTATTTCTGCTGAAGGTAATAACTCCCATCACTGGGCCAGAGTTTAAAGTTCTTTGCAGGGCAAGTGCTGTGCCGGGACTGCAGCAAGTAGGAGTTTCTGGAGAATATTGCGATCCTGAACCATCATATCTGTGGTGAGTGTCTGTAGCTCAGGAAACCTGGGCTCAGGGTTATTGAGCTGCAGTCTGAGCTGCAGACATCAGGGCCATCACGGAGGGGGAGAGTCAGCTGGACACTTTCTTTCAGGAAGCAGTCACAGCCCCAAGGTTCAAGAGAAATTTACAGTTAGTCAATGGTCAGGATATATCAGAATATGTCAAGGAAATCAGTTTTAGCATCTGTGGTCTTAATTTCTCTGGGTTAAGAGGAGAAAAACTGACATCTGGACTTAGTGTGTGTCAGTCAAGGCACCTTTCCCTTCTTTAAGACGCTGGAACATTGATTCTGATGTTATCAGTGAAATTAACTGATCTGAGAAATTGAAAGGATTCTCGTTACAGCACATCAGGGATTTCAACCTAATTTCGACTTTGGGACAATCAGAATACTTGGTAATAGACAAGACACTGAAAGGCTTGAAGGGATGACTCTGAAGAAGAATCATATGGACTCGAAATGTTAACTCTGTTTTTTTTAACTCTCCACAGATGCTGTTAGACCTGCTGAGTTTTTCCAACATTTTATGGTTTTGTTGCCCTTGAACTGAGTCGCTTATCACACCATAAGAAGTTAAGAGTCATCCACATTGCTGTGGGTCTGGAATCACATGTAGGCCAGATCAGGTAAGGACAGCAGGTTTCCTTCCCTGAAGGGCAGTGGTTAACCAGATGGGTTTTTACAACAATGGGTTCATGGTCATCATTATTGAGATTAGCTTTTCAATTCCAGATTATTACTTGAATTCAAATTCCACTGGGATTTGAACCCTTGTCCCCCAGATCATTAGCTTGGGATTCTGGATCACTAGTTTGGTGATATTTCCACTGTGCCACCATATCCCCCTCCCTGCCCCATGCCACACACAAATGGATTATTGATTAATTTATTTCAAGTTTAATGAGAAAATGATTAGACCTACCCTGTACCTATATCTAACACATTGGAAATCTGTGAAGTTATTGGATTCAAACAAACCCATTCGCTCCTCCTCAGCTCCACAGTGAGTGAGACAGGGAAAAGCAGAAAAGCAGCAATATTCCGCCCCACACTCTCCAATCACCCGCTGCCGGCAGAAAGCGGCGGCTGCAGCTTCAATCAGTGGGTTAGTGCCCATCCCTGGGACGAAAGATACTCCAACCCAGGTCAAACCTCCCGATACACCGAGCACCGGCTCAGGAAAATACGGGTAGATTATATCCCGGTCACTGAACCTCCAAGCAGCATTTACAGAATACCCGAGTGAGTGTGTCACAAATAAAAACAACTTTCTAAATATTTTCACTGCAAAACTCCTTCCTTTTTAAAAGTTGACTGTTGTGAATCTGAATATGAGCACCATGGGATTTGTGTTACTGACTGACTTGTTTTCCATTGTTTGTCCGACAGGTTTGCAACTCAATTTGTGTTGGAGATTGAAGAGAATCTGATCTCAAAATGAGGTCACAAAGCAGGTAAATATTAAATCCAGGAACAAATCCTGAAGAAAATGGATCAGTGTTTGGAAGGAGATGCAACTAAGAAAGAGAAGCTGTGAATGATTGAATGGAAAGCATCAGCCCCTTGAACTTCTGGCTAGCACAGTCAGTAGTGCATGAGGCCTGTAACCTCAGGTTTGTGGGTTCAAGCCCCACTTTGGGTGCTGTTGCTTTTTTAAAAAACTTTGCTGCTTTCATGGGTGAACCTCAGCTCTCCATTCATCCACTGCGTCACTGTGTTCCAAATGAGTCTTTCTCCATCCTGCTTTGTCTTTATCACAGTTGCTGGTTTATGAAAGCAAACTTCCTCCACTTCACTGGAAATGTGAGAAATCAGTTTGTAGGTGTGGCCTAATGTACAATGAATGATGACGCTTTAAAAGTGGCAAGTTTCACTCAAGTCCCTGGACCAACAAAACTGCTCAGAGTCACCGAATTAGAATGGTCACTCCCTGGGTGCCCAATAGCAGCAGACCCATGTCAAGAATGATCTGATTCATAAGATTAAGGGAGAGAAATTAGCGAACTCCCACTCAACCTTATTCACATCAAAAACAGTTGGGAAGAGGAAGCATTTCATAGGCTGGGTTTTATTTTCTTTGGAAAGCTGCTGGAACGGTTTGGCTGGAGGTGTCACTAGTTCTGGAACACAAGTCTTCAGAGCTTTGATCTGATACATTGGTTGTGAGATCGCTTAGCTCTGGCTATCATAGGCTGCTTCCACTGTTTGGCAAGCAGTCCTGTGTTGTAGTTCACCAGGTTGACATTCCAATATGTCTTGTGCTGCTGCTGACCTGCTCTCCTGCACTCTTCATTGAACCAGGCTTGATCGCCTGGTTTGATGTAATTGTGGAGTGAGGGATATGCTGGGCCATGAGTTTACAGACTGTGGTTGAATACGATTCTGCTGCTGCTGATGGCTCGCACTGCCTCATGGGTTCCCAGTCTTGAGTTGCTAGATCTCTTCTGAATCTATCCTATTTAGCACAGTGGCAGTGCCACACAACACGATGGAGGGAATTGTCAGGGTGAAGGTGGGACTCTGACTCCACAAGGGCCTTGTGGGGTCACTCCTATCAATACTATCATGGACAGATGCATCTGTGACAGGTAGAATGGTGAGAATGAGTTCAAGGATTTTCCCTCTTTTTGATTCCCTCACCAGTTGCCACAGCTCCAGTCTGACAGAGCTGGAGGCAGCAGGCTATTAAACCCTGGAGGAACTGCCAGACCCAGGTATAAATTAGTGTTCTTCCACTGCATGGCGTGTTGCTGTTTCGAAACACCTTCAAATCACATTTGTATTCTGAGGATGAGGAAAGGCTTTGATAGAGGAATTCACACAGACATTCCTCTTTTCCCCCCCCTCCAATTTCGCACTGACACATCTTACTCCTCCTTCCCTCTAACTTCATGCTATCACTTTCCTGCTCTCACCACGTTTCCAGCTCCTGCCATTTCAGTGCCTCCACCATTACTTATTGTCTTGTTGATGTGTTTGAAGTGACTGAGTGCTTTTGCACATTATGGGAAGGAATTCCTGGGCACAGTGCGGAGCTGTGTTTAATCACTTGATACAACAACAACAGGATGCAGATGTGAGGAGCATCAAATGGCAGGGAGAGGCCAGGAGCTGTGCTGAGGGGTCTGGGGGATGATGGGGAGTGGGAGTTCTTGTTGCTGGTGAGGACCAACTGGCAATTGTGCTTCATCTATGTGGACTCGACACCCACGCTCATGGCCATGAACTTTGGGACAATTTTTGCGCTTCCTTGGTCTCGAAAAAAAAACATTTTCCCATATAAACCTCATGTGATGGTTAATGTTTCAGATGGGACTCCCTAAGAAGGAATACATTTTGCATAAATTGTACTCAATAATCAATCCCCACCACCCAAAATAGTGTTAAATATCAGGCTGCATGACATATTTCACATCGTTACCAGCTTTTGTAACAAAATCTGAATAGTTGGGTGGACACAGATGGGAAGTGGATTATGAGAAAGGATATTGAAGACAACAGTGATTGAAAACTGAGGTGAGAAATAACAATTGGATCAGATGAATGCTGGAGCTGTAGAAAAAAAAATGGGAAACAAGAAACACTGGTTATTAAGGCTTTTGAATAAATTAGCCTGGGAGACAATCAGCTTCAAGACATTTGATTAAAGTAAATGTATGTGATAGAACAAATATGAAATGCGCAGCTATTCCCTATGTGTTATATTCACAGCAGATCTACCAAAGCACAGATCATACTGAGCCAGATTATCTGCTGTTTTACAACCATAGGAATGTTATACAATGTGATGAACCATTTAACAGAGCCACGGATTTATGTTGCTAAAATGTGTGCGTTTCCATTTTTATTGTTTGGAAATTGTGTTTTTGTCTTTAATTTGGTCGCAAAAACACTGCTACAATTTCACCCATGCTAAGCATCTTGGGATGTTTTATTAAAGCAAAGGTGTAAAATAAATGCAGATTTTTGTTGTTGTTGACTGTGAGGAGTGATTCCGTTGCCATTTAAGATGGAAACTCTTGTGTAGTTGCACCGGGGGAGGATTTTCAGAGCTGACAGGACACGGCAGCATAGCCACATTGTGACAGACCATTCAGATAATTTACACGTGTGAAAGCATTGACTGAATTTTCCCACCTGGTAGAAAGAGGCTTTTTAAACGTTGTGTTTGTGGGCAGCGATTCAGTTGTTTTTCCCGCCTGCTGGGGCACCAGTAAGTTCATATGTGACTGTAGGGGTTGGATTCTGCTGTTATTGCTGCTCTTTGGAGACTCTCTATTTTCCACCAAATCCCATTCTCCTTTCTGCTGGATAATGGAGGGTCCGCACAGTTGGGTTTCAGAATTACAGAATCACACAGTGCAGAAGAGGCCCTTTATCCCATCGAGTCTTCACCGACACATGAGAAACACCTGACTTCCCTACCTAATCCCATTTACCAGCACTTGGCCCACAGCCTTGAATGTTATGACGTGCCAAGTGCTCATCCAGGCACTTTTTAAAGGATGTGAGGCAACCTGCCCCCACCACCCTCCCAGGCAGCGCATTCCAGAACGTCACCACCCTCTGGTTAAAAAAGTTTTTCCTCACATCCCCCCTAAAACTCCTGCCCCTCACCTTGAAGTTATGCCCCCTTGTGACTGACCCTTCAACTAAGGGGAACAGCTGCTCCCTATCCACCCTGTCCATGACCCTCATAATCTTGTACACCTTGATCAGGTCACCCCTCAGTCTTCTCTGCTCCAACAAAAACAACCCAAGTCTATCCAACCTCTCTTCATAACTTAAATGTTTCATCCCAGGGCAACATTTTGGTGAATCTCCTCTGCACCATCTCCAGTGCAATCACATCCTTCCTATAATGTGGTGACCAAAACTGCACTCAGTACTCCAGCTGTGGCCTCACCAAGGTTCTATACAACTCCAACATGACCTCCCTACTTTTGTAACCTATGCCTCGATTGATAAAGGCAAGTGTCCCAAATGCCTTTTTCACCACCCCACTAACATACCCCTCCGACTTCAGAGATCTATGGACACACACGCCAAGGTCCCTTTGTTCTTCAGAACTTCCAATGTCATGCCGTTCATTGAATACTTCCTTGTCAAATTACTCGTTCCAAAGTGTATCACCTCACACTTTTCAGGGTTAAATTCCATCTGCCACTTATCTGCCCATTTGACCATCCCGTCTATATCTTGCTGTAGCCCAAGACACTCAACCTCACTGTTAACCGCCCGGCCAATCTTTGTGTCATCCGCAAACTTACTAAACCTACCCCCTACATAGTCATCTATGTCATTTATATAAATGATGAATAATAGGGGACCAAGCACAGATCCCTGTGGTACGCCACTGGACACTGGCTTCAGGTCACTAAAGCATCCTTCTGTCATCAACCTCTGCCACCTACAAGCCAAAACCTTGTCAAAGGCTTTGCTGAAATCCATATAAACTACTTCAACTGCACTACCCTCATCTACACACCTGGTCACCCCCTCAAAAAATTCAGTCAAATTTGTTAGGCATGACCTCCGTCTGACAAAGCCATGCTGACTATCCCTGATCAAACCTTGCCTCTCCAAGTGGAGATAGATTCTCTCCTTCAGAATTTTCTCCAATAGTTTCAATATAATATAACGATATTATTTGTTTCCTAAGTTAATTGTTTGATCCTCCGGCCCCAGTCTCCGTACCACACCAGGAAAACAAATCTCGATACAATAATTTGTATTTTCAATGGCGGGGCCTTCACCCATCATCCCCCGCGGTGGGGAATATCCCCTATCCACATCACAGGAGAGCAATACGCAGGCGCAGTGGAGAAAAACATTGGAGCATGCGCAGAGCCAGTAATGACGATGGGGAGAAGGCTTTGTCAGATCCGTATCGGTAAGGGCGAAAATCGGGGGACGGAGGAAGCGATGGATCCGGTGGGTAGACGGAAAGGTTTTGTAAACATGTTGCGTAATCCGCAAAACCCCGAAAAAGACCTTAGCGTTCCCACTTTTGTACGGAGCCAGGACGGCAGTTTTGTTCCGATTGCAGCCCCGAGGTAACGGTCGCCATCTTTATTGTGGGCGGGGCGCGTGCGCAGCCGCCATCTTTACTGTGGGCATTTTTTGAAATGTTCCCAATGACAGACTGAGGACAATTGTCCATCAAGCTGCTTCACACTTTGAGTTACAATGTGTAATTGATGAGGCAAATCAACGATATATGTCCAAGGCAGTGACAATAATTATGCCTTTAGCATAATAAAATTTTCCAAGGCATTTCACAGAAATATTACAAAGTGACGTTTGACACTGAGCCACATGAGCCATATTAGGGCAGGTGACCAAAAGCTTTGTCAAAGAGGTAGGTTTTAAGGAGTATTTTAAAGAAGAAGAGTGAGGCGTAGAGCTGTGGCCTAGGCAACTGAAAGAACAGTCACTGATGGTGGAGCGATTAAAATCGGGAATGCTCAAGTGGCTGGAATTAGATCAGTGTAGAGATCCTGGTGAGGGCTGTGGCTGGAGGAGAATACAGAGATCGGGATCATCACAACCATGGAGGAAAACATGAGAATTTTAAAGTTTTGGTGCTTTTAAAATGAGAGCCTTTGTCGGTCGGTGAGCACAGGGGTGATGTGTGAACAAGACTGAGTGTGAGTAAGCACACGGATAGCAGAGTTTTGGATGACCTCAAGATTCTGGGGGTAGGAGGATGGAGTTGAATGTCGGAGGCCGGTTGGGTATGCATTAGGATAATTTAGACTATAGGTAACAAATGAATGGATGACACTTTCAACAGCAGATAAACTGAAACTAGGGCGGAGTCGGGTGATGTTACTGAGGCAGAAATAGGTGATTTTCGTGTTGATGCGGATATGTGGCTGTAAGCTCATCTCGCGATTGTGAACAGTGTGATTCAGCCTCAGGCAGTTGCCAAGGAGAGGGAGAGAGTCAGTGGTTAGGGAGTGGAATTTGTAGTAGGCACTGAAAGCAATAATGTGAGCATTGGTGGCTCAGCCAGCATTTATTGCCTATCCCTAACTGCCCTTGAGAAGGTGGTGGTGAGCTGCCTTCTTGAACCACTGCAGTCCATGTGGTATAGGTACACCCACAGTGCTGTTAGGAAGGGAGTTCCAGGATTTTGACCCAGTGGCAGGGAAGGAATATTTAAATGGAGGAGATTTCTGCTCATCCAGTGCTGGATGTCAGACAAATCAGCACTGTGTGACTTGGATTTTTTAAAATTCATTTATGGAAGTTGCAGGCTGGGCCAGCATTTATTGCCCATCCCTAATTGCCCTTGAGAAAGTGGGAGTGAGCCATCTTCTTGAACCGCTGCAGTCCATGGAGGGAAGCTTGGAGGTGATGGTGTACACATACACCTGCTCCCCTCATACTTTTTGTTAGTGGAGGTTGAGGATTTGGGAGATTCTGTCAAAGTTCTAGTTGAGCTGTAGATATTTAAAATCCCTCTCTTTCACTCTCTGCCTCCCCTTTTTCTTGCTATCCCTCTCACCCTTTCACTTTCTCCCTCATTCCCCCCATAGAGGCCAGAGACTTGTGTAGGCCCAGTGTTGATGGCAGGTTCCCTTCGCTGAAGGACATCAGTGAAAAAGTTGGGTTGTTGTGACAATCCAGCAGATTTCATGGTCACTTTTGCTAGTGTTAGCTCCACAAATGACCAGATTCATTCATCTCAATTTCTCAGCTTGCCTTTGTGTTTTTGTGGGTTCTCTCTCACTCCCATTTTTTTCTGTTTTAAATCAACTTCACAGAGTATTAGAGGGGGAGGATTTGCACTTTGGGAAACTCAAAGCAAATATCACATCGGGATCTGATGGAGTCGCTCAATTTATCGTCACCTGAATGTCATCAGATTTTGAACATGGAAGGAAAAAGCACCGTTTACAGTGGGGAGAAACTGTGGAAATGTGGGGAATGTGAGGAGAGGTTCAGTTACCCGTCTGAGCTGGAAGCTCATCGACGCATTCACACTGGGGAGAGGCCGTTCACCTGCTTCGAATGTGGAAAGGGATTCACTCGGCTATCCGACCTGTTAACACACCAGCGAATTCACACTGGGGAGAGGCCATTCACCTGCTCTGAGTGTGGGAAGGGATTCATTCAGTCATCCAACCTGCTGACACACCAGCGGGTTCACACTGGGGAGAGACCTTTCAAATGTCCAGACTGTGGGAAATGCTATAGAAGTTCTGGGGACCTGATGTACCATCAACGTGTTCACACTGATGAGAGACCGTTCAGGTGCTCTCACTGTGGGACTGGGTTCAGGGGATCGTTTCAACTCACTGTATACCAGCGAATTCACACTGGTGAGAGGCCATTCACCTGCTATGTGTGTGGGAAGAGATTCACTCAATTGTCCCATGTGCTGAGACATGAGAGAGTTCATACCGGGGAGAGACCTTTTAAATGTCCAGACTGTGAGAAGTGCTATAAAAGCTCTGGGGAACTGATGTCCCATCAACGTGTTCACACTGGTGAGAGACCATTCAAGTGCTCCTCCTGTGGGACTGGGTTCAAGCACTCATCTCAACTCACTGTACACCGGCGGATTCACACTGGACAGAGACGGTTCACCTGCTCTGAGTGTGGGAAGGGATTTGTTCAGTCAACCACCCTGCTGAATCACCAGCGAGTTCATACTGGGGAGAGGCCGTTCACCTGTTCCGAGTGTGGGAAGAAATTCACCCGGTCATCCCACCTGCTGAATCACCAGCGAGTTCACATGGGGAGAGGCTGTTCACCTGCTCCGAGTGTGGGAACGGATTCACTTGGTGATCCACCCTGCTGAGACGCTAGCGAGTTCATGAGTAACTACAATGATTGGATTTTTCTGTTAATCACATTCAGGACTGAACTCTGTTAATGTGAATCTGTTTCTGTGGATGTTAATAAATTCCAGCCCAGTAATGGGCATTAACATTGTGGATAAATGTCAAATAAATCAGCTTTGTGTTAAACACACAGTGTGTTGAGTCTTTTTAATATCTTCAACACAAGTTAGTTCCTTCTGAATTACTCTCCCTCTCCCCACCTCTAATACCCTCAGCTCCAACAAGTGTGAGGAGCTCATGGAGCTTCATTGTCACTAAGATTGAGACAATCTGATCAGCTGCCTCTGCTACTTCCCTGCCTTCCACTAACACACTGGACAAAACTGTCTCTAAAGTTCCCCCTTGTCTGAGCCCTGAACTCTCATCTTTTTTTAATTTCTCTCCAATCTCCTCTCATGCCCTCTCAGGTCTAATCTTGTCCATGAGACCTATTTCCTCTTCCCCGAACCTTATTCCCACTGAACTACTGACTGCCCAAACACCCCACCTTACCAGATATTGTTGCTGGTTCTCTCTCATCAGGTGATTTCCTACTTTCCTTCAAATCTGCTGTCATCACCCCCATCCTCAAAGAACACAACTCCATTGTCCTTGCAAACTACTGCCCCATCTCTCACCTCCCCGAAGTCTGAGACCATTTTGTCGCCTCCCAAATCCGTTCCCATCTTTCCTGGAATTCCATGTTTCAATCCCTCCCAGCAGATTCCTGCCCCTCGATCACAGTAACCAACCAGCTCTTATCAAAGTCACAAAACAAATCCCATGTAACTGACAGAGATGAGCTATTCCTCCTTGTCCTTCTTGGTCTGTTTGCAGCCTTTGACATGGTTTACCACACAATCCTCCTTTGCCAAATCCCATTCACCTATCACCTCTGGTCTCACTGACCTACTTTGGCTCCTGATCAAGCAGCATCTCTTCACTGTTGTCCAGCTGGTGGGACTGCTCTCTCCTGGCTCGTTGCTTATCTATTGGCAGCCAGAGTACTGTCCACAATGTTTCTTTTCTCTCTCCCACACAGTTACCTCTGGTATTTCTGGGGATCTATCCTTGGCCTGTCCTATTTCAATCTACATGCTGCCCCTGAAGGATGTCATCTGAAAAAAGTGTTTGATTTCACATTATGCAGATTACTCCACCATCTCTTTTGACTCCTCCACTGTTACTAAATGATCAGACTGCTTAGCCATCATCCTGTACTGGACCTTCAGAAATTTCATACAATTGTTGGAAAGGCCGATGACATTGTTTATGGTCCCCTGCTCCAAATTCCATTCCCAACCTACTGACCAACCTCCATTCCCAACCTTCTCCCTGGCAACTGTCTGAGAATAAACCAGACTTTTCACAGCTTTGATTCAGATCTGACCCTGAGATTAGCAACTGACCACAGATTTGCTCCATCACTAATACTACCTCCTTCCACCTCTGTAACATCACCCGGCTCCACCCCCGCCACAGCTCATTTAGAACCTCACCCCATCCTTTTGTTACCTCGAGACTGAACTATTCCAACATACTCCTGGCCGGCCCCCCACACTTTTTTTTATCCTTTAATAGGATGTGACCTCACTGGTTAGGCCAGCATTTATTGGTGAGCTGTGTTCCTGAACCGCTGCAGCCCATGTGGTGTAGGTACACCCACAGTGCTGTTAGGTTGGGAGTTCCAGGATCTTGACCCAGCAACAGTGAAGGAACGGCAATATATTTCCAAGTCAGGATGGCGAGTGGCTTAGAGGTGAACTTCTAGGTGGTGGTGTTCCCATCTATCTGCTGCCCTTGTCCTTCTGGATGGTAATGGATCAGAAAACTCAAGGTCATCCAAAACTTTGTTACCTATGTCCTAACAGACCAAATCCCATTCACCTATCACCCCCATTCTCACTGCATGCATTAGCTCCTGGTGTAGCAACACATTGATTTTAAAATGATCATCCTTGTTTTCAATCAGTGCTTCACCTCGTCGGTCCCTCCCTTTGTAACCTCCCTCACCCACCTTCCTCCTTAAGCTACTGCTTAAAATTGAACTTTTTAATCATTCTTTTGGCCGCCTGTCCTAATTTCCCTGTATGTGGCTCTGCCAAATTTCATTTGATAATTCTCCTTTGGAGAATTCTCCTCTGGTAAATGTGTTAAATGAAGGCAAGTTGTTAGGCGTGATTAACAACAGTAATAACACCAGAATCCAACTCCTGCAGTCACATGTGAGCTCACTGTGTCTCAGCATTAGGGTGACTGACTGAATCCCTTCCAGTACATAGAGCGGGGAAACAGTCTCTCCCTGCTGTGACTGCACTGATGACTTGCAAGGCTCAGATGGGTAATTGAATCCTTTCCACAGTCCAGATATTTCCATGGTTTCGGTATCCTTTTGTCCCTCCAGGTTCAATGGTCAGTTGAAGCCTCGTTCACGCACGAAACGTGTACGGTTTCTCTCATTGTGAATCTGCAAATCCTGCCTTTCTCATACCCTGTAAAAGGAGTTTAGAAACTTAATCACTGTTTGTATAGGATAGAAATTATAATTTCTATGGAACAATTTTTCCTCTTTTGTTTCCCCAAAGCTGTAAATCCCCATCCCAAACGCTCCCTCCTCCCTGGGCTGAAATCCAAACTCGGTTCCCCATGTTCCCTGCGTAAAAGTCAGATGGACATTTTGATCGGACGTACTGAGTACAATTTTGGTCTCAATACTTAAGGAAGGACTTACTTGCACTGGAAGCAGTTCAGAGAATGTTGACAAGGCTGAATCCTGGGATGAAGGGGTTTGTCTTCTGAGGAAGGGATTAATAGGTTGGATCTGAATCCATTGGAGTTTAGAAGAATGAGAGATGATCTTAATGAAACATAGAAGATACTGATGAGGGCTTGATAGGGTGGATGCTGAGAGGATGTTTCCCCTCTTGGGGGAATCTAGAACTAGGGGGCACAGTTTCAAAATAAGGGGTCTCACAGTGAAGGCTGAGATGAGGTGGAATTTCTTCCCTCACAGGATAATGAATCATTGGAATTCTCTTCTCCAAAGAGCAGTGGAGGCTGGGTCATTGAATATATTCAAGGCTGTGTTAGACAGATGTTTGATCTACCAAGGAGTCCAGGGTTATGGGGGGATAGGCAGGAAAGTGGAGTTGAGGCGACAGTCAGATCAGCCCTGATCTTATTGACTGGCAGAGCAGGCTCTGTGGGGCCAAATGGCCTACTCCTATGTTCTTTTAATCCCGGTATCCAAGGACAGAGAACCACGAACAATATCAGTGAACATGGGCAAGTTAGGTGATCAGCAGTTTAGTGGGAATAGGATCGAGAGAGGAGGCAGGTCTCAGGGGCAAGATGAGCTCTGAGAGCATGAGGTGACATAGGGGAAAAATAGAGAAAAACGTGATTTTAGGGCTCAGACAAGGGGCAACTTTACAGGCATTTTGGTCCGGTGAACGAGTGGAAGGGAGGGAAGCGGCGGTGGGAGCTGATCGGATTGTCTCAATCTTAGTGACAAAGAAGCTTCCATGAGCTCCACCCACTTGTTGTTGGAGATGATGATGAAGGAGAAGGGGAGAGGGAGAGCACTTCAAAAAGAACCAACTTATGTTAGTTATTAAAAAGAGCTGAAACACTATATTTAACACAAAGCTGATTTATTTGACTTTTATCCTGAATATTCGCCACCATAACTGGGCGAGAGTTTGACATCAGCAAAAACAGACCCCATGAACATGGCTCTGTCTGGGATGTGATTAACAGCAAAATCCAATAACTGTGGTTACTTGTGAACTTGCTGGTGTCTCAGCAGAACGGATGACCGACCAAATCTCTTCCCACACATGGAGCACGTGAACGGCCTCTCCCCAGTGTGAACTTGCTGGTGTCTCAGAAGGGTGCATGCATGATTGAATCTCCTCCCACACTCGGAGCATGAGAACCGCCTCTCTCCAGTATGAGTGCGCTAGTGTACAATGAGATGAGATGATTCCCTGAACCCAGACCCGCAGTGAGAACACCTGAATGGTCTCTCCCCAGTGTGAACACGCTGATGGCACATCAGTTCCCCGGAACCCTTATAGCACTTCCCACAGTCTGGGCATTTAAAAGGTCTCTCCTCAGTGTGAACTCGCTCATGTCTCAGCACATGGGATGACTGAGCAAATCCCTTCCCACACTTGGAGCAGGTGAAAGGTCTCTCCACTGTGTGAAATTGCTGATGTATCAACAGGTTGGATGAATCACTGAATCCCTTCCCACATACAGAGCAGGTGAACGGCCTCTCCCCATTGTGAGTACGCTTGTGTGTCAGCAGATGGGTTGACTGAGTGAATCCCTTCCCACACACGGAGCAGCTGAACGGCCTCTCCCCAGTGTGAACTCGCTGGTGAGTCAGCAGGTGGGATGAGGTGGTGAATCCCTTCCCACATGCAGAGCAGGTGAACGGCCTCTCCCCAGTATGAATACGCCGATGTGTTTCCAGGTCAGATGGGCAATTGAATCCCTTCCCACAGTCCCCACATTTCCACGGCTTCTCCCTAACTGCATTTATGTTTTGACAGGTCAGATGATCGATTGAAGCCTCGTCCACAAACAGAACATGTGTACGGTTTCTCTCCACTGTGAACAGTGCCTTTTCCTTTCATGTCCAAATTCTGATGATATTCAAGTTACGATTAATTGGGTGACTCCATTAGATTCTGATGTGATGTTTGGTTTGTTTCCTGACTGCAAATCCTCCCCTTCTAATACCCTGTGAAATTGATTTAAATCAGAAAAAAAAGAGCGAGAGAGAATCCACAAACACACAAAGGTAGGTTGTGAAAGTAAAGTCTGCAGAAGTGCCAGTAAAATGTTAAACAAGGTCAAAATACACCCATTATTAGAGGCAGAGGAAGTTAGACAATAGCAGTGAGATTATCAGAGAGAACAGTGGTGAAACAGAGCAATGGATGGACATGGGTTCTGATCCACAGCAAAGGAGCCACAC
This sequence comes from Cetorhinus maximus, assembly GCF_964194155.1. Taxonomy (NCBI): domain Eukaryota; kingdom Metazoa; phylum Chordata; class Chondrichthyes; order Lamniformes; family Cetorhinidae; genus Cetorhinus; species Cetorhinus maximus. The sequence continues at coordinate 203,584 of NW_027596270.1, read as the reverse complement.
CAGCCCCAGAGCCATGGACCCTCTCACAGATAACAGAGCACAGAACTAAAAGCGCTAAGTTGTAGATAAATGCTCAAAAATACTCACCTCTGAAACAATTTCAGCTTTTAATGTTAATGTCTTCTGCTGGAGCCTGCAGCTGGAAAGATATCAGAAGCACTGGAGTCAGAGAAAAATCTCCCAGTTGAGGAAATACCTGGGGAGCGGGGTAATGTCACCGAGCAATTGTCGGTGTGTGATGACATCACAGACACGAACACAGAACATCTGGGTCTGTGCAAACCAGTGGTCACCACACATTATGAAGGAGGTGAGGGTCCTTGAGAGGGTGCAGAGGAGATTTACCAGAATGATTCCAGGGATGAGGAATTTTAGTTGCAATGTTGGGTTGGAGAAACTGAGGTTGTTCTCCTTGGAGCAAAGGAGATTGAGAGGAGATTTGACAGAGGTGTACAAGTTTATGATTATTTAGATAAGGTAGATAAAGAAAAGCTGTTCCCATTATTTGAATGGGGGTAAAAGGATTACAGGAAATAGATTTAAGATTCATGGGCAAGATCTACAGGAAGATGTGACAAAGAAAGTTTATACAGTGAGTGGTAATGATCTGAAATTTAATGCTTACACTCAAAGGCCGATAACATCCAGGTCTTGATGAATCAAGTGATGCTGTCAGATTTTGATGTGATGTTTGATTTGAATTTCCTTTCTGCAAATCCTCTTCTAGTACCCTGTAAAAGATGTTTACAAAAGCCATCAGTGTCTGTCAAGGATAGAAATTGAAAAGAGACAAACATTTCTCTTGATTTGAGTTTGCTGCATGTAAATCCTCCCCTTCTAACCCCCTGTTAAAGAGGTTTCCAAAAGCCATCACTGTCAGGCCAGGATAGAAATTCACAACATTCTCTCCCCCTACCACACATGCGCCCTGCTGCACATTGCCGCTTGTCGTCATCAGCGCTCCCTCGATTCGAGGATGACGTCAACTCAGGGTTGTGAGTTTCTGCTGTGAGTCTTCATGTGACTGAACAGACCCACAGATCTTTGGACACATGGGGCAGGACGTCCATGAGGAAGTGGGAATCAGAGAGCAGGATTTGCATCCTTTTCTTTCCTGCTCTGCTTCGTCAATAAGACTCAAAGCGTAAAGGTCAGAGCTTGATGGACAAGTTGTTTCAATTCTGTCGTTAAAAACATTCAAAAACATCTTCCCAATAAAATTTGCAGCCGCGCATGCTCCCTGCTGCACATTGCCCCAAATAAAGATGGGGGCCGCCCATGCTCCATATTGCCCCAAACAAAAATGGCAGCTACGCATGCGCCCTGCTGCGCATTGCTCGCTCTGAAGATGACGGCCGTGATCTGGGGCCTGTAACTGGGAGAAATCGCACCTACGCTCTTGTCACTCTGTGCAAAAGGGGGAACTGCGGGTTCGTTTTCGGCGTTTTCCACTTACACAACAGAGTTACAAAGCCTCCCCGACCACCCGCCTGATCCACCGCTTCCTTCGCCCGGCCGTTCCCTACCCCCCTTTCCCAACTGCGGATCCGAAAAACAAGCTCCTCTCCAACGCCAGCGCTCCCACTGCGCATGCTCTAATCACTGGGTATTGCGCATGCGCATTGGTCTCTTGTGATGTGAATAGAGGACAATCTCCTCCGCATGGAATGCTGGGTAACGGCCCCGCCATTGACAGTTCAATTTATTCTAGCCTGATTTGTTTTGCTGTTATTGGGTGGAAACTGGGGCCGGACGGTTCAATATGAAAGTTGTGAAACAAGTTGTACTTAAACCCATCTGCATGGACCCTTCATTATCCGCTAGAAACAAGGGGAATGGGACTTGGTGGAGAATTGAGAGTCCCCAAAACAACAGTAATAACGGAAGAATCCAACGCCAACAGTCACAAGTGAACTCACTGGTATCCCAGCTGCTGGAATAAAGAAGTGAATTACTGTTCACACACAGAACTCTCTCTGGCATGAATGTGCTGATCATGCTTCAAATTCTATTTGAACTTTCAAAATTGGTGGGAAAGCTGAGTAAATCCTTCTTCAAACATGAATTATCTGAATGGTCCCTCTCCAGAATGACTGTGCTGCTGTGTCAGTAAATAGGATGACCAAGTGACTCAATTTCCACACTCAGCTGGAGAATATCCTACTGCTGGTGTGATGGCACCCATGAGTTTCCAGCTCAGACAGCCAACCAACTCATTCTTCACAGTCAACAACAACAACGTGCATTTCTATAACACATTTAATAAAACATCCTGAATTTCCTCACATGAGCATTAACAGTACCCATCTTAAGTTTGTGCTTGTGTCTCCAATTTGTTTCCAAAGACACTGTTATAATTTCCATACAATAAAAATGGGAATGCAGACATTTTTTTAAACTTTCCGAGCCATAGCTTTATTTGTTGTGCAGATACACTGGTAGTTTATGCAGTGCTGGAGGAAGCCATTGTGGAACGTCTGGGCTTCCGGGTGGTCCCATCGCGGAATCCATTCCTGAATCGGTGATACACCACCTTCAGGTGACTCATGCGGCCTGTACCAGTTGTGTTTCTCCTTTTGGCCTCAGCACTCCAGTTATACTTCCTCTTTCTCTTGGCAGGGTAGGCACATTTGCCGCAGGTCGATTTCTGCAGGTGAAATGCTTTAGCCCCCACATCGTTGGCAAAGAGTGTGGGTCTTGTTCTGCTTTTTACCAAATGATGATGTTCCCTTTGTCATTTTCACTGCGCGCTGGGGAGCCATTGCAGACATTTTACCAACATCAATCAGTGGCTCTGTTAAATGGTTCATCACATTGTAATGTAATATTATAACATCCCTACGGTTATGAAAGCACGTCCTCTGGCTCAGTTTGATCTATACCTTGGTAGATCTGCTAATGTGAATTGCTATTTTTTCTTAATTGTTATGACACACATTTATTGAATCAGATATCTTGATGCTGATTGTCTCCCAGACAGATTTACTCCACCAATCTTAACAACCAGTGTTTCTTGTTTCCCAGTTTTATTTCCACAGTATTCAGCCAATCTCATTATTATTTCTCCCTTCTAGTTTAGCTCGTTCTTTTCTTCAATATCCTTTTTCATAATTCCTTTCCCATCTGCGTCCACCCAACTATTGATTTTATTACCAACATTGGTAAGGATGTAAGATGTGTCATACAGCCTAAAGTATATCACTATTTCTGGTGGTGGGTATTGATTCTTGAGAGCAATGCATGCAGGAGATAGTCCTTCTTAAGGAGTCCCTTCTGAAACATTATTAACATCAGCTCAAATGTCAGAATGAACCTGGTTTAGTCCTGGAGGTACATAACAGCAACAATAACAGCAGAATACAACCCCTCCATTCAATTGTGAACTCGCTGGCGTCTCATTAAGTGAGATGAATGAGTGAATCCTTTCCCACACACAGAGCAGGTGAACGGCCTCTCCTCAGTGTGAACTCGCTGGTGTCTCAGCAGAACACCTGTGGCTTTAAAAGTCTTCTCACATTCAGAACATTTGAAAGGTCTGTTATCAGTATGAACAAGTTGATGTGAATTGAGGTGAGCTAGACGAGTGAATCCCTTCCCACACACGGAACAGGTGAATGGCCTCTCCCCTGTGTGAATGCGCTGGTGTATCAGCAGATCCTTTGTAGTTTTAAAGCTCTTCTCACAGTCAGAACATTGGAAAGGTTTCCGATCAGAGTAAACTCGCTGGTGCAACTTGAGGTTGGTCAAACAAATAAATCCCTTTGCACACACAGAGCAGGGGAATGGCCTCTCCTCAGTGTGAATTCGCTGGTGTCTCAGAAGATCACCTGCAGTTTTAAAGGTCTTCTCACATTCTGAACATTGGAAAGGTCTGTTATCAGTGTGAACAAGTTGATGTGAGCTGAGGTGAGATAGTCGAGTGAATCCCTTCCCACACATGGAGCAGGTGAGTGCCGTCTCCCTGGTGTGAACTTGTTGGTGTTTTATGAGTTTCATTGATTGTCTGAAGACTTTCCCACAGTGAGAGCAACTGAACCGTCTCTCAGTGTGAACAAACTGGTGCTTGACCGGGTCCTCTCGTCTTTTAAAGCTCTTCTCACAATCAGAGCAGTTAAACAGCCTCTCAACAATATGAATGAGCTGGTGTCTCAGCAGCTGGGACAGAAAATTGAATCTCTTCTCACACACGGAGCAGGTGAACGGCTTCTCCCCAGTGTGAGTTCTCTGGTGTATATGTAAGCTGGATGATAATGTAAATCCCTCCCCACACACCGAGCAGGAGAACGGCCTCTCCCCGGTGTGACTGCGTCGATGAATCTCCAGCTACGATGGGTGAATGAATCCCTTCCCGCATTCCCATGGTTTCTCCATGGTGTCTGTGTCCATAAGGCTTTCCGGGTTGGACAATCAGTTGAAGCCTCGTTCACACACAGAACACATGTATGGTTTCTCCACACAGCGAATAGTTCTGTTTGTTTTCAGGCTGTGTAACTGATTAAAGCTCACTCCACAGTCAGTGCACTGGAACGCTCTCATTCAGGTCTGTGTGTGTCTCGGTGCTTTTTCCTGTTGTTTGAAATATTTCCCCACAGTCAGAACAGACGAACATTTCTCCTTCCACATTCAAAAGCCGATAATATTCAGGTCTGGATCTGAGTCATTCTGTCAGATCTTGATGTGATTTTTGGTTTGAGTTACCGATCTGCAAATCTTCCCCTTCTAAAACCCTGTAAAAAGAGATTACAATAAACATCACTGACAGTCCCGGACAGAAATTCAAAACAGACAATTCTAGTTCCTATGGAACATTTTTCTTCTCGTTCCCCCAAAGCTGTAAATCCCCATCCCACACACACTCCCTCCTCCCTGGGCTAAAATCCAAATAAAGTGTTGGATAATTAATTCTTTCTGTATCCTTTCAACAAATCCTACAGAGATAGCAAAATGTTCGATAATTCACTTCAGTCATGACTCGTGACAAAACATTACACAATCAAACGTCTGAATGTGTGTTCCCTTGCTGAAATGTGGGAAAATCTCTGGACTTCAGCAGAAAACTCCAGAATCCCACCTCTCAAAGGCACTGCCCAACCATATGGAAGTAAATGTATAATGGAGTTCAGGAGAAAAGATACCATCCACAAATAAGCTATGGGACAAATACACTACAAGACAGCCCGATCGCCCACTGTATAAAACTCATAAATAGGATGTAAATGATTGAGAGTTTAATGAACTCAAGCTGACAACATATGATCGAAGGACTTTAATAGAAAACGTAGAGTGCAGTAGACCTTTCATTTATATTCTATAAATTAAGGAGTCCTGCATTTTGTAACATATTGTAATGACTTTATGCTGAAATGATCATAATTGTGCAATCCTTTAACTGATTAATATTTTCACTTTATTTTAATATTGCCTATAATTACGTCATGAATGATGATTACTTGTTTTATTTGTATCATCATCACAATTCAGTACCTGCCACCGTGATGAGTTTTCCATAAACCAATTATCTATCGAACCAAACCAATTATCTATTAATCTGAATCACCTGACCGACCATACAGAATATCAGATGTTAACCTTGTGTCTAAAAATTACTGTGTGGAGACTTAATAAGCAATCATGAAGGTGGTTTCTCCACACCTCCCAGGCTTTCCTTCCTTCTTTCTCTCCCTCTTTAACTAAGTTAAACTCAGTCTCTTGTCTCATTTTGGTTTCTGGTTCTCTTCCTGCCCAATGTAACCCTGAGCTTTTACAAGAAGCCATTTGTTCAGTTTCCCAAAGAGAGATCAGAGTCCCCATGAATTTGAGCCCAAAGTGTAACCTCTTATTTATTGTCCCCGCTCCCCCATCCTCTGATGTGAACCATCCTCCACTCGCTGACCCAGGATGGCGGCCGTTAACCTGGGCCTGTTCCCGGGAGGGAGAAGCCCCGCAGCTGCAAACCAGGAGCTGATAATTATTCCTCAGGGTTTGCGGATCCACAAAGTGTTTGCAAATCCTCCCCGTCCAGCCGCCGACTCCATCGCCCTTGACCAGCTGCAGAAGCACCAAACAAGTGGCTCTCCATGGTCATGATTGACACTGCGCATGCTCCAAACACTAGAGGGCGGGGCACTGAACATGCGCACCGGTCTCCTGTGGTGTGGATAGGGGACATTCTCTACCACAGGGGATGCTGGGTAAAAGCCCCACCATTGTGATTCACAATTCAGGTTCCCGTGATTATTTTGTGGGAATGAGGTGGAGACTGACCGTAGCGCCAATCAATAAAGTTTGGAACTTGACGTGCTGTAACCTGCAAGGTTACAGACGAAGAACTGGATAGTGGGATTGGGCTGGCACAGACATGATGGGCCATATGGCCTCCTTCTGTCTTGTAAAGTTTCATTTTCAGTTTCCATCACTGAAGATGTTGAAGACTGAGATTTAGACTAAGACAGAATTTTGGTCCCTCAGGGAATCGAGGATCATGGGGAACAAGCAGGAAAGTGGACTTGAGGCTGAAATCAGCCATGATTGTGTTGAATGGCGGAGCAGGCATGACAGGTCATCTGGTCTAATCCTGCTCCTCGCCCTTATGTTCTTACAACAGCGCTGTCTGCTTTCATCTAAACTCATTGACAGACATCCAGAATATTAAACTCCAGCCCAGTTACAAGAGTTAGTAACAGCAACAGAAACAAAGGATGTGATTAACAACAGAATCCAACCTCTGCAGTCACTTGTGAACTCGCTGGTGTGTCAGTAAGTGAGATGATCGAGCAAATCTCTTCCCACACACAGAGCAAGTGAATGGCCTCTCCCCAGTGTGAACTTGCTGGTGTGTCAGCAGATTCGATGACTGAGAAAACCCCTTCCCACACACATATCTTCTCCCCTGTGTGAACCCGTTGATGTGTCACCAGGTTGGATGATGAAGTGAATCCCTTCCCACACACGGAGCAGGTGTACGGCCTCTCCCCGGTGTGAACTTGCTGGTGTTGAATGAGGTGTGACGACTGTCTGAATCTCTTCTCACATTGAGGACAACTGAACGGTCTCTCGTCAGTGTGAACAAGCTGGTGTTTAATTAGATCCGGTGAGATTTTAAAGCCTTTCCCACAGTCAGAGCATTTAAAAGGCCTCTCATCAGTGTGAACTCGCTGGTGTAAATGAAGGCTGGACATCAGAGTGAATCCCTTCCCACACACGGAGCAGTTGTACGGTCTCTCCCCAGTGTGAGTGCGTCGATGAGCTTCCAGCTGGGATGGGCAAGTGAATCCCTTCCCATACTCCCCACATTTCCACGCTTTCTTTGTGGTCTCAGTGACCTTGTGTCTCTCCAGGTTGGACAATCAGTTGAAGCCTCATCCACAAACAGAACACGTGTACAGGCTCTCCTCACTGTGAATGGTGTGATGTTATTTCAGGCTGTGTAACTTGGTAAAGCTCTTTCCACAGTCAGATAACTGGAACACTCTCACTCAGGTGTGTGTGAATCGATGCTTTTCCAGCCACACTGATGCTTGAAATCTTTTCCCAAAGTCAGAACAAACATTTCTCCTTCCATGTTCCTGATGAATCAAGTGACTCTGTCAGATCTTGATGAGATGTTTGGTTTGAATTTCCCATCTTCAAATCATTTCCTTCTAATATCCTGTAAAAAGAGTTTACAAAAGTCATCACTGTCAACTCCAGGATAGAAATTCAGAACAGACAATTCTAGTTTCTAGGCGACATACTTTCTTCTATTGTTCTCTCAAATATGTTGTCCAGTTAAACTAAAAGAGCCCAAAATCAGCATCAAAGCCCCAACTAGAGTGAAGAGAACCTCCCTAACTAAACCAGAATGTTGCTTCCAGTATCTCTGAGACACTCTGTACCCTGAGGTACCCATCGGTGGTGGGAGGTATCAATCGTACGGATGGACACCACATGCTCCCTCTCCAGGGCCATCCAGACACGGACAAGACTATGGAAGAGAGGCCAGCAGCCTCTTATGGGGTAGAAACAGAGAATTCTGGAAAAACTCAGCAAGTCTGGCAGAAATTGTGGAGAGAGAAACAGAGTTAAGGTTTCAAGTCCGTATGACTCTTCTTCAGAGCCAGTGAAGTCACCTCTGCTTGATGACAGCCTGAGTATATGGGAGATTTGTCTTTGAGAGGACTGCCACATTCCTGATTCTGTCCATGAGATGCCCAGAATGTGCCACAAACAGTGAAGGTGAAAGTTGTTGAGCTTCCTTTCCTGATCACTGTAAATCGTCCATGTTTCACAGTCAGACAACAAGGTACTGAAGACACAGGCCTCTGAAACCAGCATCTTGGTGCTGAGAGGCAGTTTGATGTTATTCCATGGACGATTCGTGAGTCAGCCAAAAGTGGAGCTGTTTTCCTTACGCGTGTATCGAGGTCTGCATTGAGAAACAGATTGTCTGTCACTGTGGACCTAAGAATTCACTGGCCACTTCCAGCGGGGTGTTATTTAGTGTGATCAAGGGCAGAGATGTGACACCCTGTCCCCAAACCACAGTTTTCTCGATGTTTACAGTAAGGGTGAACAAGTTACAGACATGGGAGAGACAGTTCACGAGTCTTTGTAGCTGAGTTTCTGTGTGAGTCACAAGCAGGGCATCATCACTGTAGAGGGGGTCTCTGATCGAGACAGGCTGTATTTTGTCTTCACTTTCAGTCTGGACAGATTGGAGAGGTTACCATCTGACTGAGTATGCAGGGAAACTCCCTCCATTTCTGCAGCGAAGGCCGAGGTCAGGAACATGGAGAAGAAAATACCAAACTAAGTGGGGGCTAGGACACAGCCCTGTTTCACTCCATTCTTCACACTGAAACTGTCAGAAGTGGAACCATCAAACTGTACAGTACAGGGCATGTTGTCATGAAAGGAGTGGATGAGATGGAGGAGCTTTGGTGGACAAAGTTTTTGTTGCAATCTCCTCTGTCCCCTTTGTTTTTGTAAATTGTGATTATTGTTGTGTCATGCATGTCCTGTGGAACGGATCCGATTCCAGCAGTTCATGAATTAAGGGGAATGATCACACATGGTGCTTTTAAAAAGGGACACTGCAGCCCCAAGTATCAGTGACACCTCCAGAATATTAAACTCCAGCCAGTTATAGGGGTTGTTAACATCAGCAGAAACAAACCTGATATTGTAAGACTATCAGTCCTGGATGTAATTAACAGCAGTGATAACAGCAGAATCCAACCCCCTCAGTCACTTATGAACTCACTCATGTGTCACTAGGTTGAAGGACCGAGTGAATCTCTTCCCACACACGGAGCAGGTGAATGGTCTCTCTCCAGTGTGAACTCTCTGATGTGCCAGGAGAGCAGACGAACACCTGAAATTCTTTCCACAGTCCATGCAGCTGAATGGCTTCTCCTCAGTGTGAATTTGCTGGTGTGACTCAAGGGTGGATGATACAGTGAATCCCTTCCCACATACAGAGCAGGTAAATGGTCTCTCCCCAGTGTGAACTCGCTGGTGTGCAATAAGGGTGGATGACTGCCTGAAACTCTTTCCACAAGAAGTGCAGCTAAACGGCTTCTCCCCAGTGTGAACTCGCTGGTGTCTCAGCAGACTGGATGACTGAGTAAATCCCTGCCCACAAACAGAGCAGGTGAATGGCCTTTCCCCAGTGTGAACTCGCTGGTGTTCAGCGGGGCCGATGAATGCCTGAAACTCTTTCCACAGGAAGTACAGCTGAATGGCTTCTCCTCAGAGTGAACTCACTGGTGTGACCTAAGGCCGGATGAATGAGTGAATCTCTTCCCACACACAGAGCAAGTGAATGGCTTCTGCCCAGTGTGAAGTCACTGGTGTATATTGAGGTCAGATGAAGACCTGAACCTCTTTTCACAGTGAGTGCAGCTGAATGGCCTCTCCTCAGTGTGAATTCACGAGTGTAACATAAGACAGGATTTCTGAGTAAATCCCTTCCCACATACAGGGCAGGTGAATGGCCTCTCCTCAGTGTGAATTCGCTGGTGTGACATGAGTTTGGTTGTCTGAGTGAATCCCTTCCCACACACGGAACAGGTGAATGGCTTCTCCCCAGTGTGAATGCATCGATGGATTTCCAGCTGAGATGGATAATTGAATCCTTTACCACAATCCTTACATTTCCATGGTTTTTCTATGGTGCCGGAGTCCTTATGTCTCTCCAGGTTGAATAATCAGTTAAAGTCTTGTCCACACACAGAATGTGAACGGTCTTTCCCCATTGTGAATGGTGTGATGTCTTTTCAGGCTGTGTGACTAGTTAAAGTTCCGTCCACAGTCAATGCAGTGAACACTCTGACTCATTTGTGTGTGTCTCGGTGTTTTTCCAGCCACACTGATGTTTGAAATCTTTTCCCACAGACAGAACAGACAAGCATTTCTCCTTCCACATTCAATTGCCGATGATATTCAGGTCCTGATGAATCGAGTGACAGTTTTAAATCTTGATGTGAAGTTTGATTTGAGCTTCCCTCTGTAAATCTTCCCCTTCTAATATCCTGCAAAAGGAGTTTACAAAACTCTTAACTGTCAGCACACAATTCAGAACAGACAATTCTAGTTTCTATGGACCATTTCTTCCTCTCGTTTCCCCAAAGCTGTAAATGCCCATCCCACACACTCTCCCTCCCCCCTGGGCTGAAATCCAAATCCATCTCACCATCTCTTTCCTCCACTCCCAGTTTTCTCCCTCCCTCTCCTCTGCCTGGGTTCAGTTCTCCAGCTCCTGTCTGCAAACTGACAATAAAATCAATGACAAAACAAAAACAGAATTACCTGGAAAAACTCAGCAGGTCTGGCAGCATCGGCGAAGAAGAAATCAGTTAACGTTTCGAGCCTTCATGGCCCTTCGGCAGAACTGAAGCATAGCTGTTCTGCCGAAGGGCCATGAAGGCTCGAAACGTTAACTGATTTCTTCTCCGCCGATGCTGCCAGACCTGCTGAGTTTTTCCAGGTAATTCTGTTTTTGTTTTGGATTTCCAGCATCCGCAGTAGCTTTTAGCTTTTTGTTTTTATAAAATCAATGAGTCTTATTGGGGGTTTGGGGCCTCCAGTGGGTGTTTCTGAATCCTCCCCGCCCACCTCCCAGGGTTTCCTTCCTTCCCACAGATCAGATTCCTCATTGATTTGAGCCCAAAGTGTAACCTCTTATTTATTGTCCCCCCCTCCCCCATCCTCTGATGTGAACCATCCTCCACTCGCTGAGCCAGGATGGCGGCCGTTAACCTGGGCCTGTTCCCGGGAGGGAGAAGCCCCGCAGCTGCAAACCAGGAGCTGACAATTATTCCTCAGGCTTTGCGGATCCACAAAGTGTTTCCAAATCCTCCCACCCACCGCCTCGCTCTGACTCCGCTTCTCCGGGACAAACAGACGCCTCTTCCCGCAAGGACATCAATCGCACTGCGCATGCTCCACGCTTCTCGACACTGCACCTGCGCACTGTTGGCCAGCTTCGTCTGCCTCACTGCGCATGCTCCAGCTCACACTGCACGGCTGATTGACGGCAGTTCCGGACCAATAGGAAGAGGGGCAGATTTGGAGGTCCGAGAGGGCGCAGCTGCTGCTCCAACCAATCGGAGTGAATGAGGGGCGGGGCTGAACCCGGATCTCCCTCATTGGCTGAAACTCTGCATCATTTTGAAAGCTGATTTGTCTCAAACTCCAGGAGAACCAGACCTTTCTGCTTGTGGCGTAAAACAGATGAAACCCTGTGGGTGTGGAGCAAACATTTCAACATATTTAAGTGAAATGTGGCAACATGTTGAAACAATGCACAAACAATTTAAGGCCTGACTTCAAGGCATCGCAGGGCAGACAGTGAATGTCACCATTAGAACAAGGCGAGTCCTTGGTTTCAATAAATGAACCGGCAGAAGGGTTAGGACAGGTTAGAGAGAAGTTTAATACTGTTATCATTCGGAACAACACAGACTATAAAGAAAATACTGATCTCAAAGACAATGTCTTGTAGTATACTGTGCTGAATCAGTTTTAAAGGGCTAAATGATGTGCGTTTTCTATCTTGAAAAGTTATTTTAAAATCTGGAACTTAGATAGTGATTAGGTGGGCAGGTTTGGATCAGTGATGAAGTGCCACATCAAAGGTTAATGCAGTAAATAAAAGCTCATGGTTCAGGGGGTAACATATTGGTATGGATAAAAGATTGGCTAGCTAACTGGAAGCAGAGAGTTGGCATAAATGGGTCTTTTTCCGGTTGGCAGGATGTGACAACTGGTGTGCCACAGGGATCAGTGCTGGGGCCTCAACTTTTTACAAGTTATATAAATGACTTGGATGAAGGGACCATAGGAACAGTTGCTAAATTTGCTGGTGACACAAAGATAGGTAGGAAAGGAAATTGTGAAGAGGATGTAAGAAGGAAACAAAGGACATTGATGGGTTAAGTGCGTGGGCAAAGATCTGGCAAATGGAGTATGACATGGGCAAATGTGAAATCGTTCGTTTTGGCAGGAAGAATAAGAAAGGCATATTATCTAAATGGTGAGAGATTGAGCAGCTCTAAAATTCAGCGGGATCTGATGTCCCAGTGCATGAATCACAAAACCTTAGTATGCAGGTACAGCAGGTAATTAGGAAAGCTAATAGAATGTTAAGACAGAGATGAGGAGAATTTTTTTTCCTCAGAGGGTTGTGTGTCTTTGGAACCTATCTAAGAATTATCTCCATCAAGCAGAACATCAATTTAAGGAAAATTAACATCATCTGTAATATCAGGAGGAAAGTAGTGGCTGCAATTATCCAAGGATATTGTCCTGCATTGTATACTATCTCTCACCGGAGCTGTTCACAAGGGTGGCAATAGAGCTCTCAATGTTTTTCATTTTTGCTGCTTCTCTGCCAGATGTTGTTCAATATTGCCTCAAAAGGCAGTGAAAGCAGGATCTTTGAATATTTTAAGGCAGATCTAGATAGATTCTTGATGAACAAGGGGGTGAAAGGTTATCGGGAGTAGGCAGGAATGTGGAGTTGAGGCTACAATTAGATCAGCCATAATCCTATTAAATGGCGGATCAGGCTCGAGGGTCCGGGTGGCCTACTTCTGCTCCTAATTCATATGCTCGTATGTACTCCAGCAAGCCTTAAAATCAGATTGACAATATTTCAGAACTGATTGCCTGTGACAGCAGCAATCTCATTGCTCTCTGTTGGTATGATCGATTGAAGTATTTAAAATGGAGAACATGGAAGTATTGATGGATGATGTACACAAGGAATTTGTGAACTAACTGAGGATAATAGTGAAGGGAAAGGAAGGACCTAGAAAGCAGCAGACTCTTTGTGTTGTTCCAGGAGAAGTGGGATCTGTGTGTGTAAATGTGAGGTTTAAACAGCACTCACATACACACACACACACACACACACTCACATACATATATGGGGACACTTCCTGCCTGATCAGATGGACAACATTTTGCCTCACAACAACCAACCTGAACAATACTGGGGATAAGAGCCATAATGTTTCAGAAATTTAAATGAACTTTACTCTTCAGGGACTGTGAAAAGTTTTGGCTGTCCAATTCCACCGATTTCTCTGAACCTTAAATCAATATTGAACAACATCTGGCAGAGAAGCAGCAAAAAAGAAAAACATTGAGAGCTCTATGGCCACCCTTGTGAACAGCTCCGGTGAGAGATAGTATACAATGCAGGACAATATCCGTGGATAATTGCAGCTACTACTTTCCTCCTGATATTACAGATGATGTTAATTCTCCTTATATTGATGTTCTGCTTGATGGAGATAATTCTTAGATAGGTTACAAGGAGAAAGAATATAATGGAAATGTTTGCACTGACAAAGAAATAATCTTCGAAGCTATAAAATGAAGAATATATTTCAGCCCCGAGGTGGAGAATGTAGACAGAGAGAAGCCAAATGTGGAAGACATAAATTTGATCAGGTACATACTGGAACGATGTTTCCACTTGTGGGAGGGATTAGAACCAGGGTATACAGTTTAAGAATAAGAGACCTCCATATAAGACTGAGTTGAGGAGAAAGTTTTTCTCTTGAAGGGTTGCTGGAATGTGGAATTCTCTTCCCCAGAAAGCAGTGGGGGCTGGGTCATTGAATTTATTCAACGAGTGTTAGACAGATTTTTGATAGACAAGGGAGTCAATGGTTATGGAGGACACACGGCAAAGTGGAGTTGAGACACAACCAGCTCAGCCATGATCTTATTAAATGGCGGAGCAGGATTGAAGGGCTGAATGGCCTACTCCTGCTCCTAAGTCCTATGTTCATAAATAATTCTAAAAACTGTATAAAGCATTTCTGTATAATAAAGGCGCTTGCACACATTGAAACCAAAGATCTGCAATAGAGGCTGTTCCTAGCAAGTCATATTTAAGATAAGAGTAGAACCAGAGGACACGAATTGAAGGTGACTGAAAAAAGAAGCAACTGTGAAATGAAGAAAAGGTTTCTATGTTGCAAGTGCGATCTGGAATGCACTGCCTGAGAATGTGGTGGAGGCAGATTCAATTGAGGTCTTCCAAAGAGAATTGGACAATTATCTGAAGAGAAAAAAAACGCAGGGCTATGTGCCAAAGATGGCGGGAGTGGGACTAGGTGAGTAACTCATGCAGAGAGCTGGAATAGAGACAATTTTTCGAATGCCTTCCTTCTGTGCTGTAATCATAGCATGACACTAGGATATAAGGGAAATGCAGTTCACCAGTGCATGAGAGGCTGATTGTTCCTTGTGCCCCAGTGCAGGAGTAGCTACGTTTTGGGCAGTGTGACCTGAGCATACAGAAAAAAAGACTGAGGCCAATGACAAGATTCTTGAGGGTAAAAGAATGCTGGAGGGAGTGGGTTAATAAAACCGGGGAGCTGCAGGCTGCACGAACTTCGAATGTGACCCCAGTCGCAATAATAAGCGGTAAACAAATTTATCTGATTAAATGAGATGGTTTTGCATGTCGGAGTGCCTGTAAATACTCGCTGTAAAGGATGCGGACTCTCAGAAGGCTCCACACCACCGGCTGCTCGTGTGTAACTGATATCCTATCAGTGTAATGTGCACCTGTATTTACTAAAGTGTTATAACCCCTCATTGTGCTTCGTGTCCAGTATTCTCTTCACCCATGGATCTTTTATTTTGCCTACTGCGATAAAATCTTACTGATTACTGGCTCGCCCCTATGGCGGCTTGTGTATCCAGAACACACCGCGCTGCAGAAAGTCCCCTATCAATGGCTATAGGAGTCCAGTGCGCAGGTGCAGTGTGGGTGTGCGTTCTGAGCATGCTCAGTGTCAGTCATGGTGACAGAGTGAGGAGGAGCGGACGGTTCGGGAGGCGGGAGGAGATTGTGAGCACAGGGTAGGAATGGAAACCGCGGCTGGACTGGGAACTGGATCAACTTCTGGGGTAGGCCCCAGGCCCCGTGTTTACCCCGCGGTGACAGGCCCGGGGGGAGGGAGCGATGGAGCCGGCGGCTGGACGGGGAGGATTTGGAAACACTTTGTGGATCCGCAAACCCTGAGAAATAATTATCAGCTCCTGGTTTGCAGCTGCGGGGCTTCTCCCGGAGTTCAGAAGAATGAGGGGGGATCTCATAGAAACCCATGGAGGTGGGAGTGTGTGCGGAACGTGGATTTACAGTTTTGAGGAACAAGATGAAAATATATTCTATCAGGGAAATGCGATGGCGCAGTGGTAATGTCACTGGACAAGTAATCCAGAGGTTCAAATCCCATAAATCTGGAATTAAAAGTTAGTCTCAGTAATGGTGACTATGAAACTACCTTTGATTGTTGTAAAAACCCATCTGGTTCACCAATGTCCTTAAGGAAATCTGCTATCCTTACCTGGTCTGATCTACATGACTCCAGGGCCACAGCAATGTGGTTGACTCTTAAATGCCCTCTGAAATGCAAGCTACTCAGCTACTGAGTAAGCTAGCAAGCTACTCAGTTCAAGGGTAATCAGGGATGGGCAACAAATGCTGGCAACATAGTGACGCCAACATCCAGAGAAAGAATAATTTAAAAACTGGAATTGTCTATTCTGAATTTCTACACCCTGTACTTACAACAATAAATTTTGTAAACTCTTTTTGCAGGAATTAGAAAGGAAGGATTTGTAGATGGAAAACTCTAAACAATCATCTTGGTTTGAGTCACTTGATTATTCTGGACCTGAATATCATGAACCTTCGAATGTGGAAGAAGAAATGTTTGTCTCTTCTGTACGTGGAAAATATTTCAAACATCGGTGTGACTGCAAAAGCACCAAGACACACACATCCAAGTGAGAGTGTTCCAGTGAACTGACTGTGGAAAGAGCTTTAACCAGTTACACAGCCTGAAAAAAAATCACACCATTCACAGTGGGGCGAAACCGTACACATGTTCTGTGTGAGGATGAGGCTTCAACTTATTGTCAAGCCTGGAGAGACACAAGGACGCCCACACCATGGAAACGTGAAAATGTGAGGACTGTGGGAAAAGATTCAATTCTTCATCCTAGCTGGAAATCCAACGACACATTCACACTGGGGAGAAACCATTCAGCTGTTCCGTGTGTGGGAAGGGATTTACGAAGACAACCTACCTGATGTTACACCAGAGAATTCACACAGGAGAATCCGTTCAGCTACATTACCTGTGGAAGGAGTTTCAGGCAGTCATCCAACCTTCTGACTCACCAACGCAATCACACTGGGGAGAGACCTTTCACCTGCTCCTCATGTGGGAAAGCATTCACGAGGTCCTCCAGCCTGCTGAGACACCAGCAAATTCATAAGTGACTGCAGGGATTGGATTCTGTTGTTATTGCTGCTGTTAATCACACCCAGGATTGATAGTATTGTGGAATATTGTGCGCAGTTTTGGTCTCCTTACCTAAGAAAGGATATACTTGCCATAGAGGGAGTTCAGCGAAGGTTCACCAGACTGATTCCTGGGATTGCAGGACTGTCGTGTGAGAAGTGATTGGGCTGACTAGTCCTGTAATCACTGGCGTTTAAAAGAATGAGAGGAGATCTATTTGAAACATATAAAATTCTGACAGAGTTGAACAGACTGGATGCAGGGATGATGTTTCCTCTAGCTGGGAGGGGGAGGGGTGTTGGGGGGAGGTGGTGTCTTGAACAAGGGATCTGTCTCAGGATTCTGGGTAAAACGTTTAGGACTGAGATGACAAGAAACTTCTTCACTCAAAGGGTGGTGAACCTGTGGAATTCTCTGCCATAGAAGACTGTGGAGGCCGAGTTAAAGAATATATTTAAGAAGGAAATAGATCAATTTCTGGACTCTAACGGTATCAAGGGGAATGCTGAGAGATTGGGAGGATGGTGTTGAGATAGAGGATCAGCCATGATCATACTGAATGGCAGAGCAGGTTCAAATAACAAAGAAAAGGACAGCACAGGAACAGGCCCTTTGGCCCTCCAAGCCTGCGCCGATCATATTACCCGTCAACTAAAACATTTTGCACATCCGGAAAGAACAAAGAAATACAAACTGTTCGAGGGCCGAATGACCTAGTACTGCTCCTATTTTCTTTGTTTCTTTCTCAGGTTTGTTCCTGCTTATGTTAACAACCCCGAGAACTGGATGGAGTTTAATATTCCTGAGATGTCACTGATTGTCACTTTTTAAAAGCCCCATCTGTGATCTTTCCCCTCTCAACTGGAACACATTTACAATAAAGTAATGAACTTTCACTTCAATCCCAATTTGGTCTTTGGTGCAAAATCTACAATTCAGTGTCTGAAAGGTTCCACTGATTAACATCTCCAATTAGAAAGTGCTGATTAGTCCTTACTGACAATTCTTACTGACTTCCACATTCTTCACCGTGACACCTCCTTTATGAAATTAAATTATCAAAGAACAATCAAAATATTAAAATATTTTACAGGCACATCAATAAAAGCTTCATCGATCAACATTGATATCAATGAAGCTTGGAAGTTGCTGAGTTCAATCATTTCTGACACAGCAGCAGTAACATTTGGTAAAGATGGAACCCACAACAAAGACTATTTTGAGAACTAATCAGCAGACATGACAACTGTTATTTAAGTAAAAAGCAAAACCTACCTGATGCACAACATAGACCCAACAGCTAGAGCCCTCTGTAACTTGAATGTAGCCCAGACAAGGAGATGCTGTTCAATGTCATGAAGCTATTAATGTCTATAATATTTTGGAAAATATTTTTCTTTTAAAATAGAGGTTTAGTCTGCGGGCATGTCTTAATTGGATTAAAGCCAGTTAGTCTGGGTGCTTTGAAATGTGCTAGTTTTGTTATGTAACAGAGATAGCATGAATTTGCATTTTTTGAATAGATCATTCAACAAGTGGGGTGAAAATTGACACTTTTCTACCAGCTGCCAAGCAATTTGTTCATATTACTCATAAAGTTGGTATTATGAAAGGAGTTTCATTGTTAAAAGGTGAAGTTCAGAGAGGTTGTTGATACAATGAGAATTAACATTCAGTGGGGCTGGTAGGTATAATTTCAGTAGTTTTCAGGTGTGCAGGCGAGGCAATGTAAGGTCAAAAGGCAGCTGCAAGCCTCCAACTGGCTCCAAAGTGAAAATAAGCTCATTTTGAATTCGTGAGGTGAAAATGCTTTGCCTGGTGTTTGGTTAAGTCTATGGGTTGCTGTTGCCTTAATGGGGACTAGTTTGGGAATTTGTTAAAAACTATAACAGTAGTAATTTGTAGCCATGTGTATATGTTTTAACCTGTGTAAATTAATAAATGTTTCAATTAGTTTAATGTAAAACCTCGAGAACTGATGGTCTGATTCCTGAATTTAAGGTCGCACCTCAAACATAACACTCAAAATTATAGGTTATGACAGTTGTTTAAAGTTTCCCTCTGGGATTTTTAAATAACTATACTTCACCAACTGCATTGGCCATAACAGCAAATAAACACTGGATCGACCTGTGTCAAGAAATTCAACCAACCTGCGACGAAGGAAATCTATGTGCTATGTAGTGATTGGATGAAAAGGGCACTTGGTTCGACCATCACCAAAGTTGACTCCCACTGAAATCTTATGGTGAAGTGCTCACCAACAGAAGTAATCAGATGTCCCGCTGGGTTGAACATTACTGTGATCTGTACACCCATGAGATGGACATCTGCCAGTCTCTGTTTGACTCTCAAGTAACTTCCTGTCATGGTTAGTTGGACAAGGAACCCTCATCACTCGAGCTTGAAAAGGCCATTGATTGTTCAGCAAGCAGAAAGTCACCTGGCTTATTGGAATTCCAGCTGAACTGCTCGAGCATGGAAAGTCCCATCTATTGTTAGCACCCACTTCTCTGTTGAGAGGTAGGAACCATTCCACATGCGTGACACAAAAATCATCACAATAACCAAAAGCAAAGGTGACAGAAGAGATTGTGACTACTGGGCCATCTCACTCCTTAGCGTCACTAGGAAGACCTTCACTAGGGTCATGTTTTAAAGACTTTATCTTTTTGCAGACCGAGTCTATGGAGAACCACAGTGGTGTTTCTTGCTGGTAGTTCTACAGTGGACATGATCTTCTCCATACACCAGCTACAAGAGAAGTTGGAAGAAGAAGAAAGGAAGAGCAATAGTGATAGGGGATTCGTTAGTTAAGGGAACAGAGAGGTGTTTCTGCGGCCGTCAACATGACTCCAGGATGGTATGTTACCTTCCTGGTGCCAAGGTCAAGGATGTCACCGAATGGGTGCAGGATATTCTTCTGGGGGAGGGTGAACAGCCAGAGGTCGTGGTCCACGTTGGTACCAATGACTTAAGTAGGAAGAGGGATGTTGTCCTGCAGACAGAATTTATGGAGCTAGGTAGAAAATTAGCAAGCAGGACCTCAAATGTATTACTGTCCATATTACTTCCAGTGTCATGTGCAAGTGAGTATAGAAATAGGAGGGCTTTAGATTCCTGGGACACTGGGACTGTCTCTGAGGGAAGATGGCACCTGTACAAGCCGGAAGGGTTGCAGCTGGACAGAGCCAGGACTGAGCTCCTTGAGGTGTGTTTGCTTGTCCTGTTGGGGGGGGGGGGGGGAGTGGGGGGAGGGGGACGCTTCAAACTAATTCAGCAGGGGTGTGGGAACCAGGAGTGAATATTAGAGAGTAATACCAAGGTGCACAAAATACTGGGAGAGACAGATAACACTGAATAGCAAATAGGGAGTGAGGGAGAAAGTAATGCACTTAAAATCTGGGTTACACTATATGTATGTGAATGCACGGAGTATAGTAGATAAGATTGCTCAGTTACGGGCGCAGATTGCCATGTTACGTTGTGGCGATGATAGAGACCTGGCTCTGGAAAGGGCAGGACTGGGTGTTAAATATGAGAACAACGTGTTGAGGAAAGATAGAGCAGGAAGAAAAGCAGGAGGGGTGGCTGTATTGATTAAGGAAAGCATTGCAGTGCTGGAGAAAGAGGATGTCCCAGAGGGTTCAAGGACAGAATCAATTTGGCTACAGCTAAGGAACAAAAAGGGTGCAATTACATTGCTCAGTGTAGTCTATAGACCAGCAACTAGTGGGAAGGATGTAGAGGACCAAATCTGCAGGGAAATAGCAGAGACGTGCAAACATTATAGAGTAGTTATAATGGCAGACTTTAATTTCCTGAATATAGACTGAGGTAGTGGTAGTGTAAAGAGTTGAGAGGGACAAGAGTTCCTAGGGTTTGTTCAGGCAAATTTTCTACAGCATGTGTCCAGTCCAACAAGAAAGGAAGCACTGCCAGACCTGGTTCTTGGAAAAGATGTGAGCCAAGTATATCAGGTGTCAGTGGGGGAATATGCAGGAGACAATGATCATTCTATCATAAGGTTTAGGATGATGGTAGAAAAGGACAATGTGCAATCCAGAGTAAGAATAATTAACTGGGGGAGGGCCGACTTCAATAGAGCAAGAACAGAACTGGGTCGGATAGACTACAACCAAAGGTTGGTGGGAAGAGGTAGCTGAACAATGGGCTACCTTCAAAGAAGAAATGGTTCGAGGTATATTCCCTCAAAAACGAAAGGTAGGGCAAATAAATCCAGAGTTCCCTGGATGAAAAATGAGATAGAAGTTAAGATAAAGGAGAAAAAGTGTGCCAATGACAGGTGTCAGATAGAAAATACAATTGGAAACCAATCAGATTACAGAAGGTTCAGAAGGGAGGTGAAAATGCAAATAAGTGAAGCAAAGAGGGGTCATGAGAAATAAACTGGGGCCAACATAAGGGGGAATGCCAAAGTCTTCTATAGGTACATAAAAAGGATAGTAAAAGGAGGAGTAGGGTCGCTTAGGGGCCAAAATGGGGGATTATACATGGAGGCAGGGTGAGATGTTAAATTAATATTTCACATCTGACTTTACCAAGGAAGCAGATGCTGCACAGGCCACAGTGACAGACGGGGAACCTCTGTCACTGGAAGGGTACAAAATTGATAAGGGGGAAGTGTTGGTTGAACTGTTGGTACTTAAAATTGACAAGGCACGGGGACTGGATGAGATGCATCCAAGGATATTGAAAGAAATGAGAGTGGAAATTGCAAAGGCACTGGCCATAATCGTTCAATCTTCCTTTGACTCAGCGGAGGTGCCAGAGGACTGGAGAATTGCAAACATTACGCCCTTGCTCAAAAAAGGTAAGTATAAGCCCAACATTTACAGACCAGTCAGTTTAACTTTGTTGGTGGGGAAGCTTCCAGAGAAAATTATTCAGGATAGAATTAGTCGTCCTATGGAAGAATGTGGGTTGATTAGGAAGAGCCAGCCCGTATTTCTAAAGGGGAAATCGTGTTTAACAAACTTGCTGGAGTTCTTTGAAGAGGTAACAGAGAAGGTTGATGAGAGTAATGCTCTTGATGTGTTTATGGACTTTCAAAAGGCATTCAATACAGTGCTGCACAACAGACTTGTGAGAAAAGTTATAGTTCATGGAATAAAAAGGACAATAGTAACGTGGACAGAGAAACAGAGTTAATGTACATCTGTATGACTCTTCTTCAGAAGAAGTGATTCACTCGGTCATCCCATTTCCTGCACAGCAACACAGTTACACCTGAGGTACCATTCAGACACTGCATTTGTGCAAAGGGGTTGACTCACTTTGCCCACCTGTTAACACACCAGTTTTAAACCTTCAGAGGCTTTGATCCAAAATTGCTACATTTCTACTGACAAGAGAGTTTTAATGTTCTGTGTATGGGGAGAAAAGTCACTTGTTCAAACCGCCTACTGAGAGTCCAGTGATCTCACAATTAACCATAGATGTATGTTCTGCTGTTAATTATACCGGGACAGAGCTATGGTGGAGTGCAGTTTGGTTGCCGTATCAATGGACTTAATAATTTTATATACCACAAACACAGAAAGTGCTGGAAAAACTCAGCAGGTCTGACAGCATCTGTGGAGATGAGTCAGCTCTGAAGAAGAGTCATACGGACTCGAAACATCAACTCTGTTTCTCTATCCACAGATGCTGTCAGGACTGCTGAGTTTTTCCAGCATTTTCTGTTTTTGTTTCAGATTATTCGAATCCGCAGAATTTTGCTTTTATGATAATTTTATATCTTGGCCCTGTGGCTCCAATCAGCATCGGATCACAAAACATAATTTTCCGTTGAACACAATCACGTTTCAATGGCAGCATTTTACCCAGCATTCGCCGCGGGGCGGAATGGACCCTATTCTTTTTATTCATTCACGGGATGTGGGCGGTGCCGGCTCGGCCATGGTTTAGAGGAGCTCCTTGCGCAGGCGCTGTACCGGGCAGCGACAGGAACATGCGCAATGTGAGCTCAAACCGGAGCATGCGCAGTCCAGAAAGCCCGGAGCTGTCCGAAGGACTGAGAAATATCGAGAACAGGCGAGTTAAGGGAGCCGGTGAGTGGGGAGGAGTGGAAGCGACGGAGATGGCGGGGATCTTCATAAACATCCAGTAGAGGTCTGAAACCGTGAGTAAGAAGCTACCGGTCCTACCATTGCATCAAACGAGGTGGCGGCAGGCGGGGCCCGCTTTACCTTCGGAGTGAGGCCCGAGTAAACCGCCGCCATTTGTATAGGGGCAATGTGCAGCAGGGCGCATGCGCCGCCGCCATTTATATAGGGGACAATGTGGAGCTGGACTCAGAATCACACAGAGCAGAAGAGGCCCTTCGGCCCATCGAGTCTGTACCGACACGTGAGAAACACCTGACCTACCTACCTAATGGGCACTCGGCCCATAGCCTTGAATGTTGTGACGTGCCAAGTGCTCACCCAGGTACTTTTTAAAGGATAAAAGCAAAATACTGCGGATGCTGGAAATCTAGAACAAAAACAAAATTACCTGGAAAAACTCAGCAGGTCTGACAGCATCTGCGGAGAGGGATACAGATGATGTTTCGGGTCCGTATGACCCTTCATCAGAACTAAGACTTATAGAAATGAGGTGAAATATAAGCTGGTAGGAGGGGGTGGGACAGGAGAGCTCGATAGGGGGCCAGTGATAGGTGGAAGCTAAGAAGAGATTTCCAACTTTTCAAGAATGTGAGGCAACTTGCCTCCACCACCCTCCCAGGCAGTGCATTCCAGAACGTCACCACCCTCTGGGTAAAAAAGTTTTTCCTCACATCCCCACTAAACCTCCTGCCCCTCATCATGAACTTGTATCCCCTCGTGACTGACCCTTCAATTAAGGGGAACAGCTGCTCCCTATAGACCCTGTCCATGCCCCTCATAATCTTGTACACCTCGATCAGGCCACCCTTCAGTCTTCTCTGCTCCAACGAAAATAGCCCAAGTCTATCCAACCTCTCTTCATAACTTAAATGTTTCATCCCAGGCAACATCCTGGTGAATCTCCTCTGCATCCCCTCCGGTGCAATCACATCCTTCCTATAATGTGGCGACCAGAACTGCACACAGTACTCCAGCTGTGGCCTGACCAAGGTTCTATACAACTCCAACATGACCTCCCTACTTTTGTATTCTATGCATCAATTGATAAAGGCAAATGCCCCATCTGCCTTTTTTACCACCCCACTGACATGCCCCTCCGCCTTCAGAGATCTATGGACACACAAGCCAAGGTCCCTTTGTTCCTCAGAACTTCCTAGTGTCATGCCGTTCATTGAATACTTCCTTATCAAATTACTCCTTCCAAAGTGTATCACCTCACATTTTTCAGGGTTAAATTACATCTGCCACTTATCTTCCCATTTGATCATCCTGTCTATATCTTCCTGTAGCCCAAGACACTCCCAAAGCAATTAAGAGAGCAAACAGGGGGTATGAGAAAGCTCTGGCTAGAAAAGCAGGGAAAATCCCAAGATATTCCAGAAGTATATCAATAGGAAGAGAATAACCAGGAAATGAGTAGGACCCATTAGGGACCAAGGGGGAAATCTATGGGTGGAGCCGGAGTGACTGGAATGCACTGCCTGGGAGGGTGGTGGAGGCGTGTTGCTTTATATTCTTTAATAAGTACCTGGATGAGCACTTGGCACATCATAACATTCAAGGCTATGGGCCAAGTCCTGGTAAATGGGATTAGGTAGGTAGATCAGGTGTTTCTCACATGTTAGTGCAGACTCGATGGACTGAAGGGCCTCTTCTGCACTCTGTGATTCTGTGATTAAGCTCCACCCTGCACTTTATCTATTCCACTAATGCTTCCACTGATTTGCTCCCCTTGTACCTGCTAAAAGCCTCTCTTTTCCTTCTCATCATATCCTGAATATCTCTGGTCATCCGTGGTTCTCTCGTCTTGTTACTCCTTCCTATTACCCTAGAGTGAACATGTTAAGCCTTAACCCTTCCCATTTCCTTTTTGAATGCCCCCTACTGCTCTTCTGTAGATTTCCCCACAAATAGTTGTTCGTAGTCTACCTTGGCCAGATCCTGCCTTATTTTACGAAAATCTGCTCTTCCCCCAATCCAAAACATTTTTTTTGCAACTTGTCTATTTCTTTGTCCAAAACAAGCTTAAATTGTACCATGTTGTGGTCTCTGTCACTAAAATGCCCCCCACATGTGCGTTCATCCCTTTCCCTGTCAGCAGGAGGAGAGAATATTGTTAAAATTTCTTCTTGATTTCTTCTCCGCCGATGCTGCCAGACTTGCTGAGTTTTTCCAGGTAATTCTGTTTTTGTTTAGAATATTGTGAGTGTCCATCCTGGACTGACAGGGATGGATTTTGGAAACTCTTTTTACAGGGGGTTAAAAGGGGAGGATTTACACAGAATAAACTCAAACCAAGAGAAATGTATTTTTCCTCTGAATGTCTATCCTGGACTGACAGTCATGGATTTTGGAAATTTCTTTTCCAGGGTATTAGAGGCAGAGGATTGACGGACGGGAAACTCAAACCAAACATCACATCAAGATCTGACAGAGTCATTTGATTCGTCAGGACCTGAATATCATCAAACTTTTAATGTGGAAGGTAAACAACTTATCTGTTCTACCTGTGTGCAAAGATTTCAAGTAAGGGTCAGAATAATTAACTAGGGGAAAGCCAACTTCAATGGGGTAAGAATGGATATGACCGAGGTAAGTTGGAATTTCAAAGGGAATGGAGTTTAAAAATAGGGAAGCCTTGCTAAAACTATACAAGGCACTAGTTGGACCACACCTAGAATACTGTGAAGAGTTTTGGTCCCCTTCTCTCAGCAAAGATATGCTGGCATTGGAGGCAGTCCAGAGAAGGTTCTTGAGGTTGATCCCGGGTATGGAGGGATTTTCTTATGAGGAGAGGTTGAGTAGGCTGGGCCTGTACTCATTGGAGTTTAGAAGTGTGAGAGGTGACCTTATTGAAACATATAAGATTCTTAGGGGTCTTGACAGGGTAGATGCTGAGTGGGAGAGTCTAGGAACAGGGGGCATAATCTCAGAGTAAAGGGTCACCCATTTAAGACAGGGATGAAGAAGAATTTCTTCTCTCAGAGGGTAGTGAATCTGTGGAAACTTTTACTGCAGAGGGCTGTAGAGGTTTGGTCGTTAAGTATATTCAAGGCTGAGATAGACAGATTTTTAACCTGTAAGGGAATCAAGGGTTATGCAGGAAAGTGGAGTTGAGGATTATCAGATCAGCCATGACCTTATTGAATGGCGTACTTCTGCTCCTACATCTTATGGTCTTATGAATCAAAGGTTGGCAGGTGAAACAGTAACTGAGCAATGGTCTGCCTTTTAGGAAGAGAGAGTTCTGATACAGTAAAGATATATTCCCATGAAGGGGAAAGGTAGGGTAAACAAATCCACAGCTCCCCCGATGAGAAAAGAAATAGAGATTGAGATAAAGGAGAAAAAGTGTGCTTATGACACATGTCAGCTGGATAATAAAACCAAGAACCAGGATGAATAGAGAAGGTTCAGAGGGATTTGGAAAACCAAATAAGAAAAGCAAAGAGAGCATGAAAAGAGACTGAAAGCAAACATGGAAATACATCAAGAAGTCTTCCATGGGCATGTCAATAGTAAAAGGATGGTAAAAGGAGGAGTGGAGGCAATTAGAGACCAAAGAGATGATTTAGGCATGGAGATAGGGGTCATGGTTGAGGTATTAAATGAATATTTTGTATCTGCCTTTACCAAGGAAAAATATGCTGCACAGGTGATTCTGAAAGAGGAGATAGTTCAGACCCTTGTGGGGTTTAAAATTGATAAGGAGGAGATATTGGATAGTCTGTCTGACAAAGTTGACAAAACCCCAGGACTGGATGAGATGCATCCAAGGATACTGAGGGGAAATGAGAGTGGAAATTGTGGAAGCGCTGGCCATAATTTTCCAGTCTTCCTGAGATTCAGAGTTGCTGACACAGGGACTGGAGAATTGCAAATGTTACACCTTTGTTCAAAAAAGGTGTAAAGAGAAGCCCAGCAACTACAGACCAGTCAGTTTAATCTCGGTGCTGGGGAAGCTTCCAGAAATGGTCATTCAGGACATATTTAATAGTCACTTGAGAAAATGTGGGTTAATTAAGGAAAGCCAGCATGGATTTGTTAAGGGAAAATCACGTTGCTTTAGGTTTTTGATGAGGTAACAGAAAGTGTTGTTCAGGGTAATGCTGTTAATGTTGTGTTACATGGACTTCCAAATGGCATTAGATAAGGTACCATACAACAAACTTCTGAGCAAAGATTATAGCTCATGGGATAAAAGGGACAGCAGCAACATGGATACGAAATTGGCTGAGTGACAGGAAACAGGGAGTAGTGGTTAATGGATGTTATTCAGACTGGAGGAAGGTTAAGAGCTGAGTTCCCCAGGAGTCAGTGTTTGCACCCGCGCTGTACCTGATACATATAAATAACCCAGACCTCAGTGTTCAGGCACAATTTTGAAATTTGTGGACAGAGTCTTGAGTGGGCATAGACCACGCAGCAGGTTCCCTTCCCTGAGATGAGGAAAAATTTCTTCACTCGGAGGGTGGTCAACCTGTGGAGTTCTCTACCACAGAAGCCTGTGGAGGCCGGGTCACTGAGTATAGCCAAGGAAGAAATTGATCATTTTTTGGATATTAGGGGCATCAGGGGTTATAGAGAGAAAGCAAGAATATGGCGTTGAGATAGAGGAACAGCCATGATCATATTGAATGGTGGAGCAGGCTCAAAGGGCTGAATGGCCTACTCCTGCTCCTAATTTCTATGTTTCTGAAGGATATTAGTGAACCAGTTGGGTTTTTAGGACAATCCAGCAGTTTTCATGGTCACTTTTTCCTGGTGCCGGCCCCACAAATTACCAGATTCATTCAGCTCAATTTCACAACCTGTTTTTGTGGGTTCTCTCTAACTCACTTTTTCTGTTTTAAATCAATTTCACAGGGTATTAGAAGGAGTGGATTTGCAGTCGGGAAACTCAAACCAAACATCACATCAGAATCTGACAGAGTCGCCCAATTTATCATAACCTAAATATCATTGGATTTTGAACATGGAAGGAAAAAGCACCGTTCACAGTGAGGAGAAACCGTACACGTGTTCTGTGTGTGGACGAGGCTTCAGCCGATCATCTGACCTATCAGAACATAAATGCCGTCACAACGGGATGAAACCATGGAAATGTGGGGAATGTGGGAAGGGATTCAAATCCCCGTCTGACCTGGAAAGTCATTGGCGCACTCACACTGGGGAGAAACCATTCACGTGCTCCGAGTGTGGGAAGGGATTCACTCGTTCATCCTATCTGCTGATACACCAGCGAGTTCACACTGGGGAGAGGCCATTCACCTGCTCTAAGTGTGGGAAGGGATTCCTTCAGTCATCCAACCTGCGGACACACCAGCGAGTTCACACTGAGGAGAGACCTTTTAAATGTCCGGACTGCGGAAAGTGCTATAAAGGTTCCATGGAACTGATGCGCCATCAACGTGTTCACACTGACGAGAGACCATTCAGGTGCTGGGTTCAGGTGGTTGTCTCAACTCACTGCGCACAAGCAGAGTCACACTGGGGAGAGGCCATTCACCTGCTCTGTGTGTGGGAAGGGAATCACTCAGTCATCCAAACTGCTGAGACATCAGCATGGGCACAGTGATGAGAGGCCATTCACCTGCTCCATGTGTGGGAAGGGATTCACTCAGCAATCCCATCAGCTGACACACCAGCGAGTTCACACAGATGAGAGACCTTTTAAATGCCCAGAGTGTGGGAAATGTTTTAAAAGCTCCCAGGACCTGATGCCTCATCAAAGTGTTCACACTGGGGAGTGGCCGTTCAGGTGCTCTCACTGCGGGACTGGGTTCATCTCAACTCATTGTACACCAGCGAATTCACATTGGGGAGTGGCTGTTCACCTGCCCTGAGTGTGGGAAGGGATTCACTCAGTTATCTATCCTGCTAACACACCACTGGGTTCACACTGGGGGGCAACCATTCATCTGCCTTGAATGTGGGAAGGGATTCACCCACCCATCCAACCTTCTGAGACACCAGCGAGTTCATACTGGGGAGAGGCCGTTCACCTGCTCTGAATGTGGGAAGGGTTTTATCCAGTCATCCAACCTGCTGACACACCAGCGAGTTCACACTGGGGACAGACCACTTACATGCTCTGAATGTGGGAAGGGGTTTGCTTATTTATCTACACTGCAGAGACACCAGCAAGTTCACAAGTAACGACAATGGTTGGATTTTGCTGTTAATCACATTCAGGACTGAATTATGTGTATTGGGGTCTGTTTCTGATGATATTAATAAACTCTAGCCCAGTTATTCGGGCTGATATTGTAGATAAAAGTCAATTAGATTAGCTTTGTGTTAAACACACAGTGTCTTGAGTCTTTTCAATATTTCTAACCCAGGTTAGTTCCTTCTGAAGTGCTCTCTCTCACCCCTGTCCCCTCCATCCTCACTTCCAACAACAAGTGTGAGGAGCTCATGGAGCTTCTTTGTCACTAAGATTGAGACAATCGGATCAGCTGCCTCTGCTGCTTCCTTCCCTCCCTCATCGGCAGTGGCTGTGATTATTTGAATTAGATTTTTACATAATCACTTGGTAAGTGATCAGGTGTCACTGAACATTTGACAGAAAATTGTTCCATTATCATCCTCACAGTGACTGTATCTTGCAGACCAAGTGATTCTATCTACACCAGCCTTTCTGGAGAAGATCACCAGAGAAGAGTGAAGACATTACAGTCCACAGCCCAGCTCATAGTGGTGCACACATCTGATAAATCCAATTAAAATGCAGAGTATATCGGTTTGCTACAGGTTTATCAATATACATTGATTATCAATCATAAGAAATAGGAATTATAGTTTCTGGGTCCCTGGTTTGAAACCAGGCAGAAACATTATCAAAACATATTTTAAGTGTGAGCAATAATTCATCTTTATTGTTAAATATTAACTGTATGTAATACCTTACAGCCATGTGACATTAGCTCTTCCCCTCAACAGTCTGTACACACTGAAACTAGACAGAATCTTCCACTTCTTCCCATTTCCAGTCCTGATGCTTCAGAAAGCTTCCCTCAAACCTGCATTTGCCAGCTGATTTGTGTAAGGTTATTAAAGGCTCCTGCAGCATGATCTCCATCACGAACAGTCGGTCAAAGCTACATTTCAGACAGGGCAACAAACCCATCAACGATTCTGTCTTCCCTGCTCCATCGTGAGTGAGACAGGGAAAAGCAGTAGGATTTTGCCCCACCCTCTCCAATCACCCACTGCGAACAGAAAGCAGTGACAGCAACTTCAATCAGCGGGTTACTGCCCATTCCTGGGATGCAAGATACTCCAATACAAGCCAAACCTCATAATACACCAAGCACAGATTCAGATGATTAACTTTAAACATTGATGCTGTTTTCCGGAGTGAACCCCAGCTCTCCATTCCTCCAGTAGTGTCACCGCATTTAAACGGAGTCTGTCTCCATCCCGCTTTGTTAACATCACAGTTGTCAGGCTAGGAGTGAAAACTGCTCTTTTCTTCACTGGAAGAGTGGGAGAGCAGTTTGTAGGCGCGGGTCTGATATGCAATGAATTATGATTGAATATTTTTAAGGCAGAGGTGGATAGATTCTTGTTAGGCAAGGGAATCAAAGGCTATCGGGGTTAGATGGGAATGTGGAAATCGAAACACAAGATCTGCCATGACCTTATTGAGTGGCGGAGCAGGCTCGAGGGGCCGAATGGTCTACTCCTGTTCCTATTTCTTTTGCTCTTATGACAGTTTAAAAGTGGCAAGTTCCACTCAAGCCCCTGTACCAACAGAACTGCTCAGAGTCACAGAATTAGAATAGTCACTTCCTGGAGGACTGATAGCATCGGGTCCACATCCGATGAGATCCAGTTGAGAATGGTCTAATTCATAAGATTACAGGAGGGAAATTAAGGAACTGCACCTGAAATTATCCAAGTCACAGTGAAGATTTCTTTTCCTGTGTTACTTGTGTGGCTTGTTCAATGAAATGTTTGTCCCGGGTAACGGAGGGGAAGGATTGAGAGTTTTCAGTGTGGGACAGAACTGAGAGCAGAGAGAACGGATTGATACAGAATGGCATCACAATCCCTTTTGTGCTTTTTTCATTCATTCATGGGATGTAGGCAGTACTGGCTGGGCCAACATTATATTGGCTATTCCTAATTGCTCTTGAGAACCGAGTGGTTTACTCAACCATTTCAGAGTCAACCACATTATTGTGCATCTAGATTCACATGTAGGTTTGACCAGGTCAGGACAACAGATTTCCTAAAGGACATTCGTGAATCAGATGGATTTTTAATGACAATTGATGGTTTAATCATTTAGACTTTTAATTCAAATTTCACCACCTGCCATGGTGGGATTCAAACACTACCCTGGGCCTTTGGAGTACTAGTCCAGTGACAATACCAGTCCGCTGCCCCCTCCATCTCCCCTGCCCCTCCCAACCTATCACAGACCTTCCCTTTTGTTCTTTCCTCCTCTCCTCTGTATCTGTTTCAAACCTGTTACATCTCTAGCGTTTACCAGTTTTGATGTAGCATAGTAGTATTTTCACTGAACTGGTATTCCAGAGACCTAGGGTAATGCTCTAGTGGTCCAACCATAGCAGATGGTGAAATTTTAATTCAACAAAAATCTGGAATTAAAAGTCTACAAAACCCCATTTGGTTCACTAATGTCCTTTAGGGAAGGAAATCCGCTGTCCTTACCCGGACTAGCCTACTTGTGGCTGATTCTTAACTGCCCCCTGAAAAAATGGGCAATTTAAGGATGGGCAATAAATGCTGGCTTAGCCAGTGATGCCCACATCCCATGAACGAATAAGAAAAAAACCATTAACTCTGTTTCTCTCTCTGCCTGCTATTTCCAGCTTTTCCTGATTGAAAAGGCAGGAATCACTCTGTAAAAAGAACAAAAGGGAAGATCTGTGATAGAGAGCGAGGCAGGATGGATTAACTGACACAAGAATGATGGACAGGGCAACACGGAGCTGGTGATGGTGGACCCGGGTGGTTCGGAGTCAATGCTTTCTCCATCACGGCCTGGGCTCGATGGCCGGTGACCAAAGGTTAACCGAACAAACCATTTTGTGTGAGAAACCTGTCAGCTGTGTCAGTGAACTGAAGGGCAGTAACGGGTAAAGAAATGATCATCAGTGATTTTGAAGGCTTGTTTGTCAGCTTCCCTGGTCAGTCCAACTATTAGAAACCTCCAAACATTCTGGCAGTTCAGCACTGCCCTGTTTGCGACACAAATATTTATCCTCTGTAAGATTCCGGTCCAGGAACAAAATTATTTCAAACCAAATGAATTAAACGAACAATTGAAGCACGTGATCTTGGCAGGGCCCTGTTAAACTCCGGAACAAACATTTTCCTCTGTAATATCGCACCGTCGATTGAAGGGCTGTGGAGCAAAAGTAATAAGATTGTAAAAATACTAAGGTTGAAAAAGTAACACTTTCGCAAATTCGATGAGATCAATTGTATAATTACATCATGTTCATCTGGCGAAGTATATCAGGAACCCAAGTCCAAATCATCGTGTGAACCTTGTGAATTAAGGCAAACCAGGCATGGATTCTGCAGAAACGACTTTTTCAAAAGGGAATTCAGCAATTTAATGAACGGGAGGGAAAAACTGGTTCATTAAGAGAGAGAAGCAAATTGAGATTAATTAGTGTGCTCGTTTAAAAAGGGGCCTCGGATTGGATGTTGGAAGGGCCTCTTATGCCTTTGCATGGATACATGGTGCTAGGCCATTTTATGATGACATTGTTACATCAGTCTCGCTGCAGCGTTCCTGAGAATAGCAGCTGTATTTCATTTCTCCGCAACAGCGACTCAGATTGCTGCAGCGTTACAGTGCAGTTGAGCATGCCAGCCAGGCTCAATAACACCACGGCAGTTTCTGTAGTGTAGTGGTTATCACGTTCGCCTAACACGCGAAAGGTCCCCGGTTCGAAACCGGGCAGAAACATTATGAAAACATACTCATTAAATTGTGAGGATAATTTGCATCGTTAACGCTTACTTGAATCTCCAATGTTGCAGGCATAATGCATTTGCTCTCACCGAGGTCATAAAACACGTGCAGCAAAATCAGAAAACCTGCAAAAACTCAGCAGGCCGGGCAGCATCTGCGGAGAGGAACACAGTTAATAAATAAAAAAAGTGAAATATAAAAGATATATGCGATTTTATATTTCACCTCTTTTCTATTTTTACTTAGTTCTGTTGAAGAGTCATACGGACTCGAAACGTTAACTGTGTTCCTCTCCGCAGATGCTGCCAGACCTGCTGAGTTTTTCCAGGTATTTTTAGTTTTGTTTTGGATTTCCAGCACCCGCAGTTTTTTTGCTTTTATCTGCAGCAAAATCAGTACGTCTTTTGATGCAGCTTAACAATTACTCACCATGTCAAAGGTGTCTCATTGTAACGTGTGCTCACAAAGACAGACAAAGAGTGATCAGATCTAATTAACGCATCATTCTCAAGCCTGTTCCCAATAAAATTCTTGGATTTTGTTTAAAAGCTAATTGTGGTCTATTTCAAATGAGCACCATATGATTTGCATTCCCTGTTGACTGACATTGTTTCGTCTATCAGTCATGTTTGCAATTCGGGGCTGGTGTATATTTCAGAGAGTCTCAATTCAGACGAAGGCATCAATAACAGATAAAATATGAATATTAAATATAGAATAATGGAACAAATACTGAGTTTCTTTAATTTCGTCTTCCAAGGATGAGAAGGATGTTCCTAATGATTGAGCAGAAAGCATTGTACCCGGAGACATTTGCTGGACGGACACGTCTACATTTTGAAATTCAAAAGAAGCTGAGGCACCAGGGTGAAATCAACAGTTGCTTCCCTGCAACAAGTGACATAGACCCTCAGTCCAACCATTGGAAACCTCCAAACAGCCTGGTAGCTCAGCACTGCCCTGTTTGTTCCACAAATATTTATCCTCTGTTAGATTCCGGTCCAGGAACAAAATTATTTCAAACCAAAGGAAGTAAACGAACAATTGAAGCACGCGATCTTGGCAGGGCCCTGTTAAACTCCGGAACAAACATTTTCCTCTGTAATATCGCACCCTCGGTTGATGGGGTATGGAGCAAAAGTAATAAGATTGTAAAAATAATAAGGTTAAAAATAACACTTTCGCAAATTCGATATGAGATCAATCATGATCATGTTCATCTGGTAAAGTATATTAGTAACCCAAGTCCAAATCGTCATGTGAACCTCGTGAATTAAGGCAAACCAGGCATGGATTCTGCGGAAACGACTTTTTCAAAAGAGAATTAAGTAATTTAATGAAAGGGAGAAGAAATAGATAATTTAGAGAGAGAAGCAAATTGTGATGAAATGGTTTTCTCGTTTAAAAAGGGACCTGAGATCGGATGTTGGGAGGGCCTCTTTTGCCATTGTTTGGATACACGGTGCTAGGCCATGTTATGATTACATTGTTACATCAGTCTCGCTGCAGCGTTCCTGAGAACAGCAGCTGTATTCCATTTCTACGCAATACAGATCCAGATTGCTGCTGAGTTACAGCGCAGTTTAGCATTCCGGACAGGATCATTTAAACCGTAGCAGTTTCTGTAGTGTAGTGGTTATCACGTTCGCCTCACACGCGAAAGGTCCCCGGTTCGAAACCGGGCAGAAACATTATGAAGACTTACTCATTAAATAGTGAGGATAATTTGCATCGTTAACGCTTACCTGAATCTCCAATGTTGCAGGCATAATGCATTTGCTCTCACCGAGGTCACAAAATGAATGCAGCAAAATCAGCACGTGCTGAGATTCCATGACACACTTGAGTGGATAGATGTTCGTATTTCACTGCGCTCACATATTAGCAGCTCGTTTAGTCAACAAGATAAATCAATGGATCTTTCGATGCAGCTTAAGAAAGTTACTCACCATGTCAAAGGTGTCTCAGTGTGATGTGTGCTCATAAAGACAAACAAAGAGGGATCAGATCTAATTAACGCATCATTCTCAAGCCTGTTCCCTGTAAAATTCTTTTATTTTGTTGAAATGCTGACTGTTGTGCTACATCTCAAATCAGACCCATATCAAATGCATTACCTGGTGACTTACATTCTTTGTTTGCCAGTCAAGTTTGCAATTCGATGTTGTCTATTTCAGAGAGCCTCAAGTCAACCAAGGGCATCAATATCAAATACATTAATACTGAATGGTGAATAAGGTAAAAAAATTGCTGAGAAAAGTTTGTTGAATTTCTTCTGCTGAGGAGGAGAATTGTGTTCATAATGATTGAGCAGAAAGCATTGCTGCCTAAGACATTTGCTGAACCGAGCCTTCTGCATTTTGAAATTCAAACAAACTGAGGCACCAGAGTTGTCTTCCTGTAACAAATGACATGACCTCTCAGTCTAACCATTGGAATCCTCCAAACATTCTGGTAGATCAGCACTTTTTCCTAAACAAATATGTATTCTGTAAGATTACCTTCCCAGAACAAATGCATTTTAAACCAAATGTACGAAACAAACTATGCCAGCCTTTGATCTTGGCAGGGCTCAGTTGAACTGTAACAATGATTTCCTACTGTGATATAACACCCTCGATTAGCCGTTTGTGGAGCAAATGTAATTAGATTGTATAAATCAACTCAAAAATAATGAGATGTTTGATCAGAAAAATAAGCAATTTTGTCAATTCGATATGAAATCAATAGAAAAAGTAAATAATGTTCATATGCATAGCTATGTAAGAAGCACTAGTCTAAATCTTCATGGCATTGGGTGAGGGAAACAGTGTTAATTAAGGTAAACTAGGCATGGAATCTGCAGAATCTCCTTTTTCAAAAGGGAATTGAGCAATTAATTGATATTCAGAATAATAGCAGGTTTACTAAAAGAGGGAAGGAAACTGAGATTAATTCGTTTGCTCTTAAAAAAGCTGATCGAGACAGGATTATGGAAGGGCCCCGTATGCCATTGAATAGATACGTGGTGCTTTGCCGTTTTATGATTACATTGTTATATGAATCTTTCTGCAGCATCCCTGATAATACCAGCTGAATTCCATTTCACCGAAACAGAGACCCAGAGTGCTGCTGCATGACAGCATGGCTTAACATTCCGGATGGGCCCTGGTCAGTCGGACAGCTCACCCTTCATTCTCCCCTGATTCCGTTTCCTAAAGAGTTTGTAATTATTCATAGAACTGGAGACTGGGTTTCCTGTTTTGGTTCCTCCTCTATTTTTCCACCTGTCAACTAACAACATTTTCCAAAATCTCATCACAATGTTCCGCCTTGCACCATGTTCAGGGGTGAACATATTCAGTTTTGTGGAGAGACTATAACGGCTGGGATCGTTTTCTTTAGAGCAAAGCAGGTTAAACTGAGTTTTCATGGTGTTGTTTAAAATTATTGGGCTGAGGAAGGGATCGGCGGTGGGCGGTTTGATAGAGCAGTTAGGGAGAAACTGTTTCCACTCTCGAGGGTCAGTCACCAGAGGACTAGGGTTTCTGATAATTAAATAAAGACAGGCTTGCATTTATATAGCACCTTTCCCGACCAGCGGACGTCTCAAATCGCTTTCCAGTCAATGAAGGACATTGTGAAGTGTCGTCATTGTGGCAATGTCGGAAACACGGCTGCCAATCACCGCTCAGCAAACTCCCACAAACATTAACGTCATAATGAGCGGAGAATGTGTCTTTGTGACGTTGATTGAGGGATAAACATTGACCAGGAAGCGGGGAGAACTCCCCTGCTCTTCTTTCAAATAGGCTCATGGCATCTTTTACATTCTGGCGCCTACATCCCGTTCATGTCTCTTTTTTCCGTACTGAATATGAAAGGAGGGATGTCACCAGACCTGCACCGAGTCGTGGCTTCCTCGGTTCCTTGGTAGTTTTTCCTCTTCCTCTATTCTGAAGACCGATACAAAGTGATTCTGTGGCATATCTGCCATTTCCTCGGTTTCAATTACAGCATCGCTTGTCTTGCTAGTCTTTAGGAGCACTCATTGCTATTAGCCATCTTTGAGACGGAGAGTAATTATGTTAATCTGCATCTGTAAACAAACTGCTAATAGGTCTACCGAGTGACAGTTGAAAATGATTCATAAGCTTTACTGTTTCGTGTATCATGAAATGTGCTTCTTTTTCGTTTGTGGGATGTTTTTCAGCGCATCTGGAAGAGCAATTGCCACGTGGCTGTAAGATACTGTATTTAATATTTAACAACACAAGTGAATTATCGAACTTCTTTTCACATTTAAATGTGCAGTTTTTGATAATGTTTCTGCCCAATTTCAAACCGGGGTCCTTTTGTGTGTTTGGCGAACGTGATAAGCACCACACGACAGAATCACTCCGCTGCCGAAACCCAATGGACCTGTCCACAATGTTAACCTGCGCGGTCATGCAGCAGCACTTTGGGTCTTTGTTTGGAAGAAATGGAAATCAGCTGCTACAATCAGTAATTCTGGAATCAGACTGATTCAGCAACGTCATCTTAAAATGACACAGCGCATTAGGAGACAATTCGGCCCATCGTGTCAATGTCAGTTTTTTACAAAGAGCTTTCCAATTCGCCCTAATTTCCTTCTCTTTTTCCATAACCCTGATTTTTCTCCCTTTTCAGTTCCCTTTTGAAAACTCTGAGTGAAGAGAAACAATATTGAAAGAGGTACAGGAGTTTCTGCAGTGCCCCTGCGCACTGTGTGATCATTAACAAAGTTTCCCTGACCGAAAGACATTAAGAGTTGGACTTTAGATTCCGATATAATTTTTGAACCAAAAATGTATTTATGCAGCTGATTTCATACCGAACTTTCCAAAGAGATTGATTCAGATCCAGCATGTCCTCGTTTTTCTCAGTCGCTCTATACAATCTAATTCCCCTTGCTGTACAAACTGTTACAGAGACTGTTATAGAAAAAAGGGAAAGGTTTGCTGCAGCTACACAAAGCCCTGGTTAGGTCACACCTGGAGGACTGTGGATAGTTCTGGGAACGGCACCTTATAAAGGATCAGTATTTGCCTTGAAAGTTTCAGAGGAGCCGCATTGATTCTGTTGGTGGGTTTGGAAATTGAAAGTTGTCCATCCGCAGCTTGTAGCACTATTTCCCCTCACTGTTCACTTCATGTTCATGTCGAACACACTCGATGCTGTTATTGGCTGAACAAGTCTTCTGTGTTTTAACTAAACGCTGTTATTCGGAGCTCCCGCTCCTGCCGCCCGGGGTTGGCCCTCATCAGGGAATGTTGTTTTCTTGTTGCTGTGTGAACTGTCACAATGAACTGATCCCGGAGTCTCTTTCCCCCGGGATCGACAAAACCCGTCACGTCTCTTCTTCTTTCATTCTCAATCTTTCATTCCCAGTTTGAGTCGGTACTCCTTTCGGGCCCTTCAACAAATCCATTTGGACGGACAAGTGGCAGCTGAAATTTAATGTACGGAAGTGTGAAGTGATTCATTTTCGTCGGAGAGGAGAGGAAACAGAAAATTAAGGTTACAATTTTAAAGGGGCTTCTATGTTGCACAGCGAGTGGTTCGGATCTGGAATATGTCAATTCGGTTCAGTTCCACGAGGGGGTGGACGCATTTTTACCATCGCAAACTTCACTCACATTAGTTGTGTAGCTTCATATTAAAAAGGTTCAGGGAGAAAAAGCAGATTGGGGAGATGCAAGAGGAGATTGTTTCTTTCTGTATGTTTTTACATTGGAGGCCGTTCAGTTACTGAGCGTTACAAAGTGGACGGCGATTGAAATTTCCAGTCAAGGCAATGACAATTTTAGACGTCGCAGTGGCCGAGCGGTCTAAGGCGCTGGATTTAAGTTTCAGACTATGGAGGCGTGGCTAGAAACCCCATCGCTGCCAGAGTTTCAGACTGTCCGTATTTTCAATTAATTTTGCCATACCCTTCAGTCATTGAGTTGAAAAGGGCTGCAGCACAGAGAAAGGCCCTTCGGCCCATCGATTCTGCGCCGGTCAAACAAATACCTAACTATTCTAATCCCATTTTCCAGCACTAGGCCCATAGCCTTGTATACCATGGCATCACAAGTGCACATCCAAATACTTCTTAAATGTTATGAGGGTTTCTACCTCTACCACCCTTTCAGACAGTGAGTTCCAGATTCCCACCACCCCCTGGGTGAGAAAATT
Source organism: Cetorhinus maximus (assembly GCF_964194155.1). NCBI lineage: Eukaryota > Metazoa > Chordata > Chondrichthyes > Lamniformes > Cetorhinidae > Cetorhinus > Cetorhinus maximus. Next base: position 164,498 of record NW_027596270.1, on the reverse strand, counting down.
CTTCCTCGCATCCCCTCTAAACTTCCTACCCTTTACCTTAAAATCCGTCCACCAAGGGGAAAGGTTCGTTCCTGTGTGCCCTATTATGCCCCTCATAATTTTATGCATCTCAATCATGTCCCCCCTGTGTGCGCTCGGTGTGCAGTGCTCCATTCTGGCGGAAAGATCGAGGAGAGGCAGCAGAAATTGCAGGACAGCCAGGAATAGATGGGGCTGCATTTCTTCATTCCCTTCTGTAAACCCTCTGTCGTTTTATGTGCAGAACATTAAAAGGTACATGGCGACGATGTAAGGAACTGCCTTGCTTATGTAATGGGTTTGAAACCCTTTAGAGTTTCCTGATACAGGTGAAAATCCGACATTTTGAACCTGCAATCTACATTTGGTAGTTTACATTTCTCACTGTTCCTGTTTTAAGAATGAGTTACAGAATTGCTTATCTATTAAATGGACTAAAAAACCTTTCAAACGCTTCCCGGTATTTTTCATTTACGTTCATCCGTTGGCATTCACCAAATTTGCAGTTGGAAATGGAACTAAAACGGAGCCAATTTGGTGACATCCTTGCTTTCTGGATGTGTGTCTCCCCTTAGGCCGCTGTCTCTATCGGTGTCTATGTCTGTGGGTGTTACTCTGCGTGTGTCAATGTGATTCAGTTCCCTGAGGGGGATGAATGCATTTTTACTATCATAAACTTTACTCACTTTCGTTGTGCATCGTCATGGTAAATCGCACAGAGAATAACAGTAGGTTTAAAAGTTGGAAGAGGATCTTAACCTTTCTGGCGCTGTTGGCGTAACTCGTGGTTAAAATAGTGGACTTATCAAACCAGGTGCTGTGAGTTCGATCCCTGCTGGTGCCCGTGGATAAAGTTTAGCTGATGGAACCGGTGGAAATGTAAACTGTGGGGAGGAGTATCTCGGCTGTGAAGAGATTTAGACACGTCAGGGTAACAAGGATAGAACATGGGAGAATATTTTCCAGATGTGCAAAGCTATTAAGAAGGTCTGACAGAAATTGAAAAATGCTGAACTATTTAGGCACAACAAGTAATTAGGAAAGCTAATAGAACGTTATCATTTGCTGTGAGGGGGAATTGAAGTAAGAAGGTTATACTTCAGTTGTACAGGACAGTGAATATCAGGAGTACAGTGTAGAGTATTAGCCTCCTTGTTTAAGGAAAATGTAAATGCGTTAGAAGCAGTTCAGAGAAGGCTTATTGAACTAATACCAAGAATGGGCGGCTTGTCTTATGAGGAAAGGTGGCAGGCTAGGCCTGCATCCGCTGGAGTTTAGAAGGCTAAGAGGCGACTTGATCGAAATCTTTCAGATCCTGAGGGGTCTTGACAGGGTGGATGTGGAGAGGATCTTTCGTCTTGTGGGAGAATTTAGAACTAGGGGTCACTGTTTCAAAATAAGGGATCGCTCATTTAAGACAGAGATGAGAGAAGTTCTTTTCTCAGAGGGTCGTGAGTACTTGTAACTCTCTCCTTCAAAAGGCAGTGGAAGCAGAGTCTTTGAATATTTTTAAGGCAGAGCTAGATTGATTCTTGATCAAAAAGGGGGTGAAAGATGATCGGGGTAAGCAGCAGGTTTCAATCAGATCAGCCGTGATCTTACTGAATGGCGGAGAAGGCTTGAAGGGCCGAGTGGCCTACTCCTGCTCCGAGTTCACATATTCACATGTTCTTTGAGTCCAGACTGCTTCCCGGCTCAGTGCTCAAGTGCCAAAAAGTCAAGGATGATTGAAATTTTCACTGAGCAACATGTAAACTGACAGTGGATTCACTCGGTGCAATGGTGTGTTCCAGTTCTATATGTGCAATCATAGAAACAATTTATATTTGTTGTTTTGAACCCAATATTTCTAATGGGCTGGGTGTTATGCACATGTTTGATCTAAGTTATCCCATTTACAAAAATAAATATTCGAAAATTATTTGTCTGGGAGGTTACTGGATAACAGCAGGCCTGGAAATGGAGCAGAGAGAGAGAGGATCTCTGGAGTGAGGTTCAGTCAGTTCAGGAGGATGGTATCAGAGGAAATGGAGTAGGGAGAGAGGATCCCTGGGATGATCTTCAGTGAGTTCAGGAGGATGGTATCAGGGTGAATGGAGAAGGGAGAGAGTATCCTTGGGGTGATGTTCAGTGAGTTCAGAAGAAAGGTATGAGAGGGAATGGAACAGGGAGAGAGGATCCCTGGGGTGATGTTCCGTGAATTCAGTTGTTTGTTGCGCCTGGCAGCCTGGGAATTTCCACGATTTGTGCTCCCTGGTGTTCCTAATAAGCCCCAAACTATGGTAATAATTTGCAGGATTACTGCTCGATAGTGTGTCTGTGTCAGATCGGCCCTAGTCTCTAGGAATCTTCCCATGGTTTGTGTCAACGGTTCAGTCTGCGGTATTTGTGAAATTTTTGTTATTCATTTATGCGATGTGGGCGTGGCCCTCTGGGCCAGCATTTATTGCCCATCCCTAATTTCATTGAGAAGATGGACTGTGACGTCTCTGCCTTGTGAGTGTTTAATTGGACAAAGTAGAGAGAGTCCAGGCGAATGCTCTGGGCGCATGGGTTCAAATCCCAACATGGCAGCTGCTGGAATGTGAATTCAATTATTAAAACCTGGGATTGAAAACTAGCCTCAGTAATGGTGACCATGACAACTGTCACCGATTGTCGTAAAAACCCATCTGCTGCACTAATGTCCTTTAGTGAAGGAAATCTGCCATCCTTACCCAGCCTGGTCGACATGTGATTCCAGGTCGACAGCAAACTGACTGACACTTAACTGCCCTCTGAAATGGCCTCGGAAGCCGGGCTGTTCTGGGCGGCCTTGCCAGCGACACCCACACCTCATGAAAGGGTAAAGAGATAAAAAAAGTTTACTCTCTCTCTCGAACCCCTGCTGCACCGACCCTGGGAGTGTTTGATGGGTCAGTGTAAAGGAAACTTTCGTCCTCCATATACTGTCCTGTATGGGCCTCTGATGAAGCAGATCTCTGCTGTTTACAATTACCTGACATGTGACTGTGACAGACCTGAGTATGAGTGAAATCACCCAGGTTCCCCTCGCTGTGCAATCATCCTGGCTCTGGGGTTTGCCATAAAAAGGCAGAGGTAAAGGTGTATTAACACCGATGGGTCGCTGGATGGCGCAGTGACTCTTTCACTGAAGGACCTTGGGCTCTGAAGAAGAGTCATGAGGACTCGAAACGTTAACTCTTTTTATTCTCCACAGATGCTGTTGGGCCTGCTGAGTTTTTCCAGCATTTTCTGTTTTTGATTCACATCCCAAACAGGAATGGTTAAAAAAAATCTGGGAAAGGGGAGGAAACAGTGTAATAGGGGAAATGGAGCGGTGTCGATGGGCCTGGGGGAAAGGAGTTCAGCAAAGTCAGTTCGTTTCACATTCATGATTTATTAACAATTTCGGAGAACATTTTACAGAAAAGTTTATTTTAAAGTCAACTGGACTGAATATGATGACTGAGTCACACTGAGAACAGAACACATTCGCTCTGAGCTGCCAACTGTATGTACAGCTGTGACAGAGACCAGAAAGAGTAAACCGGTGCTCAACATAAAGGGAAGGGAATAATTGTGAATGAGTAATGAGAAAAGCTACTTATTTACACATGGAATTCAAACTACTGGGGAATTATAAGCTACAATTACAACACAGCCATAATTATCTCGCACATTTCAAACAGAGAAGCGGAAATACCGTCCATGACTGTCTTAGTTACAAATTCGGAAACATGAACTGAAGGTATTTCATTTTTAGATTCACCGAGAGGACATATTTTAAATGCGTAATACAGAGATCTCAATAAACGGCTGAGGAAAATCTACGGTGTCCAAAATTCAACTGGTCACTTGATCTGCAAAAGAGGATAAAATAATGAAGCAGATGTTTAGAATGTGGGACATTTATGTTAGTGTTTTAATCAATGAAACATTGAGAGATTTTTCAAACTGCTTCTGTCAGTTTGAAGTGTGAGTGGATTGAATCTTCTGACCTTCACCAGAGTGACGGCAGTGCTGTAGAAAATGCTCAGGAAGAACAGGATGATGAATGTGGAAGCGGTTGTCCAGATGTTGCCGTTATCATCCTCAGAGTCTTCAATCCAGGTGCTATCTGTGGAATCTGCGAGGATGTAACCGAGGAAATGTAATTAGGTTGTTTATTAATCTTGGATATCTTTTAAAAAATATACTCTTTACTCTTTCCTAAGTTATTAATGTATTCTCTAATTTAATGTTCAATATATATCTACTGTTAAGCTCGTGAATTTCAGCAACCTATCTCTGTAACTATCTCCACAGCTGTTCTTCCTTTACAATCCTCGTATAGTCCGAGTCGGAAAATATAGAAAATTATCTCCAATATCAGTTTATTTTCGAACAATTTCGTACGATCTATTATTGGAGAATATTATGATGGATATCGAGAGAGATTCACTGAGCAACTTATTTGGAAACTATGAACGTTGCTTTTTAAAATCACGGATGTGAGTTCCCATCTTGGTTGTCTATTTGTGATGGGAATGTTTGGTGCGTCATTAACTTAAATCAGATTCTCAGTAAGAACATTGTTTCAGTGTGCTTTTCGGATCATTATGTAATAGGGACAATTGCCGGAGAATACATCGGTTAAAAAAGTGCATTTGAATTCTACCTTCTACAATAGCCTGGCGTTTGTGTCATGCTTTAGCTTTTATATATGTGTGCATGAGTATGTCGTGCCTTGAATCACCCTTTGTTTCTGTGTCCATATGTGTGTATGAGTATTGAGGTGTGTTCATTTGCCAATGAGTGCTGTCTTGTGCATTTCCGTGTCTGCGTCTGCATGTATATTTTGTTTTTTTGCCAATGTGTATGTATGAGTGTGTTATTGTGTGTGTTTATGTATTGATATCTATGTTTATTTATCACTATCTGTGTTAATGTGTGTTTTTGCGTTCTTGTCTGCTAATATGTGTTAATGTTTCTTTTTGTGTTCCACGTATGTGTCAGCATATTAATGTCTGTGTCACAGCGTGTGTGTGTGTGTGTGTGTGTGTGTGTGAGAGAGAGAGAGAGTTTTTAATGTGTGCATTTGTGTCTTGATGGATATTTAAAATTATGTATCAATGTGTGTTTATGTTTTCATACGTACTAACGTGTGTTTTTTGTGTTCTCGTGTGTATATGCGTGTTTCATGTTTGTGTCTACATGTGTGCCTGTGAATGTGTTAGTCTGTTCCTCTATGTGTTTGACTGTCTGGGTGTCGTCTACTCATGTGTGTGCATGTGTTCATGTGTATCCATGTACTTGTTTTAATGTATATGATAGTGTGTGCCTTTTTGTCTGTATTTCTGTTATTGTGAATGTGTGATGATGCATATTTGTGTCCATGTATGAGTCTGCTTGTCTGGTTTTATTTGTTTGTGTGTGTGAGATTGTGTATATGTGTGTTAGTGTGTGTATGTGTGTGTGCACGTGTGTATTTGTGTGTGTGTGTGATTGTGTATATATGTGTTCCTGTGCCTGCATTTGTGTGTGTATTTGTGTTTATGTGTGATTATGTGTGCGTGTGTGTGTGTCTGTCTGTGCGTCTGTGCCTGTGTTTGTGTGTGCGCATATGTGTATTTGTCTATGTGTGTGTGTTTGTGTGTGTGTCTGTGCCTGTGTGTGTGTGTGCCTATGTATGTATGTGTGTGTCTGCCTGTACTGTGTGTGTTTGTGTCTGCGTGTCTGTGCCTATGTGTGTATGTATGTATGTTTGTGTGCGTCCACTTGTGTCCCTTGTGTGCATTTTTACTATTTTTCAGAGTTTCACCAGGTCCCAACGATCGAGTCTGACCCTGATAGTGAAAATTTTGGTGAATATTTTTAATATTCTGTATAAACGTGTTTTCTGTGAGATGCAAGGTGATATCAGGTGAACGAATGCAAACAATCAACCATCTGCCTCATAAAATTCAGGGGCAGAACCGTGAACAACCCAGGGAGGATTTAATAATCAGTTTAGATTCGGATGATGGGAAATCAATCTTAGCATAAGATTAACAGGAACAAGAGTGTGAAAACTTCTTAAAATTATGTTGCATAAATATATATTTTACAACATTTTAAGCATGATGGGACTTTAAAACCTGTGGCCAGTAAGCTAGAAGCCGACTTCTGCTGTTGGTAACTGGGTCCTGACAGTAGAGGCCCGTTCCCTTCCAGATTCTCTGCTCGGGGACTGAGAGTCCAGTGAGTTAATAGTTTTGCTCCGTCTGCTTGGCTAAGCTATTTCCCTTTCGGTTCTCTCTGCTGAGAAGGTGGAGACACACCGGGTTAACTAATGGCCTTCCTCGTCTTTCTGTTTAGCAAGTGGAGGTAAAATTGGCTAAAAATTTTCCTTTCAGTTTTCTCTGTTGGGGAAGCGGAGGTACAGGGGGTTAATAATTTCCCTTCCCCCTCTCTCTGTTGGGGAAGTAGAGGTATAGCGGGTTAACAATTTCCCTTCCCCCTCTCTCTGTTAGTGAAGTGGGGGTACAGTGGGTTAACAATTTCCCTTCCCCCTCTTTCTGTTAGTGAAGTGGGGGTATAGTGGGTTAACAATTTCCCTTCCCCCTCTCTCTGTCGGGGAAATGGGGGTACAGTGGGTTAACAATTTCCCTTCCCCCGCTCTCTGTTGGGGAAGTGGGGGTACAGTGGGTTAACAATTTCCCCTCCCCCTCTCTCTGTTGGGGAAGTGGGGGGTACAGTGGGTTAACAATTTTTCTTCCCCCTCTCTCTGATGGGGCATTGTTGGGACATGTTTCTGTGTGACCCTCACTTCAATTCCCAGTGGGTGCGATGCAGCAACTTAAAGCTGATATCCATTTTAAAGGATTGGACAATAAGAGAAGCAGCAACACAGAGATCTAAATGTGCTGAGTTTGTTTGCCGGAAATGGGAAATTGTCAGATTTCTCCTCAGTGGGAGGAGAGCTGGTGATGTTATTTTGCAGAATCCCGTTATGAATGAGCTTTACTCTGTCTCTAGCCCAGGATGCATCTGAGCTGGGAGCACTGGGTGTACAAGACTTATTTCTGAGCCCTGGAAATATCCGATTTTAACTAAACAGCTCTAACATTAGCAAAAGTGGAAAACAAAATTAATTAAGCGACTGTGCATTTAAATCACGATTGGAGAAAAGGACTTTATTATTTTTTTTATTGAAGTTTGAAATGTAACCGAGAGATTCTCATTGACATGAATTAACGGTGTCCATCAGTGCAAGGGAAATATTCACAAAACTCGGTTTACCGCTGGATTTATCAACCGTTCTGTTGATGATCTTCAAGGGGATCGCTTCATGTCCCACCACACAGGAGTAAGAAGCGCCGCTGGCCCACTCCTCCGCTGCAATGGATAACAGGCTGTACATGAAGAAGGAGCTATTGCCGTTCTCCGCCACCACCCCGGTGTTCTTGTAGTTCCCGGGATTCACCGGCTTGTCATTGACGGTCCACTTGACGAAAATCTCTCGTGGGGAGAAACCTCTCACTAAGCAGCTGAGGGAGACGAATCTCTGAGCGGAGACATCTTCTGCCGAGGGCAGCAGGACAGACACGGACGGTTCTCGCAGAAAACCTGCATAAAAATTACAATAACTGTTAATAAACTGGACAATTTCAGAGCCAAAAAAAACGCTGCTTAGATGTGAGAGAAATGCGATTTGTATTGAATCTTAAAAGTTTCCATTTTCCATTTTGGGATCTATCTGGTTTTCCAGCTCGGAGCAGGGTTGGATGTCTAAGAAATTGGGGTCTTCAAAAGCTGCTATTTTCTGGATAATAATGAACCTTTAAAGGGTTGCTAAATAGTATGGATTCTCTCTGGAAACAGGATTTCTAAACACTTTGACCTCTAAACAGTCTCAGTTCAGGCTGCCATGTTGACACTCCTGAGTTGGGAGGCTGTAGTCTTGTGCACCCCCTCATCTATGCAAATGTTTAGAAAGGACCAGGATGTGAGCATCAGCATGATGTAAACTTAAAATCTGACCTCGAGCAGGGGGGCGAACAGGAAGTTCGGGATGTGGTAGCCACCCTGGCAGTTTGGGTATATGTCCTGTAACCTTTGGTGAGAAGAGTTTGCATTGGTAATTGACACTGGATAAGTTAATAGCCCCCAGAGAAAGGTTATATTAACAAGTGCTCAGGCAAAGGGCCTAGGTCCTGGTGGGGTCATATGCTGGTGAGGTGCCGTGGTGAGGCTGCAGCGCCCGGTGGCAGCTGCCTTCCTCAAAACGGCCAAGGAGGAGGAGGAAGGTGAGATCAATTCACTTTGTGCCAACCATTTGTCCGCCGCCTGGGACCAGTAAACTGCTGTCAGCTGTCACCCGTCGTATACTTTTCCGGTCCAATGAATTCCTGCATCAGCCTAAACTGTTGTTTCCTAATAAACTTTTAAAAAATCTTAAATTTCCTGATGACCAGCTGACTGTCCTTTTCGGGATTTTGGCCCCCGAATCCAACATCTTACAGATACAATCCTTTTATCTGAGAACTTAAGGAGTTGGATTGGAAAGCTGCTTAAAGTTTACAGCACAGAAACAGGTCATTCGGTCCACCTGGTCTGTGCTGGTGTTTAAGCTCCACACCAAGCTCCTTCCACCTTTCTTCATCTAAATCCAATAGCACAGCCTTCAATTCATTGTTCCTACATTTACTTATCAATTTTCCCCTTAAAGTCTACAGGCCCAGAACGTTTAATTAGTGAAATTGCCAATCATATGAGACCATTAATACACTGGATTCTAAATGTTGACCCTAGCACTTAGCCTGGAAATAGACACAATGGCTCACTTATTGCTTCAATCTCACCGCTCACCTTGTTCCTTGTGGATGGAACTTCTTAAAGGAGTCGGCAGATCCTGATGGCTCACCACGCAGTAGAACTCAGCCCCACTCAGCCAGGCTTGTGTCGAGATGTTTACGTTGCTGACCACGCTGTCATGATCCGCTCCCGGTTGGACGGCGATCTCTGATTTCAAAGGCTTCTTCTCTTGTGTCCAGGACACAAGGACTCCATAAGGAGCATTAGAAACGATGCAGGTTAATGTCACGGTGGCCTCCAGTAAGACCTGTTCTATTGGCGGTGGCAGTAGAGTAATTGTGGGATCATTGCGGCAGTCGTGATCACCTGTGAGACAGAAATGAAAATCAACCAAAGTTTCACCTTCAGAAGCAGGACAGCAGTATTCAGCCTTCACTCCCTGAAGGAGAATAAATCACCTTGGACATATCAACCTCTAACTATCGTCTTTAATCTTCTTTACACAATGGAAAACCAGCTTGGTCTGTGTAAATCGTTCTCATAATTTAAGTCCTTCAGCCCCGGTAACATTCTCATGAATCTATGTTGCCCCAGTCCCATTACAAATGTACCATTCCTGGGCCCTGGAATGCAGTACTGAAAGCCGTTTTATAAATAGGGTGGATGCACTTTCAAACACTCTATCCCGAAGCTGTTACCAGTGAAGGGTTCCAGACACCTTCTGCCTCTCCAAGTATGATCAGCTGACTCAGGGTAAAGCTAATGTCAAGTCCACCTCACTCACTCTATGACGTCAATGCAGAGACGTGACGTGATAAAATCCTGAATGGTGAACAATCCGAATGCAGCCCTTACATCGGAATTAAACAATAACTACATGATAGTAAATTAGAAGTTGTTCCGTCTACTAACTCCAATAAATTCCTGATTTGATTAACAGCGGAGAGCAGAATGATCTATTGCTTCCTCGGTTTGTATTTCTTACCCTCACACTTGGTGGCGTTTCGACTTTGGGTGACCCCTTGGTGAGTGACCTGACAGGTATAGACCGCGTCGGTGAACCATTCCCCAGCGGAGACATTCAGCCGACTGGTCGCCGAGAAGGTCCCCTTCACTTCAAAGGCGGGAGAGGTGACAATTCCTGAATCCATGGGTTGTCCATTCTTCAGCCACTTCACGGTCATTGACTTTGGACGGAAATCGACGATTGAGCAGACGGCGGTGGCAAATTTGTTGGTTGTGATTTCTTCCCGGGAACTCACGGTGAGGAGAACAGTTGGAAGTAAGCCAGAAGCAGGGCCTTCAAAAAACACAGGTTAGCCATTTCTTGCAGAAGAAATTGATAACAGATACAATGAGTTCTTATATTTTAACAGGCTCTTTGCGGTCAATGGACACTAACCTGGAATTTCCAGGGATCAAAACTGTGCAGAGTACTATAAATGCGTTATAACCAAGGCCCTATACAGGTCAATTACAGCCTTTCTGTTTCTCACAGGTTCCCCAACACTTACATTGCATTCGAATGCTCTTGGCTGAGCCGCTGTATTGAACCTCACACTTGATTTTGCTGCATTCCCCCTCTGACTCGGTGATGATTAACTGGCTGCTCAGGGTGAAGGTTCCCTTCTGGTTTCTCACTGACGGGTAAGTCTTAAATCCAGTGGTGATCGGCTGCCCATCTTTCTTCCAGGTCAGGCTAGTGATTTCCGGGGAGTAGTCCATCGCCAAACAGCCGTAGGTGACGGAGCCGTCGGTGTTGTGTTGCTGACAGGAGGAGACCAGGCTGTAGAGAGTGGGCGAAGACGGTGTCGCTGAGAAAGAATGGCCGATTGAGCAAGTTAGACTCTGTGATTTGTGATCATTAAGTCACCAAACAACTCAAAATTTGACTATAACTATAAACATATCCTAATATATTCCAACTAGAACCCACATCCACATTTGATCATTTATTATTTCCATCATTTGGTGATCCTCATCTGTCGGAACCTCTTTAGAAACCCACACCTCTTTTTCCGCCCCTATCCCATGACTAAAATAGAATATTTTGATGTCATCTGAATGACGTACCCTTCAGTGGATAAAGATGGAAGAGCAGAGGATTTCCCCCATTATTTCGCCACCATTTATTTCTCAAACAACAGCACTTGGTGATAGAGAAATTGTCTCGTCATTCATATCATTGCAGTTTGGAAATTGGCTCTGTTCAAATTGGCTGATGCCCCCTCCCCTCTCCACGTCCCCCAAAAACAAAGAATAGCAAAGACCCTTCGAAAGTACCTTTGTAATGGTACCTATATAATGACCATAGAACTCTAAACTGAATACCAGTTACAGTAAGTACGACATTTTCCAATTGTATGTACATGTGAACATGCGGATCAGGAGTAGGAGTAGGCCATTCTGCCTCTTGAGCCTCCTCCACCATTCACTCTGATCATAGCTGATTGATTGTGGCGTTAACTCCATATTCCCGCCTATTCTCCGCTAACCTTTGACTCCCTTGTCAATGAAGAATCTCTCTACCTCTGCCTTGAAATATTAATGACTTCTCCTCCATCGCACTCTGGTGAAGAGAGTTCCAAACTTTCACTACCCTTTGAGAGAAAAATAAAATCTCCTCATTTCTGCCAGAATGGGAGACCTCTTATTTTTAAACTGTGTTCCCTATCGTTCGTCTCTCCTACAAGGGGAAACATCCTTTCAGCATACACCCTGTCAATTTCCCCCAGGACCTTATATGTTTCAATAATATCAGCACCCATTCTTCTAAACTCCAATACATACAGACCCAGCCTACCCAAACTTTCCTCATAAGTTAACCGACAACACCTCCCAGTATCATTTGAATGAATATTCTCTGAACAGCTTCTAATGCTTTTATATCCTTTCTTAAAGGAGACTAAATCTGTACACAGTAATTCAGATGAGGTCTCATCGACGCCCTGTTAAACTATAGCAAAACATCTTTACTTTTATATTCTATTCCCCTTGTAATAAATGACAATACTCCCTTTGCCTTCCTCATCACTTGCTGTTCCTGCATTGTAACATTTTGTGATTCATGCACCAAGGGATCCACATCCTTCTGTACCTCAGGGTTCTGCAATCTCTCTCCTTTTCAATAATATGCTGCTTTTGTATTCTTCCTGCCAAACTGGACAAGTTTATATTTTCCCACATTATACGGCATCTGTCATTTTTTGCCCACTCCTATAACCTATTTATATCCCTTTGCTGTACTTTATCCCCTCTTCACCACTTACTTTCCTATCTATCTTTGTGTCATCAGCAAATTTAGCAAATTCATTCAGTCCTTTCATTCAAGTCATTGATATAAATTGTAAATAGTTGATGCCGCAGCATTGATCCCTGTGGCACTGCACTTGTCACAAAACCATGATGGATCTACATAATTGCATTTGGATTTTCTTAGTGACCGTGATAGGATCCTTAATAATAGATTCCAGCATTTTCGCTCAGACAGATGTTAAACTAACTGGCCTGTCGATTCTTGCTTTCCCTTTACCTCCTTTATTTGATATAAAAGCCTCATTCTCTATTTTCCAATCTGATGAGACCTTTCCACAATCTCGGGGAGTTTGGAAAATTAAAACCAATGCCTCCGCTATTTTAGCAACCACCTCGTTAAGGCCAAGATATTTGGCCAACTTCTCTGCCCATTTTCTTATTTTCCTTTATTACAGGCTTGTCCAATCCGTGTCCCGTGGCTGGATAAGAGCCCCCGAAGCCCCTCTATCTGGACCCTGGAGCCGTTGTTCAAAATGCTGCTAAGGCGGTAAGTGGAGTTCAAGATTTCTGGAAGGAGCTGCTCCTCCAATCACAGGCGAGCCTTCTACCCCGTTAGCTGCTGATAGGCCCGCTAGTCAGCCTATCAGCAGTAAAAGTGGGAGACAAACAGGTTGTGATTGGAGGGGCAGCGAACACCCGCTGGAGAAAGGCGCAGGGAGCCGGGGGGAAGCGCACAGAGACATTCTCTCCCTTTTATGCCAGGTACTGAGCGCCTTTCCCCGGGAATGGAAAGGATTTCAGGAGGAGGAGAGACAATGAGGGAGAGAGAGAGATAGAGAGAGTGGGGCCCAGGGCGCCTGGGGCCTCGGCTCGCAACTGCTTTCGCCCGGATCTCCCCGCTATAGCCCGGCTCTCTGCGCTTTCGCCCGCCTCCCTGCCCTTCCCCCACCCTCCGCCTCTCTGCCCTTAAACCCCTGGCTCTCTGCCCGTTCCCCTCCGGTCTCTCTGCCCTTTCCGCCCCGGCATTTTGCCTTTCCCCCCCCGCAACTTTGCCCTTTCCCCCTCGCCTCTCTGCCATTTCTCCCCCAGCTCTCTGCACTTATTCCACTGCTCTCTGACCTTTCCCCCGGCTGTCTGCCCTTTCCCCCCTCCAACCGGCCTCTCTGCCCTTCCCCCCTCCCCCTCTCTGCCCTTCCCACCCCCCGCCTCCCAGTCCTTGACCCTCCCGCCTCTCTGTCCTTTCCCCCAGCCCTCTGCCCCTCGCCCTTTCCCCTTCTGCTCTCCCCCCTCCCGCCTCTCTGCTCTCCCCCCTCCCGCCTCTCTGCCCTTTCCCCCTCCCGCCTCTCTGCCCTTTCCCCCTCCCGCCTCTCTGCCCTTTCCCCCTCCCGCCTCTCTGCCCTTTCCCCCTCCCGCCTCTCTGCCCTTTCCCCCTCCCGCCTCTCTGCCCTTTCCCCCTCCCGCCTCTCTGCCCTTTCCCCCTCCCGCCTCTCTGCCCTTTCCCCCTCCCGCCTCTCTGCCCTTTCCCCCTCCCGCCTCTCTGCCCTTTCCCCCTCCCGCCTCTCTGCCCTTTCCCCCTCCCGCCTCTCTGCCCTTTCCCCCTCCCGCCTCTCTGCCCTTTTCCCCCAGCTCTCTGCACTTACTCCACGGGTCCCTGCACTTTCACCAGGCTCTCTGACCTTTCCACCGACGCTCATCACTCCATTCGGCCATGCTCCACTTTCTGACACTGTGAGGATTCAGGCCTCGCTTCCAAGTCTCTCTTCCCTGCAGGTCCCGCCCTCCCACACACCGATTTAGGAAAAGTGATCTAGTAAGTGAGCATGTGCATGATTGACAGTGAGGGTGGCTGAGTGACAGAGTGAGGGTGGGTGGCTGATTGCATGAGGGTGCGTGGGTGAGTGAAGGAGTGAATGAGGGTGGGTGGTGAGTGAGCGAGGGTGGGTGTCTGAAGGTGGGTGAGTGAGGATGGATAAGTGAATGAGGGTGGGTATTTGAATGAGGGTAGATGAGCGGGTGAGTGAGGGTTGGTGGGTCTGTGAGGGTGGGTGTGTGAATGACGGTGAGTGGGTATGTGAGGGCGGGTGGATGAGTGTGAATGAAGCTGGGTGGATAAGGGTCAGTGAGGGTGAGTGATGGTGGGTGAGTGAGTAATTGATGGTGAGTCAATGAGGGTGTGTGAAGGTGGGTGAGGGTGGATGAATGAGGGTGTGTGAGGGTGGGTGAGTGAGGAGTGCGAGTGAGTAAGGGCGAGGGAGTGAGGGTGAGGGAGTGAGGGTGAGTGAGTGACTGTGGGTGAGCGAGGGTCAGTGAGTGAGGGCCAGTGAGTGAGGGTGAAGAAATGATGGTGAGGGAGCGAGGGTGTGTGAGTGAGGGTGAGTGAGTGAGGGTGAGTGAGTGAGTGAGGTTGAGTGAGTGAGTGTGAGCGAGTGTGAGTGAGTGAGCGATGGTGAGTGAGGGTGAGTGAGTGAGTGTGAGGGAGTGAGGGTGAGTGAGTGAGTGAGGGTGAGTGATTGTGGGTAGTGAGGGGGCCCAGGTGCAGGAGGCTCATCAAGGCGATGTTTCTCCGGATGATTTTCCGCTCCGGCTCAGCTTTCCATTTCCTGTCGTCCACAGCCGAGCTGGGGGCACCTCCATTCGGCTCCACCACCTCCACCTCCTCCTCTTCCTCTCCATCGATCCTGTCCCGATTCTCCATATTGATCAGCTTTCAGTAACACCGGCTGTGTAAAGTCAGGCAGCAGTGTAGATCGCTGGCCAGCTGCTTTAATGCCGATGCCTTTCTTTGAGAAACCCATGTCAGTGTGCGAATAGGCAGACTGAGGGGGCTGGAGGGGACGGTTACAGCAAAACCAGGATGGGCCGTGCAGGCTTCTTGCACCAAGTGTGCACCAGTATTGGGGATCCTGGTGGCCGTGGTCTCCGCCACATCCCTCCCTTTTTTTTGTTTCTATATGTTTGGTTCAACACTTGGAAATTCTCCACATATATAGTGATGTCACCTGTGTAATTTCATTTTACACAACAGGTCCTCAGAAATGGAGCAATGAACATGCATGCAGCTTCACGGATTTTCATTCTGCAATTAGTATTTTCAGCCCACTTCTGTGTGTGATAATGTGTGTGTGTGAGAGAAAGAGAGAGAGAGAGTGCATGCAAGTGTATGTGTGTTTTTGAGAGAGAGAGAGACAGAGACGGAGTGTGTGTGTGTGTGTGTGTGTGAGATAGGGAGTTTAATTGTGAGAGTGTGTGAAATGGAGAATGTGTGTGTGGGAGAGAAAGACTGCGTGTGCTTGTGAGTGTGGGAGAGAGAGAGAGAGAGAAAGAGAGAGTGTGTGAGAGGGGGAGAGTGTGTTTTTCTGTGCGTGTCATAGGGAGTATAAGTGTGAGAGTGTCTGAGATAGAGAAATGTGTGTGAGAGAGAGAGTATGTGTGTGTGAGAGAGAGTTGCTGTGTGTGTGTGTGAGAGAGAGCGACTGTGTGCGTGTAAGAGTTAGAGAGAGAGAGAGAGAAAGAGAGTGTATAGGGGTGTGAGTGATTGGTAGTATAAATGTGTGAGAGAAAGTTCGTGAGGGAGCGAACGTGTGTGTGTGTGGGAGAGAAAGAGTGTGTGAAAGACAGAGCCAGTGTTTGTGTCAGAGAGAGAGAGAATAAGAGAGAGTGCATGTGTGAGTGAACAAGTGTGTGTGTGAGAGGGAATGTGTTTGTGTTTCTGTGTGCGTGACAGAGAGAATGGAGAGTGTGTGCATGTGTGTGAGTGTGTATGTGTGTGGGAGAGAGGGTACATGTATGTGAGAGAGTGGTTGTGCGTAAAAGAGGAGTGTGCGTGTGTGTGAGAGAGAGTGCATGTGTGAGAAAGAAAGAGTGCATGTGTGTGTGAGAGATAGTGTGCACGTGTGTGAGTGTGTATAGTTGAGAGAATATGTGTATGAGAGAATGTGAGTGTCTGTGTGAGAGTGTGTGTGAAAGAGAGAGGAAATGTGTGAGAGACAGAGTGTGTGCATGTTAAAGAGAATTTGAGTGTGAGAGGGAGAATGTGACAGTGTGTGTGTGTGTGACAAAGAGAGCATGCGTGACAGAGAGAGTGAGCGAGTGAGGGTGTGTGGTTAAGAGACTGAGTGTGTCGAGGTAGATCAGCCATGATCTTACTAAATGGAGGGCAGGATCGAAGGGCCGATATCCTCTCATTCTCTCATTTCTGCCATTCATGCCCTGCAGACGGCAATCGAATGACTCAATTTTTGATGGCGGCTCCTTTTCCCCAAATCCCCCGCGGCTGGTTGTTTGGAGCGGGAGCCTGGTCATTGTCCATTTCAATCGTTTAAATAACTCGCAGCCTCTGATCAGATCAGAACAGGCGCTGCTCTCTGGAGCCTCACTGTCACTCCCTGATTCTGTTTGTTCTGAAATTGTGCTCAAGTTCAGCTCACTCACGTTCAATGATTTTCTGATACTCAAAATGCTGAAACATAATTAATTGATTAAAATTTATACATGTTCTCTCCAGAAATATTGTTAAAAACAATTAACGTTCGTCATTTCAACCGAGCAATGGAACAATTTATTTTCACAGATCTGGCTCAAGAACTCACAGCCAGTTAGTTCGATGCTGATTCAGTTTGTTTGACCTCTGCAGGGAGAAGACTCTCAGGTCAGTAACAGGACAAGTTAAGATATGGATTAAAGCCCCCACTCCTCCCCCAGTACACTCCTGTCATCAGCTGCAAGGGTGGGATTCAACAGAAAGCCAACTCTCCACTCAACTGTCAAACACACCGGGTCAGGTACAGCACTGGTTTGATATAAAATAAAACTCCCTCCACATTGTCCTATCAAATATGCCCAGGAGACAGTTCAATCCGGTTTTGATATAAATGCTGTGGCTGCAAGAGGCGGTCAGAGGCTGGGAATTCTCTGGCGAGTAATTCAACTCCTATTGCCCAAAGACAACTCACCATATACAAGGCACAAGTCAGGACTGGGATGGAATAGATTTCACTTACCTCAATGAGTGAAACTTCAAAAAACCCCAAGAAACTCGATACTATCCGGGACAAAGCAGCCCACAGAATTGGTACCCCATCCACTACCTGAAACATTCACACCCTCCCCCACAGACGCACAGTGACTGCAGTGTGTACCATATACAGGATGCACTGCAGCAACTCGCCAAGGCTCCTTCAGCAGCACCTTCAAAACCCACAACCTCTCCTAACTAGAAGGACAAGGGCAGCAGGTGCTTGGGAACACCTCCACCTATACGCTCCCCTCCAAGGCACCCACCATCCTGACTTGGAATGATATCGCCGTGCCTTCACTGTGAATACATCAAAATCCTGGAGCTCCTTTCCTAACAGCACTGTGAGTGTATCTGTAGTATTCAAGGAGGTGGCATTTCAACACTTCCTCAAGGGGTAATTAGGGATGGACAACAAATGCTGGCCTTGCCAGCGACCTCAACATCCTATGACAGGATTAAAAATAAGATACAGGCTAATTTCCTACTCCACACTGTCCAACCAAAGAGGTCAAGGACTGCTACAGCACGGATTAAAATAGGATAAAACTCTCTCTGCATTGCCTAACCGAACACTCCCAAGACACATACATCACTGGTTTAAAATCGACCAAATCTCCTTCGACAGTCTGTCTGTCGTTTCTGAATTGTCCTTTCTGACTGTCACAATGGGTTGGGTATCTCATTTCTGAGGCGCCTGGTCAAAAAGTCAAACTTTCACATTTCTCACAAATACAAGTTTTTTGAAGAAATAAATCAAATTGCACTTCCTGAAATCCAGGAGAGCGAACCAGAAGGTTAACAACCAGTCAGGAAGATTCCTGGTTCCAGCACAGTGACCACGTGCACAGAAACAGAACAGACACAAATGGTGCAACAATCGAGTTCCCAGCAGATAGATCTGTTCAATCTGTCCATTTCATTCAAGCTGTTTGATTCCAATTGATGAACGGTCAATTTACTACAATTATTCCACAACTTCTTTGAAATTAATCTGATTTTCATTTCAAAATTCCCTTTTAAGTCCATCTAATTCTCCCTGATCTGTCTCAAATCTCCAAATAATATAGGATTTAAGTTACCCTGAAAATGAGCATAGCAAAAATTACAGGTTCAAGATAATTTGGTGTCCGTAACAGAGACTCAATGACAGTGTAAGAATTAAACAAATCAGGAAACACTCACATTGAAAACCGATTACCCGCTGATTTGATTTGATTTTAGGTATGAATAGAACTAATAAAAACATCGAGGTGAAACACCTTATCGAGCTGAGCACAGCTGAGTAAGAAAAGTACTCTTTTCTAAATTAATTTTGGATACAATTAAAAATTCTCTCCACTGAGATTTTGCATTCACCATAATGACCAGTATACTATTTAATTGTTGGAGCACATTTATGTTGAATTAATTATCACTA
The DNA here is from genome assembly GCF_964194155.1 of Cetorhinus maximus. Taxonomy (NCBI): domain Eukaryota; kingdom Metazoa; phylum Chordata; class Chondrichthyes; order Lamniformes; family Cetorhinidae; genus Cetorhinus; species Cetorhinus maximus. Next base: position 146,013 of record NW_027596270.1, on the reverse strand, counting down.
ATATTATATTGTAAGCTAATTATCTTGTTATTGTCAATTCATTTTCTTGTCAGCTGATTTTTACTCTATAATATTAAAAATGGTTTTCAAAAATTGAAAACCTGTTTCTCCCTGGTACTTTGTGAAATAATTGGGGTTTATTTAAATCAACCTGACACTGAAACAATGTTAAACAATAAATTTCAAATTGCTAGATGTTAACGTTCAGGCAAGTGTATCAATTTTACTTAAATCTAAGCACGATTTACTATTTTACTTCTACTTCTACTGCACTGTTTTAACCAACAATATTGTAAGCTATGCGTGTTTCTGAACGCATTGAGAAATCATAAATTCCATCTATTCTCATCGAGTAATTCACAGGGCGAATTTATCAGTAGAATATTTGAAATACTTTCAAATCTAGCCGGGGTCACATCGCATTAAGTGTCTATGAGCTGCAACATCATCTGTTTGCTAAAGGAAGCTTGTCTTAACTCCAAACTATATGTAAAAAAATGTTCCTGGCAGTTACTTATTATCAATAAAATTGTTCCCTAGATAACAATCCCTATTCTTTAATTGTTACATATATTGTTCATTGAAAGAAGATCCAAATTGATCAATATAAAACTTGATGAGAACAATTCATTCAGATCATCTGCGATACTGAAATATAATCAGCAAATTGAATCGAGATTTTGTTCTTCAATTTAATATTTAATAAGAATTAAGCATGAATCTCAGATATAATCTGTTCTTCTCCTATAATCCTATCCTGTGTACAGCACAGCTATGGTAGACAGGATGTTGTTATTAAATTCAAAACTAACATTAATGTTTGTAATTAAATTAATCTGTTCTAATTTCAAGCTTTTCCTTGTCAATCTCTATTCATATGCAGCCTGCACCTTCCTACAGTTCAAAAAAAATGTAAGAACAATTCATTTACTGCCAACGAATTCTACCCCCCCACCCCCCCCACCCCCCCCCACGCCCCCCCCAGAAAACTGTTTAAGATTAGATTAGTGACAATTGTCTCGTTATCCAAATCCCAATAACATTGAAGGAATAATATGATTACGGCTGCACAGAAAGAATGTAATAACCGGATAGACATATTGCCAAGCTGAAATGTCAAACTCCTCTTTAAGTCAATGCAAACGTTATCAGGGATATAAAAAATAATTCAAAATCCCTTGTGAAATTGACCAAATCTGTAGAATCAGTATATTCTTATTGAAATTATTTCATGCATAATCACAAAATGTTTCCAGCCTAAAAACTTTCCCAATCATGTTAATTGTGCGCAGTGCACAACAAAATTATGAAAGGCGATTAATGATCAATTATGATAATATGAAAGCTGTTCAGCCAATATGGAGAAATATTACCACATTATAATTGTTTGAATTGTAATAATTTTACTCTACAACTTGAAAACTTGTTAATTATATAGTTTCTGATTGCAGTAACGAATTATGTTCCGAATGAGCGTCATAATCCATGGTTTAGTTTAATCTGCAATTATCACTTAAAATAAAGACAAAATGTTCTACCACATCTTTAAACGCTTTTTTCCCATTTCTGAAACCTGTCTGTTTTCTGCCTACAATCGCGCTTCAAGCAGATACAAACGCGTAGGCTGTTTTCATTCAATCACAAAACGTGTAACCGCTCAATGTCACCGAGTTTAAACAATGCAGAAACAAAGCAGAACCGCCAAGCCGTTTCACAAATTCTACTAATTCAAAGCCACCCAGACACACAATATTCTCGGGAGAAAAACACCAAATCACATCACTGAGGGGCTGAAACCCGTTTCATGGAGAACCAGCTCAATTGTACAAACACTTCCAACAGAATCCAATGTAACATTACAAGAAAATCTCAATATCGAATCCAGGCAACACGCTCGTCACTAAATAAATGAATAATTAAACTAAACGGAAATATGGAATAATGTCAACAGCATTGTGAGTAGGCGGAACATGTTCAATAAATTAATATTGAAACTTAAGCATATTTTGTTAATATTGGGTTTGATTTCAAACCTATTTAAACCCTTGTGCAACAGACGGTAAAACCCGCAGGCGTTCGATGTCACCGAGATTAAACATTGCAGAAACGTCAAATTGTTTTAACAAACGTTAGATATTTCAAGTCGCCCGGCCACACATTATCCTCAGCAGATAAACACCAAATCACAACAACCAGGGACCGAATCCCTCAGCAGCACCATTTGTCAAGACACAGTGGAATTATATAACTCAATTTAAGCAGAATCACATGAAACATTGTAAAAGAATTTGCATACAGAATTCACCAAACCCACGTTTCAATGAACGAATGAATTATTAAAATAGACAAGAATATAAAGCAAAGACTCAAGTAAAACAATCACTAAATAAATGTGTGGTTCTTACCTGCAGTCACCGTCACCATGGTCCCTTGTGCCCAGTAGCCCATAGCGTCACAATGTTACACTCCCTGGGCTGTGCCATACAATAACTGTCCCTGCACGAAAAAGACAGAAATCCACCATTATTTTAAATATTCATAAGTAAGAGGCAAAGTAAGATCACGATGAATCTTCACGAAATTATATTTGCGTTTGTGGATATCTTTAGCTATTCATCAATGATCCTCATGTTTTATAATTCAGAGTAACACATGAACATGTTACTGAAATCACCAACTGATGAACGGATAATTATCACAGTTTTTCAATTTTAAACCACGTTTTTTTGGGCAGTTCTGGGCATAAATAATACTTCACTGTAAATATAGCAGGATTGTAAAAGCAAGCACTGACCCAGGCAGACTCAACTAGTGCTGAGGGGTTTTTGTATTGACAGTAACTGCTGTGCCATCCCAGCTATCACAGTGAGACACACCATGTCAAATACTGCGGCAGACTGTTCTCTGTAAATACAGAAATTTAATTTCACTGCGTTCTCAAAAACCTGATTCCGACACGCCTAAAAGTGAATCAGTGAGACATTTCAGCTTGTACTGGTCATTATACTTATCAATGTGAATGGAATTCTTTCAAAACCTCTTTGCAGATTTAGCGTGTCCGTCAACACTCACAAAACGGAAGACTTATATCTTTTCACAAACCAATATTACCTCTACCCATTATTTTATTTAAATTTGATTTTCTTTGGCGTTCCTGCTGTGTTAGTGATCGCGAATTTGAACAAACTCCTTCTCTGAGGTTTTTGTATGAGGATGTCGCTGTGCACAGCACTGTGACCCACTGCTGTAGTATCACAGTGAAATACACCCGCACAAAAACTGCACCCACTCTCTGTTCAGTGCTGGCTCTCAATATTCACTTCAAATAGACGTTTACTTCTGATCTAGAAGTGGAATTCATGCAGCAGTTTACAAAATTGAACGAAAAGAGACTCCCTCCAAGTATCAGATATATTAAAATGAACATTATATGCAGGTCTGTAATTGCGGAAACTGTTAACAGTAAATATAAACACAACCAAAAGCTCAGCTCATTACATCGACTGGTTTGCTAGTTTTACTGTTAAATTTGCTGTGCTACTTATGTCAGGAGCGCCTTGTTGTCTGGTCCTGATCATTACAGTTAATATTACATTTAAAACAAGTACTGACCGTCAGGTTATGATGGAAGTTGTTGAGTCCCTGTAGATCGTTTCTTGTTCGGGTCCAGCCCTGGTTCCTCTCGCTGTGGACTCCTGCACAGTAATAGATGGCGGTGTCCTCAGTCTTCAGGCTCGTCATGTCCAAGGAGAAGATGCTCCTTGAAGTGTCTTTGGACGCAGTAAATCGACCCTTAATTCCTGCGGCGTAGTATTCGTACGATGAACTATAGTAGCTAACCAGCCACTCCAGCCCCTGTCCGGGAACCTGTCGGACCCAGCTCATCCAGTAGCTGCCAAGATCGAAGCCGCTGGTTTTACAGGTCAGTCTCAGGGAGCCTCCGGGACGCCCGGTCTCTGCCTCTGGCTGAGTCAACACAACCTCCGACTGGACACCTGTAAAAATATATCAAAAACCCAGAGGATTAATCCTGGTGAAATGATTCCTGACTCTCTAATATTCCAGAGAGAGACTAACACTGAGACAGTAACAATGAGAGACTTGGACAGTAAAAACTACTCACGGGATAAGAAAGTCAGCAACAAACTGAGAGAAATCGCCGACCTCATCCTTCTGGTCATTTGGGGAAAACTGTTCTGTCCAGAACTCAGTGAACAAACCAGCTCCCGGACTGTTGGATTCCGGTCTCAGTGAGCGGCATTTAAATACCCGGCAGAAGGGGGCGGGTTTCCAGGCGCCGCCTGTTGATTCCCTGGTGGAGGCGGCGACTGGATCCACGCCCCACCTTCCACATCCCCAACAGAATGGACTCAGATATTTACAATAGGTTATTGTTAAAAGTGGACATTTTACCTGTATCGGGATATTTGGCTGAATGGATTCATAGTAATGTCTCCAGTGGTTCTAATGGTGAAATTACAGTTGAGCATCTGTTAATAAAAATATAAATCCATTGAAAATTAAGCCCATTTATTTCTACTCCACTTCACAAGGCGTTGAACCAAAAAAATTAAATTATATTATCAGGAAATAAAGGGACTGTCAGTCTGTTTTGCAGCAACTCCGGGTCTCTATCTCATTACCACAATAAAGTGTCATCAGTCACAGGAATTATTATTGATTTATGTAACTAAATGCGGGGGATGAACAAAGTGATTCTATTTACAGTGTGGGTGGCTATCGCTGTACAATATGGGTCCGGAGATAAGAAAAATCTCCTCACATTATATAATGTCTCTCATTGCATTTCTCGAACTGCCCCTGACCCTCTGACAGCCCTTTGAAAATTAGCGGTAAAAGAAGCCCGCCTGCCTGATAATTAAACAGTAAGTTTACACAGAAACGTAAAATTTACATCGACTTTTGACAAGGGAAGTTAATGAATCAGAACGGACACGGAGATCAGCACAGTTATCCTTCAGCATCCAAATCACTGCAGCTAATTTTAATGGCCACCGGCTGTCTACCATTCACTGGCATTGGGAACACAGGATATCAGGACTTTGCGGCATATTACACAATATCACAAGAATAAATGTTTTATCTTCCACTGAAGCGGGTCATGAACTGATCATTTCTCCACTCATTGGCAGCTATGAGAGGGACTGTTCAATAATCGAAATCAGCACAAATTAAACTGTACAGTTCACGGTGCTAATCAGGTATAAGAGATCCCTCAGATTAAATGAGGTGCACAACTCGGATAATATTCAAGGAATTCCTGCGGGTTCAAGACAATTCTATGATTTTCTTTTAATTTAATTTCTTTTACTTTTTTTTGCCATTCTACTCAAATCATTAGACAGGGGGATTGGTACCATCAACATCGCTCTCTCGCACTTCATGAAGTTCTTAATAAACCGGCTTTAATAACTGGAATGTCCTTTACTTAGAAATAATATAAATTAAATAGTATACGGCCAATTTCCTGATCGTGTTTAACCTCAGCGAACACGGCATTCATTAAAGTATTTCCTTAGATGAAATGCCATTTAAAATGTGCCTTTCGTGTGCGACAGAAACATTTATTGTTTGAATGGCTAAATCCCATTTTCTTCATTCATATCCAGGCTAATCTGCCCGACACAGTATTTGGCAGCAAGCCAGCCGGCTGCAGTCAGGGACGCTCGAATGTCCAATGTTGTTTACAGGAAGCATCTGCGGGTTTGTGCAGTAAATGAAAGATCTGTTTCCTCAGTACTGACCGCTTGGCTGCCAGCCAACTTCAAACCCTTAACATTGTCAACAAGGCCTATTTATAACAAATCTACCCAGCAACAACACTGGAGTCAGCTTTATTTTTTAAATTGTGAACTTATGTGGACTGTGCCCAGCTCTCAGGAAAGATAAGTTATCCAGCTTCTCTGACACCCTGTCAGCATCAATGGCTCATTGGAGGATCTCTCCAACACATCATAATATTGTGATGGATGGATATATGGAAATAATTACAGGCAGATTATCAGAGATGACTCATAGAGAGGGTACATTTTGTTACAGTCAAACATGTGTGATTTCTTTGCCCCTTTACTCTTTCACGGGATGTGGGAGTCACTGGCAAGGCCATCATTTGTTGCTTCTCCCTAATTGCCTTTGAACTGAGTGCCTTGCTGGGCCATTTCAGAGGGCAGTTAGAGTCCACCTTATTGCTGTGGATCTGGAGTCACATGTCGGCCAGACTAGGTCCAGTGGCAGATTCCCTTTCCTAAAGGACATTAGTGAACCAGATTAGTTTTTTCCACAATCGATGATAGTTTCACGGTTCCCTTCACTGAGACCAGTTTTCAATCCCAGGTTTATTGTTGAATTTAAATTCCACCAGCTGCCATGGCGGAATTTGAATTCGTGTCCCCAGTAGAATAGCTTGGGTCTCTGGATTACTTGTCCAGTGGCATTAATACAACACCACCGTCTGCCAAAGAATGGAGGGATGGCTGCAGTGATGCAGGAATGAATGATAGTTGGATGCCTGAACATTTTGATGAAGGGATCAGTGAATGAATTGATCGATGTATCGATAGGCGCGTCTGGATGATGCTGTTTTACCTTCTCTTCTTGGTGCTTGACTATTTCAAACCTTGAAGCAGGTCCAGTATTTCATTTGTGTCAGTCCAATACCTTCAGTCCCTCCAGATTTTCTGGATGTATTCCATCCCCAGGGTATCGAGCTGAACGTCACCAAGAGAAGGCTGGAGATGTCCCTGCGGTACTGATGATTCTTCCCTGCTGATGGGGAATCATCATCTTTCAGACAGAAAGCGGGTACATAATTTGGTTTAGGATGGAGGATTGTAATATTTGGAACATGTGGTCCTTTCATGTAAAACAAAGCATTCAACATATCCTCACCCAAATTAGCGAAGGTAACAGACATTACTCACTGGAGAGCCGCATTAATTTACAGTCAGGTCCGGGTAGTTTTATTTATACCATCACTTTACAAATCCTCACGCACTCCAGTTATATATCAGGAGTTTCTGTGTGATGATGAGTGATTACTTGTCAATAAAGCGCGGAGGCTGCTGGGTAGCTGCTCATTATCCTCGGTCTGAATTAATTCCATTTCCCACTGAATTCTGGGACAGATGTGATTCCTTGCTGACAGAATGGTCAATGTGATCTCAATCAATGTTAATGATAATAAATGAATTGCAAATACACTTTGTATGGAAGAAAATGATGAAAATGCTTGGCTCATGCAATTCTTAATCTTTGTGAATGGATGATAATTGCTGATTATAATTATTTGTCTCGTGAATTGATGGTAATTGGTGAATATAATTATTTATCTTTGTGGGTTGATGATAATTGGTGAATATAATTATTTATCTTTGTGAATTGATGATAGTTGGTGAATATCATTATTTATCTTTGTGAATTGATGCCAATAGGTGAATATACGTATTTATCTTTGTGAATTGATGATAATTCTTGAAGATAATTATTTACCTTCGTGAGTTGATAATAATTGGTGTTGATAATTATTTATCTTTCTCAGCCTTTACGACCTTCTTCTTCTCTGCTGAAGGATGAGATCCATTCCACAGGATGTGAATGATGCAAAAATCACACACTATCTGAAAACAAAGCCGACAGGTGAGACTGCAACATCTACAAGGATATCTCACTCATGGAGTTACGGGGAAGGCCTTTGCCTGGGTCATGCTTTAAAGACTTCATCTGGTTGCAGGCTGAAGCACAATGTGATGTTTTTATCGGAAGCTATACTCTGGACATGATTTGCTCCAAACGCTGGACACCGTCAGCAGAGAACCACTCTAGAAGATTTTTGGGAAAATTGGCTGTTCACCAAAGCGCCTCAGTCTCAATCACTCCTTCCATGACAACATGCACTGCACTGTACAGATTGATGAGTCCACTTCCGACAGATTCGGAGTGAAGAATGGAGTGAAACAGGCCTGTGTCCAATCCCCACTCTGTTGGGCACCTTCTCCATGCTGCTGATCTTTGTCTTCCCTGTAAATATGGAAGGAGTCGACTTACACTCGATCAGACCACAAGTTCCACAATCTATAAGACTGAAAGCGAAGACATAAACACATTGAATCTTGATCAGAGAATTCCTCCACGCTGATAACTCTGTCATCAAAATGGAAACTCATCCACAAAGACTGATGGACTGTCTCTCCCACGCCTGTAACTTGTTCTCCCTGACTATAAGCATGGAGAAAACCGTGGTCATGGGATAAGGTGTTGCATTTCCGTCATTGATCACACTAAATAACAAACCGATGGAAGTAAATTCCGCTCCCTGGGTTCCAACGTGACAGGCAGCCTGTTCCTTGCTGCAGAACTTGATACCCACATGGAGAAAGCAGCTGCCACCTTTGACTGACTCATGAAACGCCCCTGGAATAACATCAAACTGGCCCTTAGGACCAAGCTGATGGTTTATAAGGCCTGCGTTCTCAGCACCTTTCTCTATGGCTGTGAAACATGGACGAATTACAGTTATCAAGAAATGAAGCTCCACAATTTCCATCTTCACTGCCTGCTGCGCATTTTGGGTATGTACTGGCAGGATAAAGTCACGAATGCAGTGGTACTGTCAAAGGCAGAGCTCCCAAAACTGCAGAACTCATCAAACAGAAGCGGGTTTTGTGTCTTGGGAACGTTCACAGGATGGAAGATGGTCACATAAACAAGGACTTTCTGTAAGGTGAGGGAGCCGGAGGCAGACAACCAGTGGGACGCCCAAAGCTCCGCTTCAAGGCTGCTTGAAGTGAAGGCCCTAAATACCGATTATCACAACTGAGTGTACCTAACTGACGACTGAGGAAAATGGCGACACCTCCTGTGGTTTGGCGTGAACCACCACGTTGACCAGTGGCTACAGTGGCTTGGTAATCCAGGCTAACACCGGGAAAAAAAAGAAGCCACAACGACATTTTCTAGCTTCACGTGCAGCACTTGTGGAAGAACCTGCCTCACAATAATTGACCTCCTTAGCAATCAGCACATTGGAAATGGCTTTGTTTCCATTGTGTGTCTGTGACCTTTCATAGATGGAAGGTTGTCCAGGACCTTCATGAAATTCAGTTGCAAACAATGTGATTTACTTCTCCTTCTCTTTCTCTCCCTCCCAATCTCCTTCACACACACACACACACAGACCAAGATGGCATCTTGTGCTTCAACTTAAGATCGCACCTTGGCTTCCTGGGAGGCTCCATAGCCCTTAACTATTGAATTAAATGACCCTAACTGTCTTTCAGGTGGTATCATGAACCAATAAACTCTTCCCAACACTATGTTTGTTGAGGTGGGTATTAATGCTCCCATGGTCTCTGTACAGTGCCCTGGTCAACATCCCTCCCTTTGATCAAGATGAACAAAGTTACATCACCAGGAATTGGGCCGCTTTACTCTGGTGCTGACTTTAACGTGCGCTAATCGGGCACGTCCACCTGCAATTAGTTGAATTTTGTTAAATTTTGACACCACCTCCCACAGAAGGCGATGTGGTGTGACACCTGGGGAAGTGGATTCTTGATACAATAATGTCAAAGACCTCACCTGGCAGCGACATTTTCACAGTAGCTGCAATTGCAAAGTTTGGCCAGCAGATGGATGTGAAATCTTGATGGACACATTCTATGAAGCAGACATTGTCTCAATTAATACTGCACTGGACCCTGTCTCTGTCTTTTTAAATTGGACTCCATCTATTTTTGTGTTAGACCACACACTGTCTCTCTTTATATTTCAAAGTACACTGTTTCAATTAATACTGCACCAGTCAACACCAATATTTGTGTCACACAGTCTGGAAGTTCCCAATTCAAACCGGATCGGATATACGTCTGCAGTCCTGTCACATCCAGTCGTAAATGGTGGCAGACAAGTAAACAAATAACTGGAGAATGGGGCTCCACAAAGCTGTGGATCTGGAGTTATGTGTATAGGAGGTGGTGATGTGCTGGTATTCTCACTGGGCTAGTAAATCGCTGGGGTTCTGGGTTTGAATCCCACCGCGGCAGATGGTGAAATCTGAATCGAAAAATCTAATGATGACCTTGAAACCATTGTCGTAAGAACCCATCCTAACAAGCCACACTGTTCTCAAGGGGGCAATTAGGGATGGGCAATAAATGCTGGCCTAGCCAGCGCCGCCCCCATTCTCATGAACGAACAAACAGAAATGTAGGTCAGACTGGGTAAGGACGGCAGGTTTCCGTCCCTAAAGGACATCGGTGAACCAGATGGATATTTAATATAATCGAATATCGTTTCATGGTCACCATTATTGAGATGAGCTTTCAATTCCAGATTTATTAATTGAATTTGGATTCCACATGCTGCCATAACGGGATTCAAATCCCTATCCCCAGGGAAAAGGCCTGGATCTCTGGGTTACTGATCCAGTGAAGTTCCCACTGCACGATCGTCCTGCCATGTTATACAGGATCCTAGTTCCATTATTAATTCCCCGGGAACTACATTATTTCTATTGTGCTGGATCAGGTCTCTGTTTGTATTAAAATAGACTCTAACTCATTAATGTTCCACTGGAAGCCATCTCAGTTTGTATTGCACTGGATTCTTTCTCTGTTTATATTACACAAGGCCCTGTCTCTGTTTATGTTATCTTAAATCTTGACTATGTCTACATTACAGTGGTCATTGTAACTATGGCACTAGGCTATGTTTCTGAAGAAGAGGCATATGGACTCGAAACATTAACTCTGTTTCTCTCTCCACAGATGCTGTCCAACCTGCTGAGTTTGTTCAGCATTTTCTGTCTTTATTTCAGATTTCCAGCATTTGCAGCATTTTGCTTTTATCTATGCCTCTGTTTAAATTAGAGTTGCATTACTCCATGTTTCTGTGAGATGGAGAGATAATATTATAAATAAAGACGTTAGGCTAGAAATCGGTATCTGGCAGTAGCCTGAAAGGACGGTCTCGGATCGGTCGTATATGCTACGCAGCACTTGATATTCATTTTCAGCGCAGTCAGCAGAATTATATTTCAGATATCCCTTCTTTTCCGGCGCCGAAGGCCAATTTCCCACCTATGGAGTGGTATGTGTAGGAGGATGCAGGGCATTGTGTTCCCATGTGCTTGTTGCCCTTGTTATTCTGGGAGGTGGAGGTCACAGGTATGGAAGGTATTGTTGAAGAGGCCTTGGCGAGTTGCTGCTGTGCATCTTGTGGATGACACACACTGAAGCCACTGTGTATCGGTGGCCAAGGGAGTGAATGTTTAACTCCTGGATGAGGAGCCTATCAAGGGGTTGATTTCCCCTGGTTGGTGTGGAGGTTCTTGAGTGTTGCTGCAGTTACAATGGTCAAGGAAAGAAAACAATTTCCAACAGGCATCTGACTTGCAGATTTGCAGATGGTGGAAAGGCTTCGGGGAATCCGGAGGTGAGTTATTCGCCACAGAACTCCCAGCCTCTGACCTACTCTTGTAGCCACAGTATTTCTATGGCTGGTCCAGTTAAGTTTCTGTTGAATGGCACCTGCGCAACGTTGATGGTGGGTTTCAATGACGGTAAAATCCTCTGAACGTCAAGGGGAGATGTTTGGTTTCTTTATTGTTGGAGTTGGTCATTGCCTGGCACTTGCGTGCCGCTTATATCACTTGCAATTTATCAGCGCAAACTTGTCCAGTTTGAGATGCAACAAGTAAGGATGGTTTCATCGTCTGAGAGGTCATAAATGGAACTGAACTCTGTGAAAATATGAGTGAACATCCCCACTCCTGACCCGGTGATGAAGGGAAGGTCATTGATTAAGCTGCTGAAGATGGTTGGACCAAGCACACTTCTCTGAGAGACTCCTGGAACGATGTCCTGGAGCTGATGTGATTGGTCTTCAACAACACAATATCTTCATATTCGCTAGGTGTGACTCCAGCCAGTGGAGAGACTTGCCCCTGCTTCCCATTGACCTGACACTTTCCAAGGCTTCCTGATGCCACACTCAGTTAATAGTTACTTTGACATCAAGTACTGAAGCCCTCATACATCATGTCTGGAAGTTCGCTCTCTTGTCCATGTTCAGACCAAGTTTACAATGAGCTTTGATGCTGGCTGACCCTGGTGGATCCAGTCTGAGCTTTGGTGAGCAGGTCGGCGACACCTTCAGTCACTTTGCTGATGATTGAGAGTAGACTGATTGAGCTGCAAAGGGACAGACCTAATCTGTTGTCCATTATGTACAGTGTTCTAGCTTCATGCTATGGTTCATCATTTTCAGGTGTGCCTGGTCTTGCTTCTGACCTGCTGGTCTACATTCCTCATTGTTCCCAGGCTGGATGTTAGGCTCATAGACTCAGAGGCGTTTACAGCACAGATGGAGGCCATTCGGCCCATTGTTTCCACCCCAGAACACAAAGATCTGACTACACTAATCCCATTTTCCCGCGCTTGGCCCATAGCCCTGGAGGCTATGGCAGCTTAAGTGAACATTTAAATCCTCCTTAAATGTTACTAGAGTTTCTGACTCAACCACCCTTTTGGGCAGTGAGTTCCAAATTCCTACCACCCTCTGGGTGAAAAAGATTCTCCTCAACTCCCCTCTTAGCCTTCTACCTATTATCTAAAATCTCTGCTCTCTGGTTTTTGACCCCTCTACTAATGGAAAAGGTGCCTTACTATCCAACCTATCTATGCCCCTCAGCACCCCCTCAACCATCATTGCTCCAAGGAAAACAGCCTCAGCATAACCAATCTTTCCTCATAGCTCAGACCCTCCAGCCCAGACAGCATCCTGGTAGATCTCCTCTGCACTCTCTCCAGTGCAGTCACATACTTCCTAGAAATGTGGTGACCAGAACTGCACGCAGTGCTCCAGTTGTGGCCTAACCAATGTTTTACACAGTTCCAGCATAACCTCCCTGCTCTTGTGTTTTATGCCTCAGCTAATAAAGGCAAGTAACCCATATGCCTTCTTAACCACCTCATCTACCTGCTCTACTACCTTCAAGAATCTGTGGATAGGCACACTAAGGTTTGAGTGAGAGATATTCTGGTCCATGAGATTACAGGGTGTGATTGACTGCAACTATCCTGCTGTTAATGACCAACAGTGTCTCGTTGATGCTAAGTTTTGAGCTGCTAGACCTGTTCTGAATGTATCCCGTTTAGTACAGCAGCAGTGCCGCACAACACAATGGAGAATGTGCTCAGTGTGAATACCGGCCTTGGTTTCCACAAGGACAGTGCAGGGGTCAATCTCACCTATATCGATAGTGTGGTGGGCCGGAGATCAGGTAAGGTTTTCCCTCGTGTTGGCTCTCTAACCATCTGTGGCAGGTCCATTCTTGCAGATACGTCATTCAGGACTCATCCAGCTCCAGCATTCGTGGTCTTGTCAAATGGTAATTGATTTTGAAAGTTCACAGCACATCCGTTGCCCTTGCTACCCTCAGTGTTTCTTCCACGCAGTGCTAAAGATGAAGGAGTATAGATTCATCAGTTGAGGAAGGGCAATAGGTGGTAATCACCAGGAGGTATCTCCACCCATATCTTATCTGGTTCTGTGGGACTTCAGGGCATCTGGTGTCAATATTGCTGCTCTCCACCATGCCTCTCTTCATACTACACTGGGCCTGTCTCATTGTTACTGTTCTAGTCCATGTTTCTGTAATACTAGACCCTGTCTCAGTATTGCTGCTCTCCACCATGCCTCTGTTCATACTACACTGGGCCTGTCTCATTGTTACTGCTCTAGTCCATGTTTCCATAATACTAGACCCTGTCTCAGTTATTGCTGCTCTCCACCATGTCTCTGTTCATATTACACTCAGTTTGGCTCATTGTCACTGCTCTAGTCCATGGTTCAGTTTCTGTAACACGGGACCCTGTCTCAGTTATTGCTGCTCTCCACCATGCCTCTGTTCATACCACACTGGGCCTGTCTCATTGTGACTGTTCTAGTCCATGTTTCTGTTTCTGTAACATTAGGTCCTGTCTCAGTTATTTATGTAATTGTCATCTTTTATATTACATTAGTTTATTATCTTACTTTATTGCACTAGACCCTGGAAATAGGAGTTAAATGGTTTAATTTAAACAGCTGCAAGATAAGAGAGGTCTGCGGATCATGAACACAAATCTGGGATGCAGGGAGGACAAGTCATAACTTCTAAATAGGCACCCATGATAATTGTTCCCACCATCTTGCTGCCTTATCTTCACTATTTCCACCCCAGCCAATTTCCACATTATTGCACTTGTGCAGTGCAGTAATAACTGAGGCAGGGTCTAATGTAATTTAAATACAGATATGATCTAGCACAGAACTGAGACAGCATTTACTGAAATGCAGAGACAGTTCTAGATTAATATACACAGAGACAGGTCAATTATAATATAAACAGAGACAGGGCCTTGTATAATAGAAGCAAAGCCAGGGTCTAGAGTAATATAAACAGAAACAGGGTCCAGTGTAATATAAATAGAGACAGGGTCTAGTGTATTATAAACATACAGGGCCCAGTTTAATATAAACAGGGGCAGGGCCTAGTGCAATATAAACAGAGACCGGATCTAATGTAATATAAACAGAGACAGCATCTAGTGCAAAATAAACAGAGACACGTCGAGTATAATATTAACAGAGACATGCCGAGTGTAATATAAACAGCGACATATCAAGTGTAATACAAACAGGGGCAGAGCCTAGTATAATATAAACAGAGACAAGGTCTAATGTAATGTAAACCAAGACAGGGATCAGTGTAACATAAACAGAAACAGAGTCTAGTGTTATATAAACTGGGGCAGGGCCAAGTGCAATATGAACAGAGACAGTATCTCATGTAATATAAACAGAGGCATGTCAAATATAATATAAAGAGACATGTTGAGTGTCATATAAACAGGGACAGGTCTTAGTGCAATACAGAGACACCATCTAGTGCAATATAAACAGGGACATGTCGAGTGCAATAGAAACAGGGACAGGGCCTAGTGTAATAGAAACAGAGGCAGAGTCGACTGTAATATAAACAGAGACAGGGTCTAGTCTGTGTAATATAAACAGGGACAGGGTCACGGTCGAACGCAATATCAAGACAGGGTCTACTGTCCCATTAAACACTCCCAGGACAGGTGCAGCATGGGGCTAAGCACATAATTTAAAGCTACCTCTACATTGTCACATTGAACACTCCCAGGGAAGATGCAGCACGGGTTAGAGAGAGGGAAACTCCCTCAACACTGTCACCATGAAACACTCCCAGGGCAGATACAGCACGGGTTAGATACGGTTAGACACAGTCTAGTGTAATGCATAGACAAGGCCCATGGCTCCATCAAACAGCCTCAGGGCAGGTGTAGCATGGGGCTACATTAATAATGTAAAGTTCCCTCTACATTGCCACATGAAAATCTCCCAAGGCAGGTATAGCACGGGTTAGATTCAGAGTGAATCACCCTCTACACTGTCGCCATCAAACATTCCCAGGGCAGGTACAACACCGTTCAGATACAGGGTAAAACTTCCTCTACATTGTCTGCTCAAACACAGTTGAGGCATGTAGGATAAGGATTCTATGCAGTGTAAAGTTTCCTCTGCACTCTTCATCAGGCATTTCCCAGGAAGCTCGACACTGGGGGCAGGTAAAGAGGAAAGCTGCATCTGCACCGTCACATCAGGCATTCCCAGGGCTTAGATACGGGGCAAATCCCCCTCTACAGTGTCTACAGCCATGTCAAATACAGCATGGTTTAGATGCAGAATAAAGCTCCCTCTAAACTGCCCTATCAATTACTCCTAGGTCAGGTATAGCACAGTTTAGATACAGAGTAAAACTTCCTCTACACAGTCGTATCAAACACTCCCAGGACAGTCACAGTGCAGGTTAGGTGCAAGGTAAAGCTCCCTCTACACTGTCCCTTCAGACACTCCAAAGGCAGGAACAGCACGGGTTAGATACAGGGAGAGATCCTTTGGCAAGGCCACATCAAATCTTCGCTACTGGCTGCAACACAGGTTAGATAGAGAGTAAAGTTTCATCTTTTCCCATCAAGCACTCTCAGGTCAGTGAATGCTCAAAACAGATTTAGAGTAAAGTTCCCTCTACAGATTCCAATCCATTTTATTAGATCCATTTAGTTTGAAGTGTATGAATCGGGCTGAGAGAATACATTGGCAAGACATTGACTTCATGTTGTGGAGTGAAGACAATGACCCATGGTGGAGAGACAAGACAAAGAACCAGAGAGGAGAAAGAGACAGAGAGAGAGTGGATACAGGAAATCTCTACAAACACATTTGCCGTGACATTATATTTCATGATAAGTGGGAATCTTACTTAATTCTGAACGTGGATATCATCGTGACATAATTCTCATATAACTGATTTTAAAAATGCCCAAAAAACAATTGCTACTGAAATCGGTTGATGTATTTGCATGTTTGACTCTATTTCTGTGCTGTGTTGATGGGGAAATATTTGTTGTGTTTTTGTGTCTCCAGAATCTAATCTGGGACTTCTATTTCTGTGTTTATTTACATAAACGCCTCACTGATTTCAATGAAGTGTTCATGGCAGCAAAACCAGATAAACACAGACACTTATTGATTGGTTTCAACTCAAAACAAGGGTTTATTTTAAAAATATTGACAGTTGGTCCAAAATTAATAGAAACTTTTTCAACATCCATTAGAACAGATGTTATTTATTTCAAATAATTAAAAATACATTTAAATTAATAATTCAATTCTGAAAGTTCTACTGTCACAATCAATGATGAATATTTGAACAGGCTGGGATTACACTGAATGTCAATTTGTTGGAAGATTTAACCGATTTAAAACGGACAATTTCAAACAGCAGCCAGAGGAGCGATCTATAATCATATTAATCTCAGAGTTTTCAACATATCACAACTAGCATTTTAAAATGTTAACATTTAGGAAGAATTTGTATTTATAGAACGCTGCTTATGACGCCAGGACGTCCTAAAGCCCTTGATATTCATTGATGTACATTTGTTGAAGTTTAGTCACTGCTGTAACATTGGAAATCCATCTGGTGATTTGTGCACAGCAAGCTCCCACGAATGGAGCTGCGAAAAATGAGGAGATAATATGTGATTTTAGTTGAAGAATGAATATTGGTGTAGGATAGTGGGGAGAACAGTCCTGCTCTATAGATTGCTGCCACGGGAGATTTTGCACCTGTCATCGGCCTGAACATTTGACCTGTTTCTCTCTCTATTGATCACTGACCTGTCGAGTGGTTATTTTTTGCCCTGCTTTAGATTTACCGAATCCGCAGTATTTTGCAGCGTTTTAATTCGCTCTTGGGATATGGGCGTCAATGATGAAGTAAATCTTGCACTTGGCCCTGTCTCAGTTTATTCTAGTCAGACCATATATCAGGAATCACTGCACTAGACACTGTCTCAGTTTATATTAATTTAGACCCTGTATCATTAATCAGTGCAGTAGACCCTGTCTCAGTTTACATTAATCTAGATCCTGTGTCAGTCATCTCTGCACTGGACATTGTCTGAGTTTATATTAATCTACACCCTGCATCAGTGTTCACTGCACTGGGTCTGTCTCAGTTTTTATTAATCCAGACCCTGTATCAGTAATCACTGCACTAGGCCCTATCTCAGTTTCTATTAATATAGACGCTGTATTAGTAAAGACTGCACTGGACATTGTCTGAGTTTATATTGATCAGGACCATGTATCAGTAAACACTTCACTGAACCCTGTCTCAGTTTCTATTAATCTTGACCCTGTATTAGTAATGACTGCTCTAGGCCCTGATTCAGTTAATATTAGTCCAGACCCCCTATCAGTAATCATTGGAAAGGACACTATCTCAGTTTATATTGATCCTGATCCTGTATCATTAATTACTGCACTAGCCCCTGTCCTAGTTTATAATAATCTAGTCCCTGTGTCAGTAATCACTGCACTAGGCCCTGTCACAGTTTATATTAATCTAAATTCTGTGCCAGTAATCACTCCACTAGATGCTGTCTCACTTGACATTGATCTAGACCTGTATCAGTAATCAGTTTATATTATCACGGAATCACACAGTGCAGAAGAGGCTCTTCGGCCCATCGAGTCTGCACCGACACGTGAGAATCACCTGATCTACCTTCCTAATCCCATTTACCAGCACTAGGCCCATAGCCTTGAATGTTATGACGTGCCAAGTGCTCATCCAGGTACTTCTTAAAGGATGTGAGGCAACCTGCCTCGACCACCCTCCCAGGCAGCGCATTCCAGACCGTCACCACCCTCTGGGTAAACAAGTTTTTCCTCAAAAGCCCCCTAAACCTCCTGCCCCTCACCATGAACTTATGTCCCCTCGTGACTGACCCTTCAACTAAAGGGAACAGCTGCTCCCTATCCACCCTGTCCATGCCACTCATAATCTTGTACACCTCAATCAGGTCTCCCCTCAGTTTTCTCTGCTCCAATGAAAACAACCCAAGTCTATCCAACCTCTCTTCATAACTTAAATGTTTCATACCAGGCAACATCCTGGTGAATCTCCTCTGCACCCTCTCCAGTGCATCACATCCTTCCTATAATGTCGCGACCAGAACTGCACATGGTACTCCAGCTGTGGCCTCACCAAGGTTCTATACAAGTCCAACATGGCCTCCCTACTTTTGTAATCTATGCCTCGATTAATAAAGGCAAGTGTCCCATATGCCTTTTTCACCACCCCACTAACATGCCCCTCCGCCTTCAGAGATCAATGGACACACACGCCAAGGTCCCTTTGTTCCTCAGAACTTCCGCGTGTCATCCCATTCATTGAATACTTCCTGGTCAAATTACTCCTTCCAAAGTGTATCACCTCGCACTTTTCAGTGCTAAATTCCATCTGCCACTTATCTGCCCATTTGACCATTCCATCTATATCTTCCTGTAGCCTAAAACACTCAACATCACTGTTAACCAACCGGCCAATCTTTGTGTCATCCGCAAACTTACTAATCCTGCCCCACATGTAGTCATCTATATCCTTTATATAAATAATAAATAATGAGGGACGCAGCACAGATCCCTTTGGTACACCACTGGACACTGGCTTCCAGTAACTAAAGCGTCCTTCTGTCATCACCCTCTGTCTCCTACAACTAAGCCAATTTTAGAGTTATATTCTGCCCTGTCTCAGTTTTTATCAATCTAGACCCTGTATAAGTAATCATCGTACTAGACCTTGTCTTTCTTACATTACTTTAGAGCCTGCATCCGTAATCACTGCACTGTGCCCTGCCGCAGTTTATATTGAGCTAGACCATGTATCAGTAGTCTCCGCACTAGATCTGTCTCAGAATATAATAATCTAGACCCTGTATCTGTAACCCCTGTACTTGAGGCTCTCTCAGTTTATATTAATCTAGACCCTGTAACATCAATTACTGCACTAGGCCCTGTCTCAGTTTTTATCAATCAAGACCCTGGATCAGTAATCACTGCAATGGACATTGTCTCAGTTGACTTTGATCTAGACCCTGTATCAGTAACCATTGAAACAGACCCTGTCTCAGTTTATATTGATCTTGACCCCACATCAGTTATCTCTGCACTAAACTCTGTCTCACTTTACATTAGCCTAGTCCCTTTATCAGTAATCACTGCACTAGATCCAGTCTCAGTTTATATTAATTTAGTCCCTGCAGCAGTCATCACTGCAAGAGCTCCGGTCCCAGATGTATTTATCTAGGCCCTGTACCAGTGAACATTTCACCAGGCCCTGTCTCAGTTTATGTTGGTTCAGACCCTGTATCAGTAATTACCGCACAAGAGCCTGTCTCAGTTTAAATTAATCAAGACCCTGTTTCAGTAATCACTGCATTCGACCCTGTTCTGGTAATAATAATTTGCACCCTGAACCTAAAAGCACTGCACTGGACTGTTTCTCAGTTTATATTAATCTAAAGCCTGTACCTGTAATCACTGCACTAGGCCCTGTCTCATTTTATATGCATCCAACCTTGCAACACAAATCACAGCCCCAGGTCTTTTATCAGTTTATATCAATCTAGACCCTGTATCAGTAATCACTGCACTAGACCCTATGTCATTTTATATCAATTTGGACCCTATATCAGTAATCACTGCACTTGAGCCTCTCTCCATTTATATTAATCTCGACCTGGTATCAGTAATCCCTGCACTATGTCCTGCCTCAGGTTTTTTTTTGTCAATCTAGACCCTGTAGCAGTAATCACTGCCCGAGCCTCGTCCCAGTTATATTTATCTAGGCCCTATATCAATGAACACTTCACCAGGCCCTGTCTCAGTTTATGTTAGTTCAGACCGTGTGTCAGTAATTACTGTACAAGAGCCTGTCTCAGTTTATATTAATCAAGCCCCTTTTTCAGTAATCACTGCACTCGTCCCTGTTCTGGTTATAATAATCTGCACCCTGAATCTATAATCACTGCACTTGGCCCTCTCTCAGTTTCTATTAACCTAGACCCTGTATCAGTAATCACTGCAGTAGGCCCTGCCTCAGTTCATATTTATCTCGGCCCTGTATCAGTAATCACTGCATTGGACATTGTCTGAGTTGATATTGATTGAGACCCTGTATCAGTAATTACTGCACATGAACCTGTCTCAGTTTATATTAAGCTAGATCCTGTGCCTGGAATCACTGCACTAGAGCATACCTCAGTTTACATTAATCTAGATCCTGTATCAGTAATCACTGCACTCAACATTGTCTGAGTTTATGTTGATTGAGACACTGTATTAATAAACACTGTGCTAGACCCTGTCTCAGTTTATATTAATCTAGATCCTGTATCAGTCATCACTGCACTATGGCCTGCCTCAGTTTATATTAGTCCAGACCATCTATCAGTAATAATTGCATTAAGCCCCGTCTCTGGTTATATTAATCTAGATCCTGTACCAGTAATGACTGCACGAGGCCCTGTCTCACTTTATATTAATCCAGACCCTGTATCAGTAAAATGCTGCACTTGGACCTATCTCAGTTTATATTGATTGGGACACTGTATCAGTAACTACTGCAATATGCCCTGCCTCAGTTTATATCAATTTAGACCCTCTATCAGTAATCACTGGACTTGGCCCTCTCTCTGTTTCTATTAATCTAGACCCTATATCAATTATCACTGCATGAGGCCCTGCCTCAGTTTATATTAATCTAGGCTCTGCAACAGTAATCGCTGCACTGGACATTGTCTAAGTTCATATTGATTGAGACCATGTGTCAGTAATCACTGCACTCGGCCCTGCCACAGTTTATATTAAGCTAGATTCTGTGCAATATGCCAGGCATCATTTTGTTTATCAATCTAGGCCCTGTATCAGTAATCACTGCACTAGGCCCTATCTCAGTTTACATTAATTTAGTCCCAGTAATCACTGCCCGAGTCCCTGTCCCAGTTATATTTATCTGGGCCCTGTGTCATTGAACAGTGCACCAGGCCCTGTCTCAGGTTATGTTAGTTCAGACCGTGTATCAGTAATTACTGTACAAGAGTCTGTCTCAGTTTCTATTAATCAAGGCCCTGTTTCAGTAATCACTGCATTCGTCCCTGTTCTGGTTATAATAATCTGCACCCTGAATCTATAATCACTGCACTTGGCCCTCTCTCAGTTCTATTAACCTAGACCCTGTATCAGTAATCACTGCACTTGGCCCTCTCTCAGTTTCTATTAATCTAGACCCTGTATCAGTAATCACTGCAATATGTACTACCTCAGGTTTTTTCAATCTAGACCCTGCATCAGCAATTACTGCAATTTTCCCTACTTTAGTTTGTATCAATCTAGACCCTAAATCAGTAATCGCTGCACTAGGCCATGCCTCAGTTCATATTAATCAAGACCACGTATCAGTAATCACTGCACTAAACACTATCTCAGTTTTATTTCTATCAAGACCTAGGATCAGTAATCACTGCTCTAGACACTGTCTCATTTTATATTGATGTACACCCTGTAACTGTAATCACTTCAATGGACACTGTCTCAGTTGATATTGATCCTGGTCCTGTATCATTAATCACTGCACTATCCACTGTCCTAGTTTATGTTAATCTAGTCCTTGTATCAGTAATCACTGCAATATGGCCTGCCTCAGTTCATATTAATCTAGACCCTAAATCAGTAACCACTGCACTAGGCCCTGACTCAGTTCATATTAATTTAGGCCATGCATCAGTAATCAGTGCAATGGACACTGTCTCAGTTTATATTGATATTGATCCTGTATCATTAATCAATGCACTAGCCTCTGTCCTACTTTATATTTACCTTGGCCCTGAATCAGTAATCACTGCACTAGGGTCTGTCTCAGTTTTTATCATCTAGACCCTGTATTAGTAATCATCGCACTAGGCTCTGTCTCAGTTTATATTAATCTAGACCCTGTATCAGTAATCACTGCACTGGACACTGTCTCATTTTATATTGATCCAGACCCTGTATCAATAATCCTGGCATTAGAGCCTGTCTCATTTTATATAAATCAAACCCTGTATAATAATCAGTGCACACCCTCACTTTATATTGATCTAGATCCCGTATCATTAATCACTGCACTAGCCGTTGTCCTCGCTTGTATTTATCTCGGCCCTGCATCACTAGTCACTGCACTATGGCCTGCCTCAGTTTATATCAATCTAGGTCATATATCAGTAATAACTTCGCTGGACCCTGTCTCCATTTATATGAGTCCAGACCACTACACTAGCCCCTGCCTCTGTTTATATTGATCTGGACGCTGTGCCAGTTATCACTGCACTATACCCAGCATCAGTTTATATAATCTAAACCCTATGGCAATAATCACTGCACTAGACCTTATCTCAGTTTAAATGAGTCCAGAACCTGTATCAGTAATGACAGAACTAGAGAATGCCTCCACTTATTTTAGTCAGACACTGTAACAGTAATCACTGCACTAGCCCCTGTCCCAGTTTATATTTATCTAGACCCTGTATCAGTAATCATTGCCCAATGCCCTGCCTCAGTGTCTGTCAAGTTAGAGCCTGTATCAGTAATCACTGCACTAGACCCCATCTCAGTTTATATTAATCAAGACCCTGTATCAGTAATCATTCTACTGGACACTGCCTCAGTTTATATTGATCTAGACCATGTATCATTAATCACTGCACTAGGCCCTGTATCAGTTTACATTAGCCCTAGAGCCTTGTCCAGTAATCACTGCAATATGGTCTGCCTCAGTTCATGTTAACCTAGGCCCTAAATCAGTGATCGCTGCACTTTGCCCTGCCTCAGTTCATATTAATTTAGGCCATGTATCAGTAATCACTTCAATGGACACTGTCTCAGTTTATATTGACCCTGATCCTGTATCATTAATCAATGCACTAGCATCTGTCCTGCTTTATATTTACCTTGACCCTGCATCAGTAATCACTGCACTAGGCTCCGTCTCAGTTTACATTAATCGAGATCCTGTATCAGTAATCACTGCACTATGCCCTGCCTCTGTTTTTATCGTCTAGACCCTGTATCAGTAATCATCACACTAGGCTCTGTCTCAGTTTATATTACTCTAGACCCTGTATCGGTAATCACTGCACTGGACATTGTCTCAGTTTAGATTGATCCAGACCATGTATCAGCAATCACTGCAGTAGGCCCAGTCTCAGTTTATATTTGTCTCGGCCCTGTATCAATAATCTCTGCACTGGACATTGTCTGAGTTTATATTAATCTTGACCCTGCATCAGTTTTCACTGCACTAGACCCTGTCTCAGATTCTATTAATCTAGACCCTGTATTAGTAATGACTGCATTGGACATTGTCTGAGTTTATATTGATCAGGACCATCTATCAGTAAACACTGCACTAGAACCTGTCTCAGTTTCTCTTAACCTAGTCATCTATGTCGTTTATATAAATGACAAATAATAGGGGACCCAGCACAGATCCCTGTGCTACGCCGCTGGACACTGGCTTCCAGCAACTAAAGCATCCTTCTGTCATCATCCTCTATTTCCTACAACAAAGCCAATTTTAGAATTATATTCTGCCCTGCCTCAGTTTATATCAATCTAGACCCTGTATCAGTAATCACCATACTAGACCTTGTCTCAGTTTACATTAATTTAGAGCCTGCATCAGTAATCACTGCACTGTTCTCTGCCGCATTTTCTATCAATCAAGACCCCGTGTCAGTAAGCACTGCACTGGACACTGCCTCAGTTTATACTGAGCTAGGCCATGTATCAGTCATCTCTACACTAGACCAGTCTCAGATTATATTAATCTAGACCCTGTATCTGTAATCTCTGTACTTGAGGCTCTCTCAGTTTATATTAATCTAGCCCCTGTAACATTAATCGCTGCAGTAGGCCCTGTCTCAGTTTTTATTAATCAAGACCCTGTATCAGTATTCACTGCAGTAGAAAATGTCTCAGTCGATATTGATCTAGACCCTGTCTCAGTTTATATTGATCTTGGTCCCACATCTGTTATCTCTGCTCTAGACTCTGTCTCACTTTATATTAGCCTAGTCCCTTTATCAGTAATCACTGCACTAGATCCAATCTCAGTTTATATTAATTTAGTCCCTGCAGCAGTCATCACTGCAAGAGCTCCTGTCCCAGTTATATTTATCTAGGCCCTGTATCAGTGAACACTTCACCAGGGCCTGTCACATTTTATGTTGGTTCAGACCCTGTATCAGTAATTACTGCACAAGAGCCTGTCTAAGTTTATATTAATGAAGACGCTGTTTCAGTAATCACTGCACTTGACCCTGTTCTGGTAATAATAATTTTCACCTAAAAGCACTGCACTGGACTGTTTCTCAGTTTATATTAATCTGGACCCTGTATCTGTAATCACTGCACTAAACCCTGTCCCATTTTATATGCATCCAACCCTGTAACACAAATCACGGCACTGGGCTTTGTCTCAGTTTATATCAATCTAAGCCCTGTATCAGTAATCACTGCACTAGACCCTATGTCATTTTATATCAATTTGGACCCTATATCAGTGATCACAGCACTTGAGCCTCTCTGAGTTTATATTAATCTCGGCCCGGTATCAGTAATCACTGCACTATGCCCTGCCTCAGCTTTTTTTATGAATCTAGACCCTGTTTCAGTTATCACTGCACTAGGTCTGTCTCAATATATATTAACCTCGACCCTGTATCAGTAATCACTGCCCGAGCCCCTATCCCAGTTATATTTATCTAGGCCCTATATCAATGAACACTGCACCAGGGCCTGTCTCAGTTTATGTTAGTTCAGAGCATGTATCAGTAATTACTGTACAAGAGCCTGTCTCATTTTATATTAATCAAGGCCCTGTTTCAGTAATCACTGCACTCGTCCCTGTTCTGGTTATAATAATCTGCAACCTGAATCTATAATCAGTGCACTTGACCCTCTCTCAGTTTCTATTAACCTAGACCCTGTATCAGTAATCACTGCAGTAGGCCCTGCCTCAATTTATATTTATCTCGGCCCTGTATCAGTAATCACTGCATTGGACATTGTCTGAGTTTATACTGATTGAGACCCTGTATCAGTAATTACTGCACAAGAACCTGTCTCAGTTTATATTAAGTTAGGTCCTGTGTCTGTAATCACTGCACTAGAGCATACCTCAGTTTATATTAATCTAGATCCTGTATCAGTAATCAGTGCACTTGGCATTGTCTGAGTTTATATTGATTGAGACCCTGTATCAGTAAACACTGGACTAGACCCTGTCTCAGTTTATATTAATTTAGATCCTGTATCAGTAATGACTGCACTGGACCCTGTCTCAGTTTATATTAATCCAGGCCCTGTATCAGTAATCGCTACACTGGACATTGTCTGAGTTAATATTGATTGAGACCATGTGTCAGTAATCACTGCACTCGGCCCTGCCACATTTTATATTAAGCTAGACCCTGTGACAGTAATCACTGCACTGGGCCCTGTCTCAGTTTATATTGATCCTGATTCTGTATCAGTAAGCACTGCACCAGACCATGTCTCAATTTAGATTAATCTCGACCCTGTATCAATAATCCCTGCACCATGCCCTGCCTCAGTTTTTATCAATCTCGACCCTGTATCTGAAATCACTGCAATAGGCCCGGTCTCAGGTTATATTAATCTACACCCTGTATCAATCATCACTGCATTAGACCCTGCATCAGTTTCTATTGATCTAGACTTTGCATCAGTTCTTTCTGCACTAGAGCCTGTCTCAGTTTATATTTACCTGGACCCAATATCAGTAATCACTGATTATGGTCTGCCTCAGTTTATATCAACCTAGACCCTGTATCTGTAATCACTGCACTTGGCAGTGTCTCCGCTTTTATTAATCAAGACCCTGCATCAGTAATCACTGCAATGAACACTGTCTCCATATATATTGATCTAGGCTCTGTATCACTGCAATATGCCTTCCCTCAGTTTATATCAAATAGACCCTGTATCAGAAATCACTGAACGAGTCCCTGTTACAGTTTATATTAACATAGAGCCTGCGTTTGTCATCACTGCACAATACCGTGCCTCAGTTTATATCAATCAAGACCCTGTATCAGTAATCTCTGCACTAGGCCCTGTCTCAGTTTATATTAGTCCAGAGCCTCTATCAGTAATCACTGCACTAGGCCCTATCTCCATTGATATTGATCTAGATCTTGTATCAGTAATCACTGCAAAGGACACTGTCTCAGTTTATATTGATCATGATCCTGTATCATTAATCATTGCACTAGCCCTTCTCCTTGTTTATATTTATCTAGGCCCTGTCTCAGTTTATATTAATCTGGACCCTGTATCAGTGATCACTGCACTATGCCCTGCCTCGGTTTTTTTAAAATCAGCCTAGACCCTCAGTAATCACTGCACTAGGCCCTATCAAAGTTTATATTAATTCAGCCCCTGCAGCAGTAATCACTGCCCGAGCCCCTGTCCCAGTTATATTTATCTGGGCCCTGTGTCAGTGAATAGTGCACCAGGCCCTGTCTCAGTTTATGTTAGTTCAGACCGTGTGTCAGTGATTACTGTACAAGAGCCTGATTCAGTTTATATTAATCAAGGCCCTTTTTCAGTAATCACTGCACTCGTCCCTGTTCTGGTTATAATAACCTGCACCCTGAATCTATAATCACTGCACTTTGCCCTCTCTCAGTTTCTATTAACCTAGACCCTGTATCAGTAATCACTTGATATGCCCTGTCTTAGTTTATATCAATCTAGACCCTAAATCAGTAATCGCTGCACTAGGCCGTGCCTCAGTTCATATTAATCTGGACCATGTATCAGTAATCACTGCACTAGACACTATCTCAGTTTTATAAGTTTCAAGACATTGGATCAGTAATCACTGCACAAGACACTGTCTCATGTTATATTAATCCAGACCCTGCATCATTAATCACTGCACTGGACCTTATCTCAGTTTATAATGATGTACACCCTGTAACCGTAATCACTTCAATGGACACTGTCTCAGTTTATATTGATCCTCATCCTGTATCATTAATCACTGCACTAGCCCCTGACCTAGTTTATATTACTCTAGTCCCTGTGTCGGTAATCACTGCACTAGGCCCTGCCTCACTTTATATCAACCTAGACCGTCTATCAGTAATCACTGCACTAGGCCCTGTCTCAGTTTATATTGATCTACACCCTGTATCAGTAATCAGTGCACTATGGCCTGTCTCAGTTCATATTAATCTGATCCCTAAATCAGTAATTACTGCAATGGGCACTGCCTCAGTTTATATTGATCCTGATTCTGTATCATTAATCACTGCACTAGCCTCTGTCCTACTTTATATTCACTTCGGCCCTGTATCAGTAATCACTGCACTAGGCTCTGTCTCAGTCTACATTAATCTAGACCCTGTATCAGTAATCTCTGCACTATGTTCTGCCTCAGTTTATATTGATCTAGACCCCATATCAGTAATCACTGCACTATGGCCTGCCTCTGCTTATATCAATCCAGATCCTGTATCAGTAATCACTTTGCTCGACCCTGTCTCAGTTTATATTAATCCACACCCTGTATGAATAATGACAGAGCTAGAAAATGCCTCAGTTTATAAGAGTCCAGACCCTGTATCAGTAATCACTGCACTGGCCCCCATCCAGGTATATATTTATATAGACCCTGGATCAGTAATCACTGCACTCGCCACTGTCTCTGTTTATATAGATCTAGATCCTGTGTCAGTAATCACTGCACTAGACCCAGCATCAGTTTATATCAATCTAAACCCAATTGCAGTAATCACTGTACTTGGCCTGTCTCAAGTTCTATTAATCTAGGCCCTGTATCAGTAATCACTGCACTATGCCATGCCTGTTTATATCAATCTATATCTTGTATCAGTAATCACTGCACTAGGCCTTAACTCAATTTATACTAGTCCAGAACATGTATCAGTAATGACAGAACTAGAGAATGACTCAGTTTATTTGAGTCCAGACACTGTAACAGTAATCATTGCACTAGCCCCTGTCCCTGTTTATGTTTATCTAGACCCTGTATCAATAATCATTGCACAATGCCCTGTCTCAGTTTATATCAAGCTGGAGCCTGTATCAGTAATCACAGCACTATACCCTGTCTCAGTTCATATTTATCAAGACCCTGTATCAGTAATCACTCGACTGGACACTGCCTCAGTTTATATTGATCTAGACCATGTATCATTAATCACTGCACTTGGTCCTGTCTCAGTTTATATTAATTTAGATCCTTGATGAGTAACCACTGCACTAGCCCCTGCATCAGTTTATATCAACCTAGACCCAGCAACAGTAATCACTGCACTTGGCCCCATCTCAAGTTTTATTAATCTAGACCCTGTATCAGTAATTACTGCACTGGACACTGCCTCAGTTTATATTGATCTAGACCCTATATCATAATCCATGCAAAGGACACTGTCTTTGTTTATATTGATCTACACCCTGTATCAGTAATCATTGCACTAGCCCCTGTCCTAGTTTATTTTTATCTCAGCCCTGTATGAGTAATCACTGCACTATGGCCTGCCTCAGTGTATATCAACCTAGACCCCGTATGAGTAATCACTGCACTGGACATTGTCTGAATTTATATTGATCGACACCCTGTATCAGTAAACACTGGACTAGACCCTGTCTCAGTTTATATTAATCGAGATCCTGTGTCTGTAATCACCGCACTCGAGCATGTCTCAGTTCATATTAATCTAGATCCTGTATCAGTCATCACTGCACGTTAGCCTGTCTCAGTTTACATTAATCTAGACCCTGTATCAGTAAGCATTACACTAGGACCTGTCTCAGTTCATGATAATCTAGACTCCATTAGTAAGCACTGCACTAGGCACTGTCTCAATTTATATCAATCTGCATAAAAGCAAAATAGTGCGGATGCTGGAAATCTGAAAGAAAAGCATAAAATACTGGAAAATCACAGCAGGTCAGACAGCACCTGTGGTGAGAGAAGCAGAACTAACCTTCTGAGATTGTATGACCTTCCTCAGAGCTAAAGAGAAGTCAAAATGTGATGACATTTGCTGTTTAAGCAGGATGAAGCAGGTCAGGCTGGATAGAGGGCAAGCAATAGGTGGGGGTAAGGTGACACTGACAAACACATCATAGGTAAAAGGAAAAAGGGAGTGTTAATGGCAGTGGTAAGGCTAAAGTAGGTGCTAATAGAGTCATAAAGGTAATAAAGCAGAATGTGTTAACAGCAGAGCCAGAATCAGCACACTGTGAAAGAACAACATGAAACAAGTAACTGATGGCACTTTTGGGGGTGTGGTAGGGGGAGGGGGTGGTGGTTGGGGAAAAACAGTATAACAAGGAATAAAAAAGGGGATAAAAAAGAGGATAAAACAATGAGTAAATGAATAAGGCTGTAAAGTGCATAATCGGAAGATGAGTTTCTGTTCCTCCAGTTTGCGTTGGGCTACACTGGGACAATGCAACAGGTCAAAGAGGGGCATGTGAGTATCAGAGCAGGGTGGTGTGTTGAAATTGTAAGGGACAGGAAGGCCTAGGTCATGCTTGCAGACAGACCAAAGATGTCCCACAAAGCCGTCTGCCAGTCTGTGTTTGGTGTTCCCAATCTAGAGGACATTGCTTTGGGAGCAGCGAATGCAGTGGATGAAATTGAAGGAGGTGCAATGAAGCGGGAATTCACCTGAAAGGAGTATTTGGGCCCTTGGATGGTGAGGAGGGAGGAGGGAAAGGGACAGGAGTGGTATCTTATCTGATTGCTTGGGAAGGTGCCATGGGAAGGGATGAGGTGCTGGGGGTGATGGAGGAGTGGACTAGGGTGTCTCGGAGGGAACTGTCCCTGTGGAATGCTGACAGGGGTGGGTGGGTGGGGATGGAGTGTTGAAGGGAAGATGTGTTTTGTTGTGGCATCATGTTGGAGTTAGTGGAAGTGGCGGAGGATGATCCTTTGGATGCGGGGATGGCGGGGTGAAATGTGATCAGAAGGGGGACCCTATCATGATTCTGGGAGAGAGAGGAATGCGTGAAAGCAGAGACGTGGGAGATGGGTCGGACACGGTTGAGGGCCCTGTCAACCACAGTGGGTGGGAAACCTTGGTTAAGGAAAAAGGAAGGCATGTCAGAAGCATCGTTTTGGATAGTGGCATCATCAGAACAGATGTGAAGGAGAAGAGGGAACTGAGAGGATGGGATGGCGTCTTTCCAGTATTTTCTGTTTTTGTATCAGCCTAGACCCTGTATCAGTAATTACTGCATTGGACCCTGCCTCCATTGACATTAATCTCGGCCCTGTATAAGTAATCACTTCACTAGATCCTGTCTCAGTTTACATCAATCTAAGCCCTGTATCAGTAATCACTGCACTAGGCCCTGTCTCAGCCTATAATAATCCAGGCCCTGCATCAGGAATCACTGCGCTAGACCCTGCCTCAGTTTATGTCAATCAAGGCCCTGTTTTAATAATTCCTATACATTCCCTGCTCAATTTATTTCACGCCCTCATGTGTAACTGTAAACTCTAGATTACACTTCATTTTAGTTATTGTTGTATAGGTAAACGTAACTGTTAATAGTACAATGGGCCCTATCTTGTTTATTACTGCAGCCGTCCATATCTCTACTTGTGTTGCAATTGGTCCTTTCCCAGTTATCACTGCACCTGACCCTGCTCCTGTTTATATCATTAGGTCTTGCACCAGTTATTACTACATTAGGCCGTGCTTCTGTGGACACTCCATTTAACACTTTTCCTGTTTTCACTGCAGTACAACCATGTTTTAATTTATATTTCACTGCACCTTGTGTTTCGTTATATTACACTGAACCATGCTTCAGTGATCACTGCCCTTGACCTGCTGACCTTGTCTCAGAGATGACTGTACTGGACCATACAAACATACGAGCATACGAACAAGGAACAGGAGTCGGCCTTTCAGGCCCTCGAGCCTGCTCCGCCATTTAATAATATCATGGCTGATCTGATAGTAACATGAAATCTGCATCCCGCCGACCCCTGATAACCTATCACCTCCTTACTTACCAAGAATCTATCCACCTCTGCCTTAAAAATATTGAAAGGCTCTGCCTCCACTGCCTTTTTAGGAAGAGATTCCCAAAGACTCACGACCCTGAGAATGAAAAAAAATTCGCCTCATCTCCGTTTTACATGGGCGACCCCTTATTTTAAACAGTGACCCCTAGTTCTAGATTCTACCACAAGAGGAAACATCCTCTCCACATCCGCCCTGTCAAGACCCCTCAGGATCTTATATGTTTCAGTCAAATCGCCTCTTACACTTCTAAACCCGAGAAGATATAAGCCTAATCTGTCCAACCATTCATCATGAGACAACCCACCGATTCCAAGTATTCATCTATTAAACCTTCTCTGAACCTCTTACAACACATTTACATCCTTCCTTAAATAAGGCGACCAATACTGTACACAGTACACCAAACATAATCTCACTGGTGCCCTGTATAACTGAAACATAACTTCCATACATTTGTATTCAGTTTCTCTCATAATAAATGATAACATTCTATTAGTTTTCCCAATTACTTACTATTTCTCCTTTTATCTTTCTCTCAGCACTGTATCTGTGTATATAACGCTATCTGCAGTTTAACTTATTAATGCACTGGACCATGCTTCTTTATACACTACAATTGACCTTTTCTCAGTTATTACTGCACTAGACTATGTCTCTATCTCTATTACA
The DNA here is from genome assembly GCF_964194155.1 of Cetorhinus maximus. Taxonomy (NCBI): domain Eukaryota; kingdom Metazoa; phylum Chordata; class Chondrichthyes; order Lamniformes; family Cetorhinidae; genus Cetorhinus; species Cetorhinus maximus. The sequence continues at coordinate 113,770 of NW_027596270.1, read as the reverse complement.
TTATATGATGCTTCATTTATTAATGCACATAGCCGTGCCCCTATATATACTGCCAGTGACCATTTCTGAGCTGCTGTTGCATTGCACAAAGTCTCTGTTCGTATTATATTAGTATTCACCTGATAACCAACTTGTGAGAAAAGTTATTGCTCATGGAATAAAAGGGACAGAAGCAATGTGGACACAAAATTAGCTGAAAAAAAGGAAGCAGGGAGTAATGGTCAATGGATGCTTTTCGGGCTGGAGGAAGGTTTATAGTCGAGTTTCCCTGGGGTCGGCATTGGGACACTTGATTTTCCTGATATATGTTAACGATCTACACCTTGGTGTGCAGGGGACAATTTGAAAGATTGCGGTTGATACGAAGCTTGGGTGTGTTACGAACTGTTGGGAGTGCTGTAAACTGCCAGGAGAACGGTGTGGAACTTCAAGAGGACACAGACAAGTTGGTGGCGTGGGCAGATAGGTGGCAGATGAAGTTCAATGTGGGGAAGTGTGAGGTGATGCATTTTGGGAGGAGGAACATGGACAGACAATATAAAATAAGGGGTGGAGTTTTGAAAGGAGCGCAGGAGCAGAAAGACTAGAGTGTATATATGCATAGATGATTGAAAGTGGCAGGACAGGTGGAGAGAGCAGTTAATAAAGCATATAGTATCCTGGGCTCTATTAATCGGGGCATAAAGTACAAGAGCAGGGAGGTTATGCTGAATTTATATAAGGCCCTCGTTAGACCTCAGCTGGAATATTGTGTACCGTCCTTGGTACCATATTATAGGAAGGATGTGAAGATATTGAAGAGAGTGCTGAAGAGGTTTACAATAATATTCCCAGGAATGAGAAATTTCAGTTATGAGGATAGATTGGAGAAGTTGGGACTGTGCTCCATCGAGGGGAGAAGGCTGAAAGGAGTTTTGATTGAAGTTTTCAAAATCATGAGTGGGCTGGACAGAGCAGAGAGGAAGAAGCTGTTCCCATTCGTAAAAGGATAAAGAACGAGAGGACACAGGTTTAAAGTGATTTGCAAAAGAAGCAAATGTGACGTGAGAAAAAAACTTTTTCACACAACGAGTGGTTCGGGTCTGGAATACACTGCCTGGAAGTGTGAGGAGGCAGGTTCAATTGAGGAATTCAAGAGGGCATTAAATGATTATTTGAATAGAAACAAAGTGCAAGGGTGCAGAGAAAAGCCAGGGCAATGGCACTAGGTCAGAATGCTCATTTGGAGAGTCGATGCGGACAAGATGGGCCGAATGGCCTCCTTCTGTGCCGTTAAAGTTCTGTGATTCTATGATCCTGTGATATTACTGTATTAGGCTGCTTCATTCATTACTGTACTCTTCTATGGTCTCACTTATATTATAAAGTTCCTACCTCATTTATTAATGCAATAGACCAAGTCTCAGTTATTACTGCACCATAAAAGATCTCAGCTAACTGGATAGAGCTGGAGAGAGAGCCAGTTGGATAGGTGGGTATTAATTTTTAAAATGTTATAATATCCTGTAGCTAAAAAGGTTTTGGAAGAATACATTTAGTCTTGTTACTAACTATGAGACGTTGTGTGCAATTTTTAATTACTCTAGTGTGATGTGTGTAATGTTTGTGTTGAAAGGTTGGGGTGAATCTTGTAACATTCCCTTCATCAATGAGATTGAGGAATAGAAATAAAGGTGAACCACATTACACAACTTAAGTCACAAACTGCATTGTGTTGGAGATGAATAATTCATACTTGAGTTGATCAGTGGCAATTGCTCACAGTTTTCTTTAATTTCCAGATATTTTTCACTTTTCCAATAGGAATTCCTGTTTGGTTTTGGCGTGGCCACTGATTGTGATAGACAGCGTCTGAAGCCGCAACCTCAGGCGAATGGGCGGCCACAGGCTCCGAATAACCAATGTTCTTGTGTGTGAAAGGTGTGTTTGTGTATGTGTGCATATGTGTGTGTCACTGTGTATGTGTCTGTGTGTGCCTGTGTCACTGTTTGTGTGTCTGTGTTTGTGGCTGTGTGTGTGAATGTGTGCAGCCGTATGTGTGGTTGTGGATGGGGGTACGTCTAGATCATATCATGCTTCATTGCTTGCAAAAGACATTATAATTATTTTTAGCACGTTACGATAGTTTATTGAGAATGTATCTATATGCTGCCTATGCTGTCGTTAATATTTATCGGTAATGCATTTTCTTGAGTTCTCTGGAAAGTAATGCCAAGCTGGACATTCCGTTGTCAAGGAATATACATCTTTCAAATGACTCACTGAACTTCTTCCCTCTCTTCCTCTGTCTCAGACTACACCTAAATCAGTTAACCTCTATTCCCTCTCTCAGACTTCACTTAACTCACTTACAAAGACTCACAAGGGCCGGATCTGGCAGCTATGAGGAACCAATGTTTAAATATTTTGCTTAAGGCACATTATCACTGAAAAGATTAAGCGCCAAAACCTCATTAGAGGAAAATTCAGTGCCATAAAGACACCAGCTCACTCACTTAACCTCTCTCCTCTCTTTCTCTCAGGCAGCACCAAACCCTCTTAAAACTTTCCATTTTAGAATAACCCCCTGTGAGCGGTATTATTGTTTTAATTTCCGCTCTTTTCTCCCAGTGATAAACTTCAGTCCATCTCGCCTTCGGTTAATATGCTATTAGCAAAATAACCTCATTTATTTAATTGTTTAAATTGGGAATGGAGGTGAATGCAATGCTGAGACCGGCAGCAATCTGTGTGGTTGCACTTGATGCTGTCAGAGTGAGTTCACCCTCACAGGCAGGAAGACTGTTCACGGTGATAACATGAAACTGACGCCTGCTGTTTCATTCTCAGGTAACACAACTTCCTGTTTCTCTGCTGCCGGTTCCAAACCGCACATCTCACTTCTGAGCAGAAAATAAAACCAGGGGCCACAATCTGGTGGGAACATCTGTCAAGGCGGCCTATATCTGGCCACAGAGCCAGGGCAGAGTCACACAGATCACATTGCGGTGACATTTACAAATGAGCCTGCGTGATCCGTTTAGAGCTTCCATTTCCAGGACATAACTGGATGGTCAGCCACTGAGCTCCCTCGAGTCCCTGAAGCGGGGAAATGAGATCTTGCGACCTTTCATTTTTCGTTGTCATGCTCCACCACCCGCCCCCACTCTAACTCCCCCTCCACACCCCACCAACACCGCATCCCAACACCACCCGCCCCCCCGCCCCACCGCCACCCGCCACGCACACACACTCCCTGCACATACACTTTCTCTCCAAATTTGTTTCCTCTGTTTCTCTGCAACATTCCATCTCCCCTTTTCATTTTAAGTCTCCTTCCCTTCGTTGTATCTCTGTCTATCTCTCTAGTGTATCCCTCTCCACCTCTCTGTGTGTCTGTTAAATAGAAGCGTTCAAAATCATGAAAGTTTTGATAGTGTGAATAAAGAGAGACTATTTCAAATGGTAGGAGGGTCGGTAACCAGGGGAAGCAATTATACTTTATTGAACAGGAAGACAGGAGGGTAATTGTTTATTTTTTTAACACGGCGAGTTGTTCTGAACTGGAAACACAGCTTGAAAGGGTGAAGGAATTAGATTCATAGTAACTTTGTAAAATGAATTCGATAAATACTTGAAGGGGTTAAAATTTGAAAGATGACAGGGAATGGGGCCAATTGAACGGCTCATCTATATCATTGTCCCAGCACCTTTCCTATATCTATCTCTGTCCTTCATTGAGCCCAAATAAAATGCAATAATTACACAGCTTTCGTCTTCTGCTAATCCTGTCTTTTGACAGCGCTTGAGTGTGTGTGTGTCGATGATTGCCAGAGATCATTCAGAAGTTCACTAGTGTTTACAAACCACTACTTTGAACAAAATAATAACACTGAATAGTGCTCGTTTAGTAGAAAGCACGATTATCTTTAACATTTACGGCTCTGATTTTTCCTCTGGTGAGGTTTTGGTGTTCAATCCTTTCAGTCATCATGTGCCTCAAGCTGAAGGTTTAAACATTGGTTTCGACAAGCTGCCGGGTCCGGCCCTTGCGTGTCTGTGTAAATGGAAATCTGTCGGTAAGAATGAGAGGGAGCAGATTATTTTCTGTTCCTCTGACAGATGCAGCATTGACCCTGCAGATATCAGAAATCTCTGGAGTCCGCCATGAGTGTCCTCCCCTTGGGTATAACAGCTTTCAGTCAGGTGGAGTCAGTCACACGGGCCTCTGTCATGATGTTTCCGCTCCGCTTTTACCACACAAATCCCTGGGTCACTCACCATAACACAGAAGCCTGCGCTAAGGCCCTAAACATCATTGCTTCCTCAAACTTTCACACCCTATTACATTCAGATGTTTATTAGAACCCCTGCCTCTCTTTATGTAAGATTACCAGCAGCCTCTGTTATTGACACACTGGAGCCGGCCTCTGTGATTATTATTGGAACAGGCCCCAGTCTGGCCCGGCAGTCAGAACTCCCTTTGCAAATCCAAGGAGGGAGATGTTGTTTGTATTTTTGGAGAGGGCGGCAAGGTCAAAGCAGCAACAATGTCCCAGGAACCTGCCCTTTGCTGGATGGAGAAACTGTCCAGAGTTTCTCTGTCTTTAATTCCTCCTCCTGAGTGTAAGAAAATAATGGATAAAAGAACAGAAAGGCTGACATAAAAACTATCACTGTGAGCACTGGGCGTTATTAAATGGTCAACTCTCTGGATCGAGGCTTCAACCCACAACCGTTTGACCCAGGGGTAAAAGTGACGCTAATTCGTCAATGCTGACATGATATATCTCCAGTTCCCATTGCATTGGTACAACGGCAACATATGACAGATGCTAGAAATCTAAAATAAAAACCGATTGTGCTGGAAATCTTCAACAGGTCAGACAGCAGGTGTCGTGTCTGTTTGTTTTCCGGATCGTCATATATCAGTCTTGGGGAAAGTTTGGAGAGGCGGGAGGATTTTGGAGGCTAATTAAAAACCGGCGTTCAGACACACAAACACACTTCCCGTGGTCAACGGAGCTGGGAGTGGGATTTGAACACAGATCTTACAGCTCAAAAGCAGAAGGACCACCAACTGTACCACTCGGGAGTGCAGTGGCTGTGGAGAGAAGCAGAGTTAAAGTTTCTAATCGATGACCCCGGTTCTGCTGAAGGGTCATCGCCATGAAACGTTCACTCTGTTTATCGCCACAGATTCTGCCTGACCTGCAGAGTGATTCCAGAATGTTATGTTTTATTTGCTATTACACTAGACTGTGTCAGTGTTATTGCACCAACTCCATCCCATTCATATTGCAGTGGTGCTTGACTCTGTTATTGGGCATTAGGCAAAAGATTTGCTATTGTATCAATTGGCGCTGCCTCACACACACTATTATATCAGACCCAACTTCAATTTGGGTGGATCTGGTGCTGACTGTGTCGTTATCACACTGGACCCAGTAATGTATTCAGTGATTCACTGCAACCTGCAATCTTCTTTTATCATCAAACATTGCACTAATTACACAGAGCTTTACCGTTTTTAGTCTGTTCCCTATATCCAATCTCATTGTATAAAACGCTGTCTTTGTAATTGTTGCACGAAGAGCCTACATGTCATTAAAATTCTAATGCAAACCTCTCTCATTATTTCTGAAAACCTTGTGCCGATCAGTTTTCAATAATAATCTGATTCTCATATTGTTAATGTTGACCCTGTTTCTGCTAGTGTTTCGCCATGACCTCTTTCAGTTGTTATTTTACAAAGTGTTTTTGTTATTATGATCACACAAATATCGGTTCATTCAATGTTATACCAAGTCCTCCCTCTCTCTTATTCCTGAACTAGCCAATTTCTGTTTATTTGACTCCTTGGGCCAATTTGTGTTATCACCGCACTAGCACATGCCTCTGTCTGTACTATACTAGGTATTGTGCCTGTTATTACTTACACTAGCCGATACCTATGTTTATATTACACCATGTCCTGTCTCTGATATTACTGCACGGGCCCATATCCCTGGTTATATAACACCAGGTTTTGTCTCTGTTATTACTTCATTAGTCGATATCTCCTTTTATATTAAACCAGATACTGTCTCTGTTATTAATGCAGTAACCCATATCTCTGCTTATGTTACACCAAGTTCGGTCTCTGTTTTTGCTCGACTAGGCCCTGGTTTATTTTCGTTAAGATTACATTGATTATACAACCTGCAGTTAAACCAATCCGTCCAAACATGATTCGAGTGGTTGTGGTGGAATTTGTGAAGGTAACAGTTGAAAAAGTGGAAATAGAAATAGTGAAAGTCTCTGGAGAGCAACAGGAGTTTCAATCCTTCCCATCAACCGGAATAATACATCGGGGAATTACAGGTGTATTAGTCTCATGTCAGGTGCAGGTAAAGTTTTATTTTTGCCATCACTTGCACACATCATCAGACATTCGAGATTATCAGGAGCTTCTGTGAGATATTGAGGTGATCATTTGTTAATAAATTGCAGGTTATTCTGGATGTGATTTACTCCGCTTTCCAACTGATCACCGGAGACAGATAAAGCACCTTAGAAACGAAATCGTCAGTCTGACACTCTATAAACAAATGCACACAACAGACTGGTTATCAATAAATACTTACAGTATTAAACAATCTACAATTTAAATAAATGCATAGTTTTGGATTTGAACACAATCACTGAAGGCAGGAGAGGACTGAAAGTTAGCACTGGGAGGAATGAAGGGAAATTACTAACAAAAAATTCTCCAAAGAGTGTTATTAGACAATGGGAGATTCAAAATGAATAAAGGACTGTTTCAGAGAGAGAGAGAGAGAGCGGGGGCGGTGGGGGGCGGGAGTTAGATGGTGGATGAAGAGAGAGCGAGAGAGAGAAAGAGAGAGGAAGAAAGGGTGAGAGAGAGAGAGAGAGAGAAAGAGAGAAGAGGTTCAGTGAGTTAGATGCTGCCTCAGACAGAGAGAGAAGAGATATTCAGTGAATTTGGTGATAGACATGCTCGCCTTAGTAACTAAATGGTCAGTATGACATCACTTTCTAAGCAAAAGTACACAACGAAACATGTTAACAATAAATGCTTACAATGTTACATCGTCCGCAGTGACAGGTTGAGTAAAAGTAAATTAAACACTGAAACATTGTGGTGAAGATCATCATTTATCTTTGAGAAACGGCGGTATAAGCAAGAGGCATGATTTTTTTCCATACGGCACACACAACTGGCCATATCTGATCTATAATTTCTTTGACTAAAGCTAAATGAAAATAACTATCAGGTACTGCAAAAAACGGGCCATTCAATACCGCCCGTTTTAGGCCAACGCCAGGGAACAATTCCCACCTCAACATCTTTGCGGAAAATAGTATCTCTCCAACTGACAGTTGGAGACATAGACCACTGCAGTAATCGTAGAGACATGGCCTAGCGTAGAAATAACTGAGGCAGGGTTAGCGCACTAAGCACTGGGTCAATTGATATTAATCCTCTCTCGGGGCTAGAACAGTAATGATTGATCCAGCGCATGGATTAATAACATCCTAGACAGGGCCTGGTGCAGAAATAACTCAGATTGCCTACAATGTAAGATAAACAGAAACATTATCTATTGGAATAAAGACAGGGACAGGGCGAGTGTAATAGAAGGAGATGTATGGACTCGTGCATCAGCAACCAAGACAGGATTTAGCGTTGTATATACAGATACTGGGTCCAGAGCAGTAATAACTGAGACTTTTCCGCATGTAATACAACCAGAGATACGGCCGAATTCAGGAACAGCTGAGAAGAGGCCGAGCACTGAAATAACTGAGGCAGGAACTGGTGTAATATTATCATAGGCATAATCCATTTCAATATAAATAAAGTCAGGGCTGGTGCAGGAATGCTGAGACAGGGCCGAGTGCACCAATTATTGATACAGCATCTACAGTAATACAAACGAAGGCTGTGCCTAGTATCAGCAATTATTGAGCAGGATTTAGTGCAGTAATAATAGACTTGGCCTTGTGTAGTATAAACAGAGACGTGGTCTACACAGAAATAACAATGACAGGACCTATTTTAATATAAACAAAGGCAATGTCTAATGAAATATAAACGGAGGCAGAGTAATATAAACTGAGACAGAGTCTCGTTGAATATAAACTGAGACAGGGTCTAGTGTGATATAAACTGAGACGGGGTCTAATTTAATATAAACTGAGGCAGGGTCTAGTGTAATATAAACTGAAACAGGGTCGATTGTAATGTAAACATAGACGTGCTCTAGTGTAATATAAACTGAGATGGGCCCCAGTGTAATATTACCTGAGACGGGGTCTAATGTAATATAAACTGAGACAGGGCGTAGTTTTATATAAACTGAGATAGGGTCTAACAGAATATAATCAAAAACGTGATCTAGTGTAAGATAAACAGGGGCCTGATGTCGTGGAGTAAAAAGTGAGGCAGTGCCGAGTGCAGTAATGATTGAGACAGTGTCTTGTGTCATATGAACACCGACATGGTCTAGTTCAGTAATAACTGAGGCAGAATCTAGTGAAAGGAAACTGACACGGGGTCTACTGCAGTTTCACCTGATACAGGGCCTTGTCTAAAATAACCTGAGAAAGAGCCAGTGCAATAATTACCAACACAGGGACTGGATTAATATAAATAGAGATGTGGGCAAGTGCAGCAATAATAGAGGCACGGTATTATACAATAATAACAGTGACAGGGCATCGTGTGATATAAACAGAGACATAGGCTGGTGCAGCATTAGCCAAGGCATCCCCTAGTTTAGTATAAACGTGACAAAGTCTAGTCGTGCAATAAGAGAGCGTCGTGTCATGTAAACAGGAACGTATTCTGGTTTCGTATAAGCAGAGACAAGCACTAGTGCAGTAACAACTGAGACATGGACTATTATCATATTAGCCAAGACATGGTTTAGTTCAGTGATAACTGAATGTATAGTGTAATATGGCCTTTGTTAGTACATTGACTGAGATTCAGCTATTATAGAAACAACTGAGACACAACCTGTTGTAATATGGTCAGATACATCACTTAGTGTAATATATACAGACAAAGGTCAAGTTTAATACGAACAGGGAAAGGGTTCAGTGCAGAAATGATTGAGACAGTGCTTGTTTCATCTAATGTCAGTATTCACTGTTTCACTGCCATCTACTGGACAGACTCTACTATTGCAGATGTTGTGAAAATGTCGCTTTTTGTTGCTGCTTCCGACTATAACGATAGAATCATCGAATTCTTACAGCGCAGGAGGATGCCATTCGGCCATTCCTGTCCGTGCTAACCCTCTGAAGGAGTAATTGACCTAGTGCCACTGCTTTCTCCGTAGTCCAGCACTTTTTTTCTTTTCAGATAAGGTTCTAGTTTCGTTTTGAAAGCATCAATTGTACCTCAATCCACCACACTGTCAGGCAGTGCATTCCAGATGCTAACCACTCAGTTCGTGTAAAGTTTTCCTCTTATCTCCATTGCTTCTTCTCCAGGTTACTTTAAACATGAGCTGCCTGGTTCTCAATCCTTCCACCAATGAGAACAATTTCTCCCTATTTACTCTGCCCAGACCCTTCATGGTTTTTAATATCCCGATCAAATCTCCTCTAAACTTTCTCTCCTCAAACGAGATTAAAGCCAACTGCTCCACTCTTTATGTATAACTGGAGTTCGTCATCCCTGGAAGAATTTCCACGAATCTTTCCTGTGTCCTCTCTCTCATGCCTTCAAATTCTTCCTAAAGTGTAGTGCCCGCAATTGGATGCAATTCGCCAGTTGAGGCCTAACCAGTGTGTCACACACGTTTAACATAACCTCTTTGCTTTTATACGCTTTTCCTCTATTAATAAAGCTCAGGATGTTGCATGCTTTATTAACCGCGCTCCTTCGACTTGTCCCAACACCTTCAATAATTTATACACATAAACATCCATGTCACTCGGCTCCTGCAGCCCCTTTGAAATCGTACCCTTTCTTTTATATTGTCTCTCTGCGTTCTTCCGACCAAACTGAACCACTTCTCGCCTTCTCTGCGTTAAATTTCATCTGTGATTTGTCCGCCCTTTCCACCAACCTCTCGATGTCTGTTTGAAGTTCTAAACTATGCTCCTCATGGCCCGCAATGCTTCCACATTTCGCATCGTCCGTATATTTTGACATTGTGCCATGTCCACCAAGGCCCAGTTTATGAATAAATATTATGAAAAGTAGGCGTTGTAGCACTGACCCTTGGGGAACTTCATTATAACCCTTCCCCGGGTCCGAAACTCAAACGTTCAAAACTACTCTTTGTTTCCTGGCACTCAGCCAGTTCCCAATCCATGATGTTACCGTCCATTTTATTCCAGTGAGCTCCAACTTTGCTCACAAGTCTGTTATGCGACATTTCATCAAATGTCTTTCGGAGACCATGTAAACCACGTCAAAAAAATTACCCTCATCAACCATCGCTGTTCTGTCATCAAAAAACTCAAACAAGTTAGTTAAGTATGATTTTCCCTTAACAGATCCACGCTGGCTTAATGTATCAAGAAACCACTTCTACTGATGTATCGGCTCATGACCTCCTGTGAGAACTCCTAATACTTATGGTGCAACTGTGGCAGATTAGCGCACTTTAAGGTCACGAGAAGAGCAAAGTGTCTCAATTCATATTGATTAATTCTTGACGATCTTGTTTCAACCGAATAAATTCTTTCGAGTTATCAACAGTCACAGATTGCAACTCTTTCGAGTACAATCACAGTTCTTGGTTTCCGGGAGTGGGACATGAACCCACAACCCTCTGATTCAAAAGCGAGGGTGCTATGAACTGAGCCACAGCTGACCAAGGGGCACATTGTGGGAAGGATGGGAACTTTAATGACCAACTCAACCAGTGTGAAGTGGGGAGAGATTTTTTTCTTCATGGAACCACCTGAAATGTGGTGGCGGTGATTTTCTCCGATTCTTCAGGTGCTACAGAGCCTCCGAGGGCGGGGTGGGGGGTGCTGCGGGATGTGTGGTGGGGCTGGTGCGAGTGCATGAGATAAATTCGATAGTTTTTTTTAAATGCTGGTACAATCCTGAGGGACTGAATGACCTCCTTCCCAGCCGGGAACACGGGTTCATTCTGGAAGTCTATGACTTATTGGCTCAATCCAACACTTTTCATTTTGCAGCTATACTTCATAAAAAGGATAAGGAAAAAAAAAAAGAATATATATATATATATATATATATATATATATATATATATTACAGCGCTTTTCACGATCACCGGAAGTCTCCGAGTGTTTTACAACCAAAAATGCACTTTTGATGTGTATTCACATTTGTAATGTAGGAAACACCGCAGCCTGTTTGAGCACAGCAAGCTCCCAGAAACCGAAATATGATAATGACCAAGTAATCTACCCCTTTGCGTATTTTAAAATGTTTATTAACTGATAAATGCTAAGGCACCGGGTGTAACTCCCTGCACTTCCAGATGGAATAGTACCATGGGCTCTTTCACATCGACCTGAGAGGGCAGATAGCCCCCAGTTTAATGTCAGAGGGGAAAGTGCTGCCAACTGAGCCACAGCTGAAAACCAAAGTTCCTTGTGAATGAATATGACATAAATAAATATAAATCCAGCCATCCAATGGCTCAACTATATACATAGGTACATAGTTAAATCAGACTGAAACTGGCCCCAATGGTACCATAAACCCTATCATAGAGTTCCACTGGTAGGACAGGCACTGACTGTAGGTGTGATCTTGAACCTGACAACAGAATAGCTCCTTCACTGTGTGAGTTGTGCTCTAAGATCCAACCAGTTTGTAGGTTAGCCGGAACTTCACAGTAATTCAAATTATTTGTCGACCAACTAGCTCATTTCCTTAAACAAAAGAATATTCATTGGGTCTTGAATCGTTAAGAATTGGAGACCATTAATAGATTGTGAAACACCAATCGATAAGGAGTGGTGAAAGGGTTGAGGATTATTGATACAGTGAGAAACATCATTCAGTTGCAAGCCATCGATTGCATGGGAAAGTTGAAGGTTTGGAACTATCAATAGATCAAACCATTCATAGATTGAGGCACAGCTGATGTTTATTAAACACGATCAATGGCAAAAATAACAAGAAATATAAATTGGTTTGCAATATGACAGCCTGGGAACACCTATTGTTACGAAAGTAGAATAATTTAATAATATTTTTCTGGTTTATCGTAAAGTAGGTTTATGGGAGTGAGTATAGTTGGTTCTGCCTGTGTAATTTAAATGCATTTGGAGTCAGATCGACTGCAAGCTTGGAATTATCAAAAGAAGCTAGGTGTAGAAATATGTTTGAAATGCGAATGAATAAATATGGGCGCTGGCTTAGCATGCAAGGTGGGAAGGGAGTTTGCCTTTTTAGATAAATGAAAGGATTGTATGGATTTTAAGTTCACAAGTAGCCAGCTAAGCAAGGCTAAGGAGTGTGTTTATTTTTCCCAAAGGTTACTGATAATATTGGAACATGAATTTTTCTTTATTATGGGAAAGGTACCGCTCCAAAGTCATATGGAACAATAGAATTTACATATTAAAGACAGATAAAATTACATAAAGGAGAATGAAAGGCTATGTGAGGCGAGGACCATGTAAGATCTAACAGGAGTGTGTGAAACAGCCTTCGAGAAGCCTCCAACTTTTTGTGCATAAGCCAGCTATGTCCAGTAACTGAAGCTGGAGCAAACCATTTGCAATTCCACTGCCAAGTGAGTACTGGGTTAACTTGCTGGTTTTCTTTGAAATCTAAAATCACCCTGCCCGGGTGGGTGGTGGAGGCGGGTTACCTCACATCCTTTAAAAAGTACCTGGATGAGCACTTGGCACGTCATAACATTCAAGGCTATGGGCCAAGTGCTGGTAAATGGGATTAGGTAGGTAGGTCAGGTGTTTCTCACTTGTGGGTGCAGACTCGATGGGCCGAAGGGCCTCTTCTGCACTGTGTGATTCTGTGATTCTATGATTTTGGACTGGTGCCTTAAAGGGGGTGTGTAACTGAGAGTCAGGTAAATTCAGAATTTTAGGATTTGCTACAGTATTGTGTAATAGCAGTATTATATATGTATTTTAATTTAATTTTTAAAATCTCTAAAAGCCTTAGTGGACTCTTCACCTCTGAAGCCAGTTCACTCATCTTCTCATAATAATTACAAATTGAAAACCTTTGTGATGGCGTGACCACGTTTCCTTTGTGGATTTGGTTGGCCTGGCCATCTGCTAAGCCATAACACATGGATCTGGAACTATCTCTCCATTCGAGTGTCACTGTTTCTGTTAGTTGGCACAACGACAGTTACTCCTGATAGTGGGACATTGAACATGAATGACAATGTGCACAGAGCAGGTAGTTATCCTCGTTAAAGGTAGAGATCATCTTCTGCAATGCGGGAGGATCAATTGTGTATTAAGGAACTCTGTGCTGTTTACCCAAAAACATTTCCCAATACAATATTAATGACTATTAATAACAATATTAATAATTAATTTTGCCGCAGTTTTGAACATTTGCACAGGGTTTCAAGGTATAAATTCAGAGCAGAAATTTGTGTGGAAAGGTAATTACTGAACATTCCCACATTGATTCCTCGTTGGAGGTGGTTTCATATCACAACACCATTTCCCTCCGATCCTAAAACGTCTTACAATACAACTGCAACCGTATGAAAAACATGAGCTTGGATTCATATTGTCCCAGAGAGCACTGACCCGGTATTCATGTTCAAAACTGTGATTGAAATCACTTCAGCCACTTCACCAACTCAGTTCTGTCCAGTTCATGCACCATATCCGATCTAACCAGAATCTCCATCGCGGCGATCCTGAGCACATCTCAACGGAGTAATGACCTCACCCATCCAACTCGTGAAGAATTGATTCTCTGCACGAATGTACTGAATGGAAAGCTTCTAGGGAGTGTGGTTAAAGGGGTTAAGGGCTTTTGAATTTGCGACAACAATCTGTAATATCGGATATATTTCATTGTGACAGTCGGTTTTCAATCAATATTTTGCCGTAAAGAAAGTCATAGTTCATGCACGTTTTTCCCGTGGTGTTCAGAATGTTGTGACTGCACCAGAATCACAGAGCAGCAAGAAATTACCAGGGAAATGTGAAAAAATGTATGTATTCAACCATCTGCTATGTTTCTGCTGCGATTGAAGTAATTTGTTTGAGGATATGCTGAGTGTTGTACATGAAAAGGCCGCATGTTGCACATGTTATAATCCCCGATTCTCATCACAGTCATGAAACCGCTTTCTAACTTTGAGATGAAGATTCAGCATCACCAGAAAAGGATCATCAGTGCCGCAGGGTTGCACTTGGTGACGTTCAGTTCGTCAGCTGTCAACAGCCAAGGAATTGGAATGATCCAGAAAATCGGGAAGGACTGAAAGCACCAGTCCGTCCGTCCGTCCGTCTATATATTAATTCATCTATTCGTTATCTGTTGTTCATTACGTTTCCATGGTTAACCATGAAATCATTTCTGCAGGAGTGAGTTCTGGAGGTTCAGCCGGACATTGGTCAACAGAAGCCCAATAATTGGAAGGAATCTCGATGAGCATAAATTACGTCTATTCAACTTCCGATGTGAATTATTTTTTGCAGCTTCATCGTCAAAACCAGAATCCGGCTCCAGCTTTCGTAATTCGGGCACATTCTTGTGGAAAGAACATTAAAGGTCGATTTTCAGTCATTCGAAAAATACCCAAGAATATAGCTGCTTTCACCTTGTTTGTGATTCAGGTCGCTGACAACCCCGTGTATTACTGTGTGCTGAGACCCTCAGTGAGAAAGGCCTCGGGACAACTCGCACCGTTCCAGTGTTTTGTGAGATCAGTGAAAATAAGATTCATTAAATTCGGCCACCAGGTGGCGCATCAGGCCGTGGATTCCCACCTCCTGACAGATACTTTCTTAAAAATACTTGAGGAGAAATTGCGTTTGATCTCGTATTTATGCCCATTAGTATGAGGTTTACTTAGAGACCCATAATTGGGAACTTTATTTCAATGTTACTCAACAGCCCAGCTCCAGTACATTGGGATGGGATGCCCAGTTGTTCTGTTCCCCACGACAGATTCAGCCCCTTGTTTAAACTGATTTCAACTATGAAGGTATCTGTAATTACAGAATAATACAACAATTCCCTAATTCTTGTCGCCAGACTGTTTTCCCCAGATTTGAAATGAGCATGAACGTAACACAGTTCTTACAGACCGGCAGAATTATATAATTTCTGTTGAGCGCATTAGTCTTGAATTCAGCTCACTATAGATAGATTTTACGAGTGACAACAGTGCCCGCGGCCGCCTCCCCCATAGTACTGTTTGTTTCTCTCGCTCTGACCTTCCTTGCCTTTCCTGTGATTTGGAAAGTTGTTTTCCACTGTTCCTGGTTTGACGTTGGTTGGATCAACAGTACAGTGCGCCGGGGATCGGCACTTCTGCCCTGACAGAGGATTTGGCGGACTGTCAAGTTACAGACTCAGGGAGCATCATGGGGAATTACATCACACCCGGTCCTCGTCATTTTATCACTTCTTAGTAAGTACTTCCTTCCCAGAAAAAATCCGTTATCCCCCTGACTGTTGTAACCCACATGTTATTAATTGTAAGGTGATGCTGCTAATGATGAAGCTACTTGAAATGATGGTGATGATGATCCTGATATTGATGACATCTACCCAACTACTTTATATTAGGATGGAGCCATCCAGACACAGTGATCGGGTCGGTTGCTGAAATGATGCCGAAGCTGAAATGATGCCGAAGCTGAAATGATGCCGAAGACGGCAGTAACACCACGTGATCGGCATCTTCAAAACAAATCTCCATAACCATACAAAGAGTCATACGCACTCGAAACGTTAACTGTATTCCTCTCCGCAGATGCTGTCAGACCTGCTGAATTTTTCCAGCTATTTTTATTTTTGCTCCATAACCATTTGTTCTGGTATAGTCAGCAGCCCGGGCAACATCCACAGCTCCCGAATAATCTGATCGGTGAGAATGAAAACAAGAAGACAGACATTGTTGGTCAATTCTCTTCTACATTTAACAGATATACCAAGATAACGGAGCTAAGGCTCTGATCTGCGACGCAGCCGAGCATTTCTGTGCACAAGCCCCACGGCAGAGATACGGCGGATCCCTGTCAAAATGCCAGAACGAGCGGCTCAGTTAATGCTCAGCAGAGGGCGCTCGAACACCGGGAAACAAGGGCAAATATTCAGCCTTAGTGTCAGATTCAGGCGGAGCTTCCTTAAAGGAGCAAGAAACCGCAACATTCTGTTGGGCCATGACCTCCGAGCTCCAAGGCCGTGTAAGTGGAAGATACACCAAAGATGCGCCGGGGAACACCCCGCCCGGAGTTCCGAGGCAAGGTTTGCACGGCAATTGTCCGGGATGTGGAAACTTCCCATGGGCAATTGCTCTGTACTGGGAACAAACAGAAAATACAATTTACATTGCAAACCTCGAATGGTTCTGATTGTCCTATACCAAGTCTTGCCCAGGAAAAGTTAGAATTAAAACCACTTCTAGCTTCTGGGTAACTTTGTACAGAGCCACACTGACTCCCACGAGTCTCCTTCCACACCCCCGAACTCCCAGGGAGTCCCCCCACCTCTCAGATTCCAACTCCCCCCACGGGACACCCCCAACCCCCGAACCCCCAGGGGACTCCCCGCACCTCACGACTACTCTCAGCCGCCCAAACCCAGCTCCTTATATAAAGAAGGTCCAGCGAATTCAGTAAATAGACGGAGAATTTCTCACCGCCTAGCAGCGGGGGATCCTGTGGATTGTAAACGGAAGAGGGAGACGGAGAGAAAGGAGCATAAATGAAAGCAGAAATGATATAAATAAATCGAGTTAACAAATCCAAGCAGGAAGTAGAAAAGGACAGAGCGGGTTAAAATTATTGAATCGTGCGATGGCAGTGATTGAAAGGAAGATCTGAACATTGTCCCTGTGCACGCGAGTGCCGCCTGCTCCACATTGGGTCAGTCCCACACTTTATACCGAGTGTTTAAAACCTGAACAATATTCCGGTGTCAGTGAGTGAAACCACCTCCTTCCGCCGCCGCCTCCACCATCACCGTCGTATATCGGCTCAGTGCCTCTCTGGCCTCAATGGTTAAAGGCCTGAGAGATTTAGCTGTGAAGATCAGCGAATGAGGTCCCCATGGTGAATTATTTCAGTGCCGTCTGCTCTCACTAGTCAAAGATTTGAAAGATTGAGCAGTGACAGGCGAATGTGTCCCTCGTCTACGGATTAGCCCTGTGTCTGTCTGTGTGCTTTCAGACACCTACACAATGCCGAATATAAAGATGAGACGAAGAACGATGGGCGATGCATAGGGAGTTTGATAAAAATGAGACTCAGTATGGTGATAATGCAGAGAAACACTAACAGAGGGGCATAAATGAAGGTGAGATTGATTACATTGAGTGATAGAGAGACATATTAACAGAGAGAGATGTATAATGCTGAGGTGAGGACAGAATAGCAAAAGGGTATTGATGCAGAAATGTATGTATAAATATAAATGTACAGAAAGTAAACAGTTGATAATGGCTATTCTCCGATATGACATTTGGTGCTGTGAACTGCGGGAAAGGGATCATCACTGCCCTGTATAATACAAATGGACAAGAGAGACTAACACTGACTGAAGTTCTGGGACGCACACACAGTCTGTAGACTCCTCAGTGACACCAGAAAGCATGAAAATTGGAGAATCCTGGAGATTTTAATCAGGAAAATGGGGATGACGCTAAAGGAAACAATGGGAAACAAAGGCAAACATTAGCACACAGCTAACAGAAAAAAACAGCAAGTTAAAATAAAACAAACTTGTGGTATAGGAATCTGAGCACCTTTATTGTGACTTGAGTGACGGCCACCTCAGTGCATGAGCTCAGTGCCTGGTTGTACACCGTTACTCAAGGATGAAGCAATACTCATTTATTAGTGCACTGTACAATCCCTCTGTTTATATTAAACCAGAGGTCACCTCATTTATTACTGCACTGCACTGTTACACTAGATGATGTCTCAGCTATTACTGCATTAGATATGCCTCCACTTATGTTAGACGAGACCCTATTTTTGTTATTACTGACTACAACATTTTAATGCTTATGTTTATATTACACTAGACACTGCCCTAATCGAACTACACGAGACCACATCTCACTTTATATTGCATTCGTTCCTTTTTTCAGTTATTTGCAATAGATTGCATCTTTGTCAATGTGATCCTCGGTCATATCTCAGTTCTTATTGCAAGAGGTCATCTCCATTAGTGGTAGGCAACAACCTGTCCCAGTATTACACAAGATAATGTCACTCTTTATATTACAATAGCCTGTGTCTCTGTTTACGTACATGAGACCCAATCTCATTTATTGCGGCATTACCCATGTCTGCTTGCATTACGCTCGGCCATGTCTGAATTACTACTGCTTAAAAAGGTTTTGAAGTATTCGATCAGCCATAATTGTATTGAATGGCGGAGCAGGCTCGACAGGCTGAATGGCCTTCTCCTGTTCGAATGTTCCCATTCTTCCAGATCCCGTACTATTGTCATTATTCCGAAGCAGACACTAGCCACCTAGACAAGTAAGGTAACGAGCTGCTACTTAGTCTTTGTGTATGTTGTGTACATCTGCCAGGATGTTGGCAATGTCACTGGACTCCCTCATATTGTAACCTGGCCCCCAGTTGCCGGGCCAGGAAAGATGCCGAGTCTGAGGCGCTGGCCTTCAGATCAGAAGTCTAATTGAGGTCCCGCCAGTCCGTTCAGGGCGATGTTAAACAATCTCCGTAATACTGGGAAAAGAGTGGGGCGGGCGGATTCTCCTGGTGTCCTGGGCCCACATTCCACCTTTAACAAACACCACCCAATACAAACACATGCACCAACCTCCCAGTTCATTGCTGTGGGGAAAGGAAGGCGGCAGCACAACTGGCAGAAAGAAAAGCTCCCGTCCCCACCCCTGTACACCAGAGTATTGTGGGAGGGGCTTTCACATCCGGATCACAATCCAAATGAAGAGGCAGAAAATTGCAGTCTCCTTTTATCTTATTCACACAACACTTAGCCAGCGACCCGGGAACCGTGCGGCCCATCAATGATCTCAAAAACACTGCCCTGTGCAAATCAACTCGGCCCCGCGAAAGTATTTGAGTCCAGCTCTGAGGTCCTGTCTCCCAGTGCAGTTCAGGGCTGCAGTCTCCAGCTCCCCGTCATATAAACCCTCAGCTCCAGACAGCAGAACGATGGGAATCCTCCTTGTTTTCACCCTGTGTGTCTGTTTACCCCGTGAGTACCGGTCAAAAAACCGACATTGTGTGGATTTAATCTAAAGCTGCCCGAGTCCATTCCAATTACAGACACTGTCTGGGGTTTTAACCCAGTTCTATGGTTCGGCTCTGATGGTCCATTAAACTCACTATGTTTAATTTCCAGGCTCTTTCAGTCAGTCAGTGACACAGACCCCGGCAGCGGTGACCAGGAAGGAGTGTCAGTCTCTCACCATCACCTGTGTTTTCTCCGGTGCTTCGCGGTCTTATTTCCAAAGGGGACATTTCTTCAAACAAACCCAGACCGGAACTGAGCGGGTGCGGATATCCAGCGGGGGGAGATTTGTTGTGTCGGTGAATAAAGCAGAAAACACATTTTCGCTGGAAATTCGAGATGTGAGAGTTGAAGACACCGCCACCTATTACTGTAAAGCTCAGTACGAGTACAACACACACACAGTGATGGGCCTCGGCTTCCCGCGATACAAAAACTCTCACTGCCGATTATCACAGAAACAAATGAAAAAGCGGAGTTAATCTGCAGTTAAACCCCACAGTTCCGCCTCACACCGTCTGCCCCACAGTCTAGTTTATAATGAGATTTGATTATTGCCGTTAACATCTTGAGTTTTATAAATGCCGAGTGTGCGCGGATGGTGATGTCTTTCCCAGGATCGGTGTCAGTGAATGGGGACTGGGAATGACTGATCCCAGTTACAAACCCCTAACACCAGATGTGATTCTGGTCTAACAGCTGGAACCGGGAGCCGCTGTCCCCGCTGTTTAACTAATGTCCCCACATCTCACCAAGTACCCGGGGGATTTTATACTGGCTTGTAACACTGTGTGGATGGAAGGGGGAGTCACAGTGGGAGAGAACTTAACAAACACCTCTGTATAATTTAAATGTAAATTCTCGGGGCCCGGAAAGTGAATTGTCGGGATGATGTTATTAGCGCTGTCACCTGGTTACATTTCATTGTAATTTCCACCATTCTGATATCTTTCTTTGATATTTTTCTCGCTTTATATGATGCGAACATCTCGTTCCCGGGACCATTTACTCAGAGCTCAGGGCCTCACAAAGAACAGTTTGAACCGACAGAGACTTTGAAACATTGAATATTGTTTATTTATTTAAATCCACTGAATAATTGGGAAGTTTCTACTGTCTGATGACGATTTCCTGGCAGGTTGAGGAGTCGGCGGTTGTTGTACCGGGGAGACTGAGAGCGGTGTCACTGTGGTGGGAGACTAAATATTTGGATGGATCCGGGACGGTGGTGACTGTCACAGCCGGTAAGTAACTCCAAACCCCGCCGAGTTAAAGCCTGTCCCGGGTAATGTTCACCGTCAGTTTATTATTGATATCAGTGGAGTTTGGGTGGGAAACTCTTTCAAGTTACCAACAGTCACAGATTGCAACTTCTTTCGAGTACAATCACAGTTCTTGGTTTTCCAGGAGTGGGACATGAACCCACAACCCTCTGATTCAAAGGGGAGGGTGCTATGAACTGAGCCAGTTGACGGAATCAGGACCATTATTGGTTTAACGGGCATATCGGGGACAACATTAACTTCACGGACTCTCACAATCTGAATCGCTTTTAATGAGCACAGATTGTCGACAATCCGGACTCTACTCCCGGTGTTAACTGTGACCGAGGGAACTGTCTGTCACTTAGAGCCTGGGAGCGGGGTCACAGAGCTCTCTCCTGGGCAGCAGAGTGCAGTTCGAGCCGCGCAATATGAATGAGGTACCGGGTAACAAACTCAACACAACTGCGGCCAGTTCGGGTACCTGCAGCGGCTCGTTCAATACCTGACCCGGGAGAAAAACGGGACAGTGACACAACGGACTCCAGATATAAAAGATCCTGATGTGGGTCCAGATGGAATTTTATTATTGGACAATCAGTGACTGAAACTAGTGACATTGTCCCCGCCATTTCTTTCAGTTGCCTCCATATAACCAATCAGTTTCCTCCTTTTCCGCCTTCAGACCGAAATGTGAATGTTTGGGACTGCAGACACTTCTCTATCTTGAATGTTGATGTTTGAGAGATGGGATTGCTGTAATTTATCTGTATCCCTGATTACTATGAATTGAAACAACACAGTGCAGTGAGCGAGTGAGGGTAATGCATTAATCTTATGAAGGAGAACAGGGACAGAAGGAAACAATTATAAACTGGGGGAACGTTCGTTGATAACCAGCAAGAAATAATTCATCTAAATGGAGAGAAGGATTCGATGATTTCTGGGAGCCTTTCAAAGTACAATCCGACCCCAGGGTGTTGGGTGAGGTTTGTGGAGGGAAGGACTGAAATAGACTCCAGTCTGGAATGCTGTGTAAAATTTTGTTCCCCTTACAGAAGAGAGATCAATCTGCATTGGAAGAAGTGCAACAAAGGTTCATCAGACTGATTCCTGAGATGGATGGATTGTCCAATGCGAAGAGGTTTAGTCGTCTCGGTCTATATTTCCCAGAATTTAGAATAAAGAGCGGTGATTTCATGAAAACATATAATATACCGAAGGCTTTTGACAGGGTAGATTCTGGCTCGGAGTTTCCCCAGACTGAGGAGTATAGAACTCGGGGTCACAGCTGCAGAATAAAGGGTCATCCATGAGAACTGGGAAGGAAAAAATATCTTCACTAGAACCATTGTTGTGAATCTGTGGTATTCCGTCACTCAGAGAGCGGTGGGTGTTCAGTATCTGTTTGCTTTCAAGACAATATTCGATAGGTTTCCGGACACAAAAATATCAGGGATATGGGAAGAGTGCGGGAATGTGACGTTGAGGTTGTAAATCAGCCAGGATATTACTGAATGGCTGAGCAGGTTTGAAAGGTGATATGGCGGCTCCTGCTTCTATTGATTGGATTCTCTGCTTTGATTTCTTACACTCTTGAGGGAAGAAATCAGCAACAATCCACGTCTCTCTGGGAAGATTGAACAGGCTGGGTCTCTTTTTTCTGGAAAACAGAACCACGAGGAGAATCCATAGAAATTTTTTCAATAATGAACGGTTTTAGTGTGGATAAATTGTTCATTTGTGGCTGAGTCCGAAGCAATAGCCGTCAACATATGACAGTAACTAACAGAACAGATTTAAGACAAATGAATTTAAACAAAGGCAGGTCAGAATGTGGAACTTGCTGCCTCAGGGAGTGGTTGGAGATAGTATTGATATATTTATTGGAATACTTGAAAATACAGGAGGGAGAACGGAATAGACCAACACAGGGAGCTGGGTGTAAATGGTCAATTAGATTCCTGGTGGGTTAGGCTGGAATTGATTGTATACACAGGCTGAATGGCCCAAGCCTCTTCCGCATTCTTCTTCCTCGATAATGTAACATTGAGAGAAAACTCCGCCCTGTGAACCCGGGAGAGAATCAGTCAATGGGAGGAAAGAATTGAAATTGTCAGGGAGCCGGAAGAGGCAGTTCCCAGTGAGTAACAGTAAAACCACTGCGGAAACTGAACAGACTGAACCCAACCGACAACTGAGAGAGATTGGGACAAGTTACCACGGTTGCAAAAAGTGCAAACAGCACAAAATAAATGTGAAATAAAGGGAATGTGCAATTAAAGAAATAAAATGAAATTAATTGCACCTATTTGAAATTAAGTTGAACTGGAGAAAATTGGACCCTATTGATAGAACATAAAGAATTAGAGCCAAAGGCAGATACAAATTCCTGAGCATTTTTAAACCGCAGTAAATGATTGACCTTTCACCACGAGAGATGCTCACTCTCGGTTTGGCCCAACTGGTGCTGATGAACCCCATCAGTTTGTGTTGGATCTTGCTGTGCACAGTGATTCCACACTGCTGTGTTCCTCTCCAACAAACCTGTTTTTTTGGAAACTGGTTGCCTCGCTGAACATAAAATGCTCCCTCGGGTTTGCCTCTCACCAAGGAAAATAGAAACGGGAATGTAATGTAATTCATAGAATTGTCCAGCACGAAAGGATGACATTCGGCCCATCGTGAAGGCGCTGACCCTTTAAAAGTGCAATCCAATTGTTCCCACTGCCCATGAATTTTCTCTATAGCTCTATATTTGTATTTACATTTCCAGCACAGATCCATTACCCGTTTGAAAGTCACTATTGAATCTATCACCAACACCAATTCAGACAGTGCAGTCCTGATCGGAAGAATTCGCGATGTAAAATAAATCATCACCTCATTCCCCACTTGGTCATATTTTCATAAGAGTGAACATGGTTCAAACAGGCTTCCAGCAAATACAATTACTGCAAAAAGCAGAGCTATTCACTCGATTGACACATTCTCCTGGACAAACAGTGGTTGAACAAAAAGATAGTGTTCATTTTTTTATCCTACAGATTCCAGTTCCACGATTTCCCGGATTTCGCCTCTACAAACGTCTGCTGCCGGTGACACCGTTACTTTAAGCTGTGAGTATTCAGGTATCTGCCAGTACACAGTACACTGGTACCGTCAGTCCCCAGGACAGGCTCCGGAATATCTGCTTCAGAGACACACTTCAGGAGAGGAGAATAAAGAAAACATTACCGGGGGGAGAATTTCTGCTTCTATCGATTCTTCCGAGAAAATCAGCCGGTTAAAGATCTCCAAACTACAACTGAGCGACTCCGCTGTTTATTACTGTGCACTGAGTCGGCGCAGAGC
This sequence comes from Cetorhinus maximus, assembly GCF_964194155.1. NCBI lineage: Eukaryota > Metazoa > Chordata > Chondrichthyes > Lamniformes > Cetorhinidae > Cetorhinus > Cetorhinus maximus. Next base: position 89,770 of record NW_027596270.1, on the reverse strand, counting down.
ACAGTGATACAGAGCACGGAGAGAGCTGTACAAAAACCTGCACATGGTGCACAGTGATACAGAAACCGGAGGGCGCTGTACAAAAACTTAACATGGTAGGATTACAGACAGACAGTGATTGAGAGCACTGAGAGAGCTGTACAAAATCCTGAACATGGTGAGATTACAGACATACAGTGATACAGAGCATGGAGAGAGTTGTACAAAAGCTGAACATGGTGGGATTACGGACACACAGTGATACAGAACATGGAGAGAGCTGTATAAAAACCTGAACATGGTGGGTTTACAGACACACAGTGATAGAGAGCACGGAGAGAGCTGTACAAAAAACTGAACACGGTGGGATTACAGACACACAGTGGTACAGAGCACGGAGAGGGCTGTACAAAAACCTGAACATGTTGGGATTACAGATACACAGTGATACAAGGTGCGGAAAGAGTTCAAATAATTGTCCGTTTTCGGGTTTAAGTTGTAAGGAGCATACACACACACAAACATACACACACACACATACACACACACACAGAGAGGGGGGAGGGGGGCGTGGGGGGGCGGGGGCGGGGTGGGGGGTAGGGAATCACTCCACGAATGTATTTTCAATTGACCTTATACTTTTGTGTCACAGAATAAAACCGTTAAACACATCAAGTTCGCACCTTATTTCTGGCTCCGCAGAGCCTTTAATATTTTTATACTTCGAGCCGCCTACAATACTCCCGCCAAAATAATTCATTCAATTATCCATTCTTCAACAAGCGATATGCACTTTTTGGGCCTGACAGCCAAAAAGGTGGTGCTAAAACATTAGGGATTATCGACATCATAACAGCGGCATAGAGTCTAAAAGCAAGGGAACACTACTGTTCCCCTGGAAAGCACTGGTTCCCCCTCAACTGGAACATTGTGTCCACTTCCGGGCATCGCACTTTAGGAGGGATGTGAATGGTTTTGAAAGGGCGCAGATAAGTTTACCAGAATCATCCCAGGGATGCACAACTTCAGTTAATTGGATAGATTGGGGAATCTGGGCTTTTTCTCCATGGACAATGGAAGGTTCGGGATAGATCTGATAGAGGTGTTCAAAATCATGTGGCCTTGGGCTCAGTAGATCAAAATAAACTGTTTCTATAGGTGGGAGGGTAGAGAAGAAGAGCAGGAGGTCGGTTTTTGATACTCTTCCTTGGTGAATGGGCCGTGGAAGGAAGCGGCTCCAACAATTCAATGCGGCTGGGAAGGGCCCCTATCTGTGGCACAGGGAGTGCGGGCGGCACTCTGCGAGAATTGTCCTCAAATTCGCGGCTGTTCAAACCATCGCTTTTGTCCATTAAGACCGAATGTTTATATTGAAGTCACTTTACGTATAAATCGAGCCTTTTTACCCGCATACACGTCAGATATGCACAGCTTGCTGTATCACACACACACACACACACACACACATGGCCGACTGTGTGTCACAGAAACCTGGCCTCCGGTTTTCAATGGCTCAGGGCAAAATAGCAGGATAACAGCACGGTGTTTGGCTCTTTCTCCCATTGATCCGGGGTCAGGAGGTCACGGCGTATTTTCAGACTCCGCCCAGCATTAAAACACCCAGCTTGTAAATCGTGTCACTTTTGATCGGGACCTTGGAAGAGGAGTAAAACCGCAGTTCTTAAAGGGGCTCTGCACAGCTCGAGTTGTTTGGCTAAGTTTTAGTATTTAGGAGGGATAATTAGTGGTTGAAATATGGATCGGAAGAAAGTGACATTTTTTAATGCATTGATTCAGTCAGGTGGCTGAATATTAATTGCTTATTTTTAATAACTATAAATGATTTCGTACAATCAACACGTAAAGTACAAACAATAGTTTTCGAGGAGTACATGCCATCAGTTCAATGCAATGTTATTGTAATAAACAAAATCGGATCTTGTTTATTGCTGTATCCTCTTAAAGTACAGCATACGGACTTGGGAAGACAAAAATAATTAGGGCCTGGTGAATGCTAACAGAGACAGAGCCAGTGTAATAACCAAAGAGGAAGTGGATAATAATGGGGATCCATTAAAACATTCACAGAGAAAGAGCCTATAAGGTATAAATTGCAATTTCTGGGGACCTTATGTGTTGTGTGTGAGTCTAACTTCTATCCTGTCAGGACATTCGGCAGCATTTAGACTCTCATTGTCATTCTGATTCTTACCTGGTCTCATTTCACTGAGCCATGCTGGCTTCGGCCTGATGGCTAACAATGTTTCTTTCAGTGTCTCCCATAAATGAACGTTCCACATGACTAAGTGTACTTTAGATCTGCACAAGCACTAACAAGTTACATTCAAAACTACCCTGGGCTGCATGAGGTACCAAGACTCGATAATCGTCTCCCAAGTGTCTCCCAACATTCTACCACCTCCCAAAAATAACAGGGACAATAATTGCTGAATCTATTTGTTCAAGTAACTGTAAATAATTATGGAAGCTAATTGTCTCTCTGTAGAATTCCAACAGTATAAATAATGGCCTGTTTGAGCTTATCACAGAGGATCTCTGTCATCACTCAATTATCACTGGCACAGAACATCTCTTCTCATAGATAATGCACGGCCGAATATCTGTTGTAGTTTATGCCATTTACTATCCAATTCTTGCTGCTATTGGAGTTCCGGGTAAGTCTTTGGGCTGAACCATCAATTGGACAAAGCACTGTTTTATGAAGCTGGTTCTGTCAATGACAATTAAAAATTGTGATATAGTCATCTTCAGGCATTTCTTTAAACTCATTTGATCAGGGGTATACAAACTTTCCATCGTTTTAATATTTCTTTGTTTTAAACTCAAGCATTAATAATTAAGTCTCTGAGACACCCAAAACTCTGCGTCTATTCCTTTACACCATCCCATGCCGAGGCTGCTCAGGTCGCTAGATTGATTTCTAAAAGGTAATATTCTGGTAACCTTTTCGAAACTTATCGTTCACGGATATTCTTCTACAAGTGAAGAACTTGAGAATCCATTTCCAACGATACCAACTTTGGGTAAATTTTGATTTTGTGTTAGTCTAAAAACGGCAATTGCCGTTGTAATATCTGCCTTGAATTATGGTTCCATTGTTTTCAGGTTAATTACAATTCTGGAGGGATGTGGAATGAGCTGCAGGTTCATTATCAGCCATTTCACATTTCCGCCTCAAGTTAAACTTCACCTGCTTGAAATGGTTAAGGGGTGAAATTGGCCTTGAGCTGTTAAGCAAGCTGGCTGCCAGTTTTACACTCGATGCAGTCCTCTGTCCCTTTGACGTCAGAGGCGTAGAAATCGGACCAAGTGTAAAACTGTCAGCTCATTCGATCCGGCCTAAAAACTGTTCCTGTCCCATAGAAGTCAAAGGATATCGGGTGCAGGTGGGAATGTGGCGTTGTGGCCATGATCAGGTTAGCCATGATCTTTTTGAATGACGAAGCAGGCTAGAGGGGCCGAATGGCCTGTCTCTGCTCCTGATTCGTATGTTTGATACATTTTGTTAAAGTTGAACCGGACTGTACCCTTGTAATGGTGTTTTTGAAATGGTTTGGAATGTGGTTGAAGATATTTTATGAGTAAAGTATATTTTTGCAAAAAAAAAGGCAATTAGTGATGGACAATAAATGCTGTTGCTCCAATGTCGCCCAAATCGAGTGAATGAATGAATAAAAAGGGCCTGGGTGTAGGAGGGGCTAGAGCGCTAACCCTACATCCGGGAAGCTGGAAGGTAAGTCGAAACCGCTGTTAACTTAAGAGTCAGGCATTGTGCCGAGCCGTGCACCACTGGACCAAACATACACCTGAACACACGAGCAGCTACCTGCGTGTAAATGAACAATGGGCAAGTTCCATGCTTCTGTCATTATGTGCAGCTCTAAATGAGCATGATAAGGTCTAGTGATAGGCAACGCTTAAATAGGTACCAATAGGCTGCAAAATTTGCATTCCGCTCAGTGCGAGATGAAACGCGACAAATGGGAAATTCAATTAGAACCAAGCGTTCCCGATATTGGGGAGGCATAAAATCGGGGAGCTGCATTGGGATATACGTTTGATGCCCTGGGGATCTCCAGACTGGTGTTAATGAGACAGATTCTTCCATTCGATCCGGCCCAAAAACGGTTTCTGTCCCATGGGAATCAAAGGATATCGGGGGCAGGTGGGAATGTGGCGTTGAGGCCGTAATCAGGTCAGCCATGATCTTATAGAATGGCGAAGAAGGCTAGAGGGGTCGAATGGCCTGTCTCTGCCCCTGATTCGTTTGTTTGTATGTCCCTGAAATATTCGCCCAAGGCTACTGAATTAATAGTTTAGTGGTATTAGAATCTTCTATTCATTGCGGTTACAGGCACAGATCGGCACAAATGTTAGGGATAAAATTGGTTTTTCCTGTAGCTCAGAGTGAGAGAGATTCCAAGCAAAATTCAAGCCATGCCGGATTTTTACTTCATTCATTGTGCACTGTCCCAAAGAAGAATTTCAGCGCCAGTATTTAGTTTGACTCCCTTGGGGTATTGAATTGCCTTTTGGCCAATGGGGGTGAAGAGTGGGAGAAGAACTACGGACATGATGCTGGTTACATCTAGGTTTGCAGACTAACGGCTTTTAATTATTTTAAACAAGGATTGCTCTGGGCCTCGAATTGTAGCTCCACCTCTTCTATTGGTGTCACAGGGCCTAAAAACTATTGGTCCCATTTTGAGGCCCTCTAAAGGTAAATGGTATCCATGAAAATTAGATTAATCCAAATTATATCAGCTTGGACACCAGCAATAATCCAACTTGTTGATTTAATTAATGCCATTAGAACATTAAAGTATGTCATCCATCCACGCTTACAGGTAGCGTGGCCACCGGGCTCTGAGATGCGTGATCCAATCTAGGAGAGGGCTCAGTACTGAGTACCAAAAATTTACTGAAAGTTATCTTGTTTATGTACGTAGATGGACGATGGGAAATGACCTCCTTGGATCATCGTCATGCTATATATATGTGGTCATGCGCTGTGACAGCTGCAGATTTACATAAGGCACGACATGTGCTCCATTCTCGCTGCGGTGTGATTGATGCCTTTCGGGAAGATCAGACAGGTTGGTGCACAAGAACACCAGAGATAGAAGCAGCAGAAGACCATGTGGCACGTCGAGCCAGCTCCTCCGTTAAATGCAATCATGGCTGATCCTGGGCTTCAATCAACTGTCCGCCGGGTGCACATATCAGTTGATTCCCTGAGACGCCAAAGATCTGTCTATCCAAGTCTGAAATATTCTCAACAATGAAATATCCACAGACCTCTGGGTATAGAATTCCAAAAATGTACAAATCTTTAAGTGAAGAAATTTCTGCTGATCTCCATCCTAAATGATTGCTCTCTTATCCCGAGGCTGTTTCCGGGGTCTTTAGATTTTCCAGCCAGCGGGAAAAACCTCCTCATATCTATCCCATCAAGTCCCTTGAGAATAGTGTTTGTTTCCATGAGGTTGCCTCTCATTCTTTTAAATCCCTGAAAATATGAGCCGAAGTTATTTAGCCTTTCATCATCGGGCAATAAACATCACACCTCAGCAGAATGGGAACTGTGGAAACGTAGACATGTCGCCTCCAAACTAGCAGTATTTCAGACATAAATCATTTGGTAATTCTCCAATTGCATTCACCCGACACATCCTGCTTCCTAAACATCCTCCCGTGGAATCCTAACGAGCCAACTTAAACGATGTCACAGTGTACATTTCAATAACAGAAAGATAATTAATATGTCTACTGTATTTAGAGGAAATGTCCTGTGATATGATCCAATATCTAAAAATGTTCCAAGTAACCTCGAGGCCTTCAGCTGTTATGTCCTAAGCTCTCTGAAATTCCATCCCTAAAACATTCCGCCTCTCTCCTTCATACTCTTCCTTTAAGCCGTCCCTTAAACCTATCTCATTCTCATTCTTTTTCGTCATTTGACATAATATCTCCTTATGTGTTTGGATGTCAAATTTTGCTGTATCACTCTCCTGTGACGCGTTTGGGCCACTTTTTTACGTTAAAGGCGCTACATAAATGCAGCCTATCCGTGTTGTTTATGCTGAAACAGAGATGACATTGAAAAACTATTAATCATTGATTTGGTTGTCTTCTATAAACGAGGATGAAGTATCAGAAGCCTGTAGCAATCACGGCTCTTCTTGAACTTTACAATGTTAATTTTGTTGTTCCTCTCAGTTAACTTGGTGGCGATTGTGATCCTATCCGAGAAAGGTGTGGTCTCTCCAAAGGCATCACTCGGTACCTGGTGTCTATGGCAGTGACGGATCTCCTAGTCGTTGTCAGCGCTGTGATATTCAATCGGATCATTGGCATTTATTTTCCCGTTAGTTTTATGTCCATGACTCCAGCCTGTACTCTCAGTACCGTGCTAATCTACGCAGCCACGGAGAGTTCTGTTTGGTTAACCGTCGCTTTCACCTTTGATCGATACATAGCCATTTGTTTCCAGAAGCTGAAGACAAGTTATTGCACCGAGAGAGTGGCGGCTGTGGTTATAGGAACGGTCTGTCTGTTAAGCTGTTTAAAAAGTGTTCCCTGGTACTTTATGTATGAACCACTCTATATAATGAACAATGTACCGTGGTTTTGTAATGTAAAATCAAGCTTCTACACTTCACTCGCATGGACAGCCTATGATTGGTTTGCACGTATTTTAAATCCGGGTCTGCCATTCCTCCTGATTCTGTTGTTCAATGCTCTGACCGTCAGGCACATCCTCGCGGCCAGTGGAGCCCGCAGGAGATTCCGGGCTCACAGGAGCGGAGAGAAGCAGAGTGATCCAGAGATGAAGAGCCGGAGAAAGTCAATTGTTTAACTCTTTACCATCTCGGGAAGCTTCATCCTGTTGTGGATGACGTACGTTGTAGATTTCCTGTATGTGAAAATTACAAAGGAACCTTATTTCACAGGTTCCAATTTCAATGGCCCCAAATTCATTCGCCAAGAAATTGGAAACATGCTTCAGCTCCTGAGCTGCTGCACCAACACGTGTATTTATGCAGTGACCCAGAGAAAATTTAGAGAGGAGCTGAAGAATGCAGCAAAATATCCTTGGAATCTAATTGTGAAGTTAGTAAACTAGGAAAGTCACAGGCTTGAGTTTCGGATACTCGTCAAAATGTATATTTTTATCTCTGCGTTTTTCTCCCTGACATGTGGGGTGAAATTGCTCTTGCACAGCCGTGTAAAACGGGCTCTAAACAACCTGCCACCAGTTTGCATCCTGTTTCACTGACGTGTCAAGTGAAGAAAATCGGACTGGATGTAAAATCCACAGCCGGTTCGTGATCGCCAGGCTTGTATGACCAGTCCCTCCAATCCTGTCCCGCCCACCTTTAGAGATTTCTCCTTAAGAACATAAGAAATGGGAGTAGGGAGGGCCAAATAATTCCTCCAGCCTGCCCTTCATTTAATACAATCGTGACCGAACTTCTATATCAAAGCCACGATTCTGCTCCATCCCTTTATCCACTGATTCCCTTAGTGCCCCAAAACCCATCAGTCTCAACTTTGAATATGCTCAGTAACTGAATGCCCACAGTGCGCTATCATAGAGAGTCCAAAAATTGGCGACTCTTAAATTTCTCATCATCCAATTTCCACATTCCTTATCCTGAAACTATGACCCTTAGTTACACACTATCTACATGAAGAAACATGTTCTCGGTGTCTGCTTGTCAAGTTCCCAAAGAAATTGAAACATTTCAATGAGATCACTTCTGATGCTCCAAAACTCTGAGACTAGAGGCCCATTCCACTCAATCTTCACCCTGTCTCTCTGACACAAAACTGCTCTGTCCCAGTTCCTTCCTCTGGATACCGAAGGATAGCGTAAAGTGACCTGGTGGATTTGCAGGTCAGTAAAGTTCACAAATGAACTCCTGAAAGTGCAATACATTACTTGGTGATGCACATTTACATGGGCTATTAAAGTATTTAAAACGAATTTGCTAACAGCTGTAAGGAACCATTTACACACCAATGTTAAGCCTTCAAGAAGGAAATTCACCATCGGCAGATCTGTCTTCCTGTGAATATTCCAAGTTCTCTTTACGGGAACATATTTGCCCTGTACTCCCGCTATTCCCACCTTGGATGTCTCCCACTGCTCTGACACAGTTTTCCCTGCTCGTAGCTGCTTCCAGTCCACTTGGGCGAAAACGTATCTCATCTTTGTAAAGTTAGCCTTTCTCCAGTTTCGAACTTTTATTCCCGGCCCAACCTTATACGTTTCCATATATATCCTAAATCTAACTGAGCTATGATCATTATCCCCAAAATGCTCCCCTAATGATTAGCTTTCCGCCTTCCCGGGCTCATTTAAGAACATTAGCTCCAGAACTGCCTCCTTTCCTTGTTAGGTTTTTTACACACTGGCTAAAAAATGTTCCCCTGGATGCAACTTAAGAATTTTGCTCCCTCCCTAACTTGCACACCAAAACACTCCCAGTTAAAATTTGGGTAGTAAATATCCTCTACTATTGCTGCCTTATTATTCTTATACTGCTCTGAAATTTGATTAAATATTTAATCCTCTATCTCTCCCTAACTGTTTGGGGGCCTATAGTACACACCCAACAGCGTGTTTGCCCCTTTTGTGTTTTTTTAATTTTACCCAGATGGCCTCATTTGATGATCCTTCCAGGATATTATCCCTCCTCACTGCTATAATTGATTTCTTGATCAGTATTGCGACCCGCCATCCTCTATTATCCCTCTCTCGATCTCGTCTGAATACCCGAGATCCAAGAATGTTGAGCTGCCAATCCTGCCCTTCTTTTAGCCAAGTCTCGGTCATAACTATGAAATCGTACTCCCACGTACCCATCTGTGCCCTCAGCTCGTCTGTCTTATTCATCAGGCTCCCTGCATTAAAATATATTCCATTTAGCCTTGCTAAACTCTCTTCTTTCTTATCTAGCCTATGATCTCTCTGCCTTCCAGACTCACTTACTAGCGTTTTAACTTCTAATTCCATCTCAGCTTCTCGCCCCGTTGAACTACGTTTCAGGATCCCATCACCCAGCCAATTTAGTTTAAGTCCAATTCAATTTAAATCCATTCATCGCTACTTTGAGAGTCACAGGGACATTCCTGAAAGATCACAATAAAACACAACACTCAACAAGAAGAGGTCAGGAACACTTCCAGAATTATATTAGATGATTTCAGTTCGCATTTATAATATAACCGACCTTTATAAGTTTATTTACTTCAATTTACATAATGTATTTTACTGCAGTTTCTGTTCCTGACTGTAATATTGAGCAACCCTTCCCCACCTCCCCTGTCAGTGTCCTGCATCCTTTGGCCGTGGCCTGTTCACGGACTTCATTTAGAACCATAGAACTATAGGAAAATTACAGCACAGAAGGAGGACATTCGGCCCATCTTGTCCATTCCAGCCCGAGGACACCCAGGTGCCCTTTCTAATCCTACCTCCCTGCACCCAGCCCATAACCCTGCACTAAAGGTGCAGATCCAGGTACTTTTAAAAAGAGTTTAGAGTTTCTGCCTCTACCACCAACTTGGGCAGCGAATTCCAGACACCCACTACCCTCTGCGTAAAAAAAGTTCTTCCTCATGTCCCCCCTACACCTTCTGCCACTTATCTTGAATATATGTTCCCTGGTTCTAGTATTCTCCACCAAGGGAAACAATTTTAGCCTATCCACTCTATCTATTCCCCTCATAATTTTGTACACCTCAATCAAGTCACCTCTCAGCCTTCTTTGTTCTAAGGAAAATAACCCCAACCTATCCAATCTCTCCTCGTAGCTACACTTTTCTAACCCTGGCAACATTCTTGTAAACCTCCTCTGCACTCTCTCCAGAGCTACTATGTGCTTCCTGTAATGTGGTGACCGGAACTGCACACAATACTCCAGTTGTGGCCTCATCAGTTTTTTATACAATTCCAACATTATATCTTTACTTTTATATTCTATACCTCTGCCAATGAAGGAGAGCATTCCATATGCCTTCTTTACAACCTTGTCTACTTGAACTGCTGCCTTCAGGGACCTGTGTGCTTGTACGCCAATATCTCTTACTTCATCTACCCCTCTTAGTATATTCTGATATAAGCAAGGTGTGTTGCTGAGGCAGAGAGTATTTATACAAAATGAACAGATTTCACAAGATAGTGCCTGTGATCTTTAAAGCAAACCCCAGATATAGATGATCTTTAGAATATTTCCTTAATGCTGGAATGTTTTCTGTCACAATTAACAATCCAGAGTTTGCTGGCGACAACGAACAGACCAGGATTACACCCCCCCTCCCGCCCCCCTCCCCCCAGCCCCGTCTCCACAAGTGCAGCCATTCCCCTATTAGGCCACTGACTGTAGTCCGTCTCGCGGTGTTTCCAGTCAGTGTCAGTCAGCTCACGACCGATGGATCTCCCAGGCCCACGGAGACACAAGGAAGTGAAGAGAGAGCATCCTGAGACACGACAGCAAATTATTGGGTGTGGGGATTAGAACGCGTGTCTTCGAATCTGATTCTGTGGTGGTCTCTAGGTCGAATCGGATTCTACAGTTTGTTTTCTCGGCCGCTCCTGGAAACAGTTGATGACAGTTTGATCCGAGGTTAATTTGGTTTCCTCTCGGTATGTGTTTGAGCGGCTGACAGCGTCGGTGCGCCTTGCAGCTGCGATTCCACACCAGCCCTAACAGACTGGAACTCCTTCCCACAGCCTAAAGGCAGTTTTTGTACAGGGGTGAGACTGTTTTCCATCACCGTGAGTCTAAGAGCGCAGTAATACATGGCAGCGTCAGTCAGCCGCAGACCCGAGATGGTCAAGCTGGTGAATTTGCTCGCGGTTTGGAGCTTGACTGAGAAACGGCTTTTGGCAAAATCAGCTTTATTTTCAGCACCGGCCGAATGTTTCCACAATATAAACTCGGGCTGCGAATCTGGGTGTTTCCGGTGCCAGTATAAATAATAGCCGCTCGTTGTAGTGTCATAGGTACAGCTTAAAGTCACCGCATCTCCTTCTGTCTTTACACCTGAGGACAGCAGCTGAGTGGCAGAATCTCCATGACTCAGATCTGAAAAACATGTTCAAGCTGAAAAAGATCAGGTCGACGACTGTTTAAAATTCACGTTTAAATAATTCTTGAAAATTGAGAGAAAATATAAAATATGTGTGATCCACAATTACCTGTCAGAAATGCTCCCCAAACAACCCAGATGCTGAGTAGCCGCATTGTCGCTGTCCGCTCTGTAAAAGGGGAATTGGTTATTTGAAGACACCCGTTCTAAACCCCACCCTCAATAATCTGCTGTCGTGTCTCAGGATGTTCTCACCTCACTACCTGTGTCCCCAGTGGTGAGGTCTGGACGCCAGTTGGTGAGCTGGCTCCCAATGCATTGAAACATCCCGAGCTGGGCTATATTCAGTGTTCTTATAGGCGAAATGGTTTCGCAGTTAGACACGTGAGACAGGAGACTGAAACCCTTGTTTAGTTACTGTAACCGGGAGTATAGGATTGCTGATTGTGTTTGTTATCCTGACGTGAATTCTTCAGCTCCAGTTCCAGTAGTCTTACCAACAGGACACAGGTAACCGTTACTCCAGTGACGTTTCCCTCCTCAATCAGTAAAATAGTGAACTAACAATCATTTCGCATTTTTCCAGAGTGGTTTTTAGATCCGTCATTTTGAAAGGATGATATCTGCTGTTACTGAACATACAACTGAGTAAAATAAATAATAAACTCTGGCTGTAATTTCATCAATTTTATCAGAACTGCCCTCTTCTTTAAAGTTTGCATTTAAAATTCTGTTTCAGTTTGTTCTATTCAATTCTGACATTCGTTGTGTTCGTGATGATTAGTCTAAGCATCCATAACCTACAGGATTAGAATTTGTGACGAGAGAGTATTTGGGGTCCGGCGCATCTGTGTTTTTTTTTTGCAATTTGCCTCTCATCAGTTTAAAGTGGGTGGGAACAGAGCGCAGCGAGCGGGTTCAAAGCCTCCAGAGTGAGCGGGTTTTCATCAACAGGAACACAACACCAGCAGGACTGTTTTTACAACTTTAGCAGGGTTAAAAAAAAAGCAGTGGAGCAGAAAAAGAAATAAACCACAGACGTTTTTAGTTTGTCTTGTGCTCCTTTAACATCCATTTCCACCATTGGTGCAGTTAGAATTATCGCGATCTGACGCCCTCTTTTGGGCAATCTGAGAAATTTTCAGGCGCCGCTCATCAGGTTGCAAGAGATTCTGTGTTTCAGCACTGACCTGATGTGACAATTCATTTTTGTAGGTTGTTCGTTTGAGTGGTCCTGACTTAATATTCTGAGCAGAAGCAAAGGTTTTATATAATTAAACTAAAGGCTGCAACAAGAAAGGGGGAAGTGTTATGAGTAAAAAGTGAAGACAGGCGATGAAAGGCAAGGGAAAGGCAAAATACATTAAAAGGCAGAAGGCCAGTTCAGGTTCGACAGGTGTATCTGTAAATTTTATTTTTATTATAGATGTGAGCTGTTGAAATAATTTTACAAGTGGAACTCGCCTGTTCTTGTTCAGTGTTGTGTTTCATTTCAGTTTTTAAAAATCCCTGTGAATCTCACGTGGTGGCTGATTTAGTGCATCCGTTTTATTGGTGCGGCAGCGCCCTCTAGTGACTCTAACTGGACCCCGCCCCCCCCCCCCCCCCCCCCCCCCCCGCCCCCAGTGTGGGTTTTTGTGCAGTATCCGCTGTACCTCTGCAGCATTGTGGGGCTCATGGCACAGAAATACATGGCGGTGTCGGAGAACAGGGCATTGCTAGTCGTTAACTCAGTAGTTTTGGCAGCTTTACTAAACGTAGAAGAGAATCGGTCTGTAAAGTTTGGCTTCCGCTTTACTATCCCCCCACAGAGGTAAAATACAAACTGTGGGGGCTGCCCGGGCTGCTGACTGTAACACTGGGCTAGGATCGCTTGTTTTCAAGGTGCAGTTTATGGCGTCATTGCCTTCCTCTTTAACCGTCATTTCAGGTACTGACTGCTCCACTGAATCGTCATGACTCCATGCTAACATAGGCAATGACGATATTTAACGTTGCATCATCCGGACAAGCATTTTGCCATAAATAATGCTTGCGATACGGCAGCCAGGGGGAGAATGAATTTGTGCTGGGAAATATACTTACTGAGAAGTGATATAATAACGAGTGGACTGAGATAATCCCACATGATGCTCCCTGCGTCTGTTACTCTGTTCTCCGCGAATCCTCTGTCAGGGTAGAAATGGAAGTCTCTTCCCCACTGGACTCCTGATCCAACCAATGTCAAACAGGGAAAAGCGGCAATAATCTCTCCAATGAAACAGGGCAGACAAGGCAGGTCAGTGCGAGAACAAGCAAAGAGAAGTTGTGGGCGGGCTAATGCAGCCAGTGTTGTCACACGTAGGATTTATTTACAAGGAACTGAACTCAATAATATTCACACCATCGAAAATTGTATAACTTTTCTTCTCTGTAAGAACTGTAGCTTAATCTTCATTCCATATTGCTGGACAGCAGGCTCGCAAAAGCAGTGTCAGAGTTAATTAATTATTTAATAGTAGGCGTAATCTTCATCAGCGATGCGGATTGAAACCAGGGCCGAATACATGAGCAACAGGATTCGGAGTGGTTCTGAATTAATGTATAAGATAGTAGAAAAAGCTTTTAAACGTTTATATTAATGAGGGAAAAAGGAAATGTACGCAATTTTCAGAAAAGACTGAAGATACGAATGGTAAGAAACATTTAGGAAGGGAAAGGTGTCGAAAACCAAAAAGGAGAAATAAGGCATCACAGACCGATTTCTCAACCTCATATCTATTAAAAATACAAGGTGCAATCACAAACCAATATGACTGTGCAAGTGGACCTCACCTGCTGCTGCTATTGAGTCCTGTGTTTTGTTGCAATTTTCAGAATCTCCCTGTCACTCTCACTGTGGAAACTAAATTACCGGTGTGTGCGCGCCCTCTGGTGAGCATTGACTGGAACTGCTAGTGAGGGTTTTTGTACGGGATCCGCTATATTTCTGAAGCAGTGTGGGCTCCATGGCACAGAAATACACGGCGCTGTCGGGGGTCAATGTGTTACTGATCGTTAGCTCGGTAATCTTGTTATTTTTATTAAACGTGGAAGAAAACCGCTCATTGAGGTCGTTGTCCCTTTGCACACTCTGGCTAATAAGACGAAACATGTACTTTGGAGGTTTCCCGGGGCGCTGTCTGTACCAGTACACATAAGGGTTAGAATCACTTGTTGTGAAGGTGCAAGTTAGTGTGACATTACTTTCCTCTTCAGCAGTTATTTCGGAAACCGGCTGCTCCACTGTGCCTTGATGAATCCATTCGAACAGAAATAATAATAAAAACGACAATCAGTATCAGCCCCATGTTAATCAACATTATCGTCATCAACACCATCATTATTATTTTACCAACAATAACATCTGGGTTCTTGCAGTCAGGAGGAGAATGGAGTTTTACTGGGAAGGAAATACTTACTGAGAAGTGACATAATGATGGGGATAGGAGCAAGACTGTTCCCCATGATGCTTCCTGAGTCAGTAACTCTGCAGTGCGAGAAGTCCCCTGTCGGAGCAGAAATACAGATCCCCGTCCCACTACACTGCTGATCCAGCCAATGACAGGAATGGACCAGCAGCAGCAACCTCTCCAATAGCACAATCAGGTCAGAGCGAAAGCAGAAAACGGAAGCTGTGGGCGGTGATACTGTAGACTCAAAACTGAGCGAAATGTGCGGTGATTCTCAGCTGCACTCGGAACTCATGGAGCAGAAATAGTGACGGTTGAGACTCCAGAAGTCCCTGACCATCCTGCACCTGCTCACTGTTCAAGTGACTGAGAAAAAATAGTGGGAGGGACAGGAAGAGACTCGAACCATGGAATCTTAGAGCAAGCAACGGCTGATGGAAACCTGCGTCCTTGGATGTAGAGTATGTTGTGCGAGTTGGACCTGCTTTCGGCTAGACAGCTGAAGAAGAGGATTTATGGAGAACAATCCCGGTTTCTCTGAGCCCTCACCCATGGCACTATTCTGATGTATCGCTTTCACACTTTCTCCAAAGGCCTTACATTCTTTTCTAATTTGTGATGCCCAGGATTGACACTGCAATGGGGCGCCCCTGGCAAAGCCAGAATTTGCTGCCCAAGCCTAACTGTCCTCAAACTGCATATTTCGGAGTCAACCACATTGCTGTGAGTCTGGAGTCACATGTAGGCCAGACCAGTTAAGGATGGCAAATTTCCTTCCCTACATTCCTTACAACAACGGATGATATTTTCATTATCACCATTACTGAGATTGTTCTTATATTCCAGATTAATTAATTGAATTTAAATTCCAGCCGCCGCCATGGTGGGACTTGAACCCATGTCCCCACAGCATTTTCCTGGGCCTCTGAATTGTTAGTCCAGTGATATTATTAATACTCCACCATGTCCCTACATTTGTCATCACTTTCTGGCATTAGCATGAGAAACAATACTGACAGTGTTTAATCAGGCCCAAATTAGACTTCTGAGAGACATTGTCTGACATTCGCGCTTTAACATGTAAAGCAAGAAATCCAAAATCTAGTCAATGACCCCATTCTAAACCGGATTGAACAGAATTGACCAGCAGAGGGCGCCAAGGGCATCACCAATTCACGTGTCACGAACGGTAAAGCCAATAGGGATGGTTTCCTGAGTGAGGTCACAATGGGCCTGGCCCCCTGCAGTATGTGTGTGGAACAATGAGCTGAACAGATTGCGGGTAAGGGAACTCATTCTCAACCTCTGACTCATTCCATTCACATTCACTGACAGAGATTCAATCAGACGTGTTTCTGATAATACTAGCCGCTGTCTGGGACAGTAAGCACTCAATTATGGTAATCAAGGCACGTTAGCAGATTGATGCAATTGCAGCTTGTACAGGAGTTTAATGCTGTTAGCGATTCTATATATGCATATTATGGATAGTTGGGAGGTGGGAATTAATACAAATTCACACAGCTAGACACAGAATTAGATCGATCCTGTTTAACCTCCTGCTCTTTTGTTCCTCTTTCCATCACAGACGGACAACGTGCAGATCCAGTAACACAATCTCCAGTGGCAATAAACGTGTCAGAAGGGGTTTGGTGAAGTGATATTGCGAATACAAAACCATGGATATATACCCTAGCATCGGCACAAAAAAAAAGCCTCCCAGCTGGATCATTAGCAAAGCAACAACACTAAAGTGATTCGAAATCTCAGGACGATATCTGGTGGCTGCTGACAAGTCTAAACAGTCCGGTTACCTCAATATAAACGGCCTGAGTGTGGTGGGCGGGCCGGTCAATTACTGTGCAGTGAGGCGCAGCGTCAGTTAAGAGCCAAGACCCCGTACAAAAACCTGAGTGAGTGTTCCAGGCTCTATTCAGTGCTCTTTGGCTCTTTCACGTGCGGGAATCCTGACCCCAAGCCAACGGATGTCAAATATTGGCAGGTTGGCTTTTCAAGCAGCTTTATGGCTGTTGTTGCCCTTGTCCACATCAAAGGGAACCGGTCTGGGAAATCTTGAGCCATTTATTTATGTCCACAGCTCTCTCTCCTCGGTAAGTGTCTCGAAGTTCACCCAAATATCGATATGTGAACAGAGGTAGAGAAAGCTTTCGGATGTACAGCAACTAAAGCCTAACATTACGAACCTGTCTTCCAGACCTCGAACTCAGACAAACCTGGGGAGATTCTCCGCCACTCGTTCCTGTAACAAAATACAGAATTTGTCAAAGTCGGGGACTGGATGTAACACATGAAATATGCAATGTTTGATCTTCCACTGTATTCCTCTATACAACCAGGGAGGTCTAGATTTGGCAGTACCACTCATATTTTTGTAGGGGACATGTCTACTTTGTACAATTAGCATCTCGCTTTTTCGTGCTTCCCACTAGTTTTCCACTGTTTTATTCTCCAGCAGTACTTTCCTGTCCACCTCAGCCAAGTCCCTTCTCATTTCTGCAAAATTTGTCTCTCCCCAGTACAAGACTTTTACTCCTGCCTTATCTCTGTCCTTTTCCATGGTAATGTTAAATCTAATTGAATTGTGATCACTGTCCCCGATATGGTCGCCAACTGTCATTTCACCCACTTGCCCTTCTTCGTTCCCGAAGACTAGATCTAGAATTGCATCTCCACTCGTTGGGTTTGTCGCTAGTTGGTTGAAAACATTTTCCTGGACACACTGATGATTTTTTTCTCCCTCAGTACCCCTTATAATGTTTGAATCCCACTTGATATTAGTATAGCTAAATCTCCTACTATTATTGCCCTCTTGTTCTTACAAGCAAAAGGTTGCCTACATCTTTGTTCTTCTGTCTCCCTTTCACTATTTGGGCGTTTGTAGTATACTCCCAGTAGTGTGACTGCCTCTTTTTTATTTCTGAGCTCAATTCATAAAGCCTCGTTTGTTGACCCATTTAGTATATCATCCCTTCTCAAAACTGGAATTGATTCTTTAACCATTAGTGCTACTCCTCCCCCCCACCCCACCCCCTCCTATTTTATCTCTTACTCTATCGTGTCTGAAGACTCTATAACCAGGGATATTAAGCTGCCTGTTTAGTCCCTCCTTTAGCCAGGTCTTCATTATAGCAATGACTTCCTGCTGCCATGTGTCTACCTGTGCCCTTAACTCATCTACCTTGTTTTTAATACTCTTTGCATTGAAGTATAAACAGTTTAACCCCGTCAATTTCCCTTGCTGGACACTTTTTAAGCTTTGCTTCTCCTGTAACTCCACGTCTATCACAACGTCCCGAGCTAATGTTCTACCTCCATTTTCCTTATCTGAATCTGACCTATCTGATCCTACTCCTGGGATCCCATCCCCCTGCCACACTAGTTTAAGCACTCTCCAACTGAACTAGCAAAAGTTACCGCAAGGACACTGATCCCAGCTCTGCCTGGGTGCAGCCCGTCCGGTTTGTACAGGTCCCACCTTCCCCCGAACAGGTTCCAGTACCTCAAGAATCTTAATCCCTCCCGGCTACACCATCTCTCCAGCCACGTGGTCATTTGGTCTATCCTCTTACTCCTGCTCTCGCTAGCATGCGGAACTGGGTGTAATCCTGAGATTACTACGTTTGAGCTCCTGCATTTTAATTTCTCTCCTAACTCCCTGTACTGAACTTGCAGGTCCTCATCCCTAAGTTTACCTACGTCGTTGGTACCAATGTGTACCACGACCACTGGCTGCTTACCTTCCCTCCCCAGAATGTGCTGCAGCTGCTCCATGGCATCCTGGACCCTGGCACCAGGGAGGCAACATACCATCCGTGATTCACGTTTACGGTCACAGAAGCGTCTGTTTGTGCCCCTAACTAGTGAATCCCCTATCACTATACCCCTGCCACTTGTTTTCCTCCCGCCCCTCTGAGCAGCAGAGCCACCCACGGTGCCGTGAAGTTGGCTGTTGCTGCTTTCCCCTGAGAGGCCATTCCCTGCCCCCACCCCCTCCCTCAACAGTATCCAAAGCGTTATATCTGTTAGAGAGGGGGATAACCACAGGGGACTCCTGCACTCCCTTCCTGAGTCTTTTACTGTTCCTGATGGTCACCCAGTCCCTTTCTGCCTGTGTAATCTTCACCTGCGGTGTGACCACCTCGCTAAACGTGCCATCCATGACTTGCTCAGCATCGCGGATGCTCCTCAATGTGTCCACCCGCAGCTCCAGCTCCGAAATCCGGTTAGCTAGAAGCTGCATTTGGACACACCTTCCGCACACATGGTCAACAGGGACGCTGGAAACGTCCCTCATTTCCCACATCCTGCAGGAGGAGCATATCACGGGTCTGTGTTCTCCTGCCATATTGCAGGAAGGTAGATATGAAGTAGCTGGACCATGATCTTAATGAATGGCGGAGCAGGACCAAATGAAGGACCAACTAATCCACTCCAGCTTCTACTTCTTATTCTCTTCTATTCCTCAGTCCAGTTTGTTGTTGTCAGAACAATTTCCACTGATTTCATATTCCTCGCTCTGATGTCATGGATTGTAGAACAAAGAAATTGTGAGCTGATTGGATAGAATGTAGGACAAATGAGCTCTGGGCTGATTGGGTGTCACCTGTTGGCTCTGTCAGGAATCAACCAATCCTTAGCGAGGCCGGGATATTGCTCAACATCTTATCAACTCCTAATTAAAACACTTCAGCCTGCGTCTCACCTTTACCTATCTCCCTCTGTAGAGTCTCTCAATATTATTCTGCTCAGTCTCAGTTTTACCTGTTACTGATTTTTATAGTTGCCTCAAAGTGTACAGGTGCAAGCCTGATTTACGAAGAGAGAGAGAGAGAAAGAGAGAGAGAGAGTGTGTGTGTGCGCGTGTGTGTGTGTGTGTTTGTGTATGTGTATGTGCTAGTGTATGTGTTTGTGTATGCGTATGTGTTATTGTCTGTGTATGTGCTTGTGAGTGTGTGTGTGTGTGCAGGGGGAGGGGGTGGCGGGGAGAGGCGCAGCGGGATTTACTCATTTGCGGAACGCCGTCTATCAAATATTTAAACATTGAGATTAGGCAGGCAGTGAGCTGATGCACAGTTGTGCCTCAATCAGCCACATGACCGGGGAAATATGCTCAGATTTTAACCATGGAGACCAGGCAGTGAAAGTGCTGATCCACTGAGCGATGTCTAAATCACCTCCACGGCGAAAAACCTTAGATCCCCAACCGTTAATTCCAGGCAGCCACTGAGTTTATGCAGAGAATGGGCTACACTCACCTGAGCAGGTACATTGCTCAGATTCTCCACACGGAGGATATACAGGGGTAGGAAAACGTACCTTTCGGCTTTCAGTAACTTACACTGGGAAGTCAGTACACCTTTCATTCTGTCAAACTCTTCGTGCTGTTGCATCATTTTTACCTGCTGTTTGTTTTTTTCTGTTCTCTGTTTGGACTTTTTAAACCTATATTTATTCCCATCTGTTCTACATTTAATCCGACAGTTTGCCACCTGCACCCCATCCTCTTCAATCCCATGAAATTCCTTCCGTCCCGCCTTCAACAACCCCTCACCACTCCCCTACTCCCCCTCCCCATTGCCACATTCCCTGGTTACGCCTTGCAGCCTGTTTTCCATAATGTGCTCTCGGCAGCTTTGAAGAACGTTTGAGTCTGAGCAGCCTCTTCCCCCTAGCTAAACTGACCATCAAGCCCTGATTTGGAGGAAATAAAAATTCGACCAGAAGCAGGGACTGTTTAACCGGCAGATAGATTCTCTCTCTAATAAATCTGTCGGTTGAAAGGATTCCGCAATTTGTCCTCTCGGCCGCCAGTGGAAACAGTTGGGTGACAGTTTGATCTGAGGTTAGTGAGGTTTCCCCTCTCTGTGTGTCTGAGCAACTGCCAGCGCGCTACATATTGTGGCTGCAACTCGTTGCGATTCTCAACACAAACTGCAACAGACTGCAGCTCCCAACTAAAGCCCAAAAGCAGTTTTTGAACGGGGGTCAGGCTGCTTTCCATCACTGTGAGTCTGAGAGCGCAGTAATACACGGCAGCGTCAGTCAGCTGCAGGCCCGAGATGGTTAAACTGGTTAATTTATTCGAGGCCTGGAGGTCTGCAGAGAAACGGATTCCAAAACCTTCTCCTCTCTGTTCCTGAGTATTCCAGGACCGTTTTCATATAATAAACTGGAAACCCTTCTGTGGTTGCTGACGGTACCAATATAAAACGTAGCTGCTTGCTGCAGTGCTGTAGATACATCGTATAGTCACCTCTTCACCTTCTCTCCCGTTCTCATGCGCCTGCGGCTGAGTAACAGAATCTCCATCACTTGGATCTGCAACACGTGTTCAAGAAGGAGGCAAAACTTAGTGTTTAACGCATTCCTGAAATCATATTAACACTTTACATTTAACCCGAAATGATTGGAGTCATGGAATAAAAACACAAAAGCTGGAAATACTCATCAGGTCAGGAAGCATCCCTGGAGAGAGCAGCGATAACGTTTCAGGTCGAGTTAAAATTTCATCAGATTGGAGTCACCCTTACCGACAAGAAACACCCCGAACACAATCCAGGCGCTGAATATCTGCATGGCCGCTGCAGAGACCGAAACTGTCGCTCCTTTAAAAGCCCAAACACGGACCGGAACAGGATCTGTTCTTAACGTCATTTTCTGGTCTCAATGTTCCCGCCCAATGAAACAATCTCCAATCTGCCCGTCACGTATTGAGATAAGATTGAAATGAGGTTCAGGGATCATCTGAAGCTTTCTGACCAACAGTGTTAAGTATCTGAGGGCGCAGTCAATCTCTCAGTGAGTAGCCTCTGGTGTGAGGGAAGAAGCAGCATTACTGATGTTTGCGGATTTATTTCATCGGCTCCACTTGGGCATATTGAGTGCTGTATATTTTTATGCCGACGTGTAACGGCTCACCAAGGACGTTAACATCATTGTCATGTGGGTTCCCTCTTCACCCTGAACTATCGCCCTGTAGGTTAGATTGTTTATCGTCGTTATTGGTAATAAACAATAAACGGATTCTACTGGAACGAATTTGCGATGATACTGCCACACCTTTCAGTGAATGTTTCCATAGAGAGATCAGAGGGAATTTTCTCAATGTGCTTCCCCAGCAGAAATGAATCCAATCTGACCCCCATCAGTCTGATTAAAATCTGAGAATAGAGTCACAGAATGGTTACAACACAGGAGGAGGCAATTCGAACTCATGTTAGTGTCGGATCTCTGAACGTGCAGCTCACCTAGAACCACTCACCCGCCTTTTCCCCTTAGCCCTGCACTTTCGTTTTTGCTTCAGGTAATTATACAATTCCTGTGTTGAAACTGCCTCGACCACGCTCTCAGGCAGTGCATTCCACATCCTCGCCATTAGCTGTGTACAAACGCTTTACCACGTATCGCCGTTCCTTCCTTTGACAGTCACGTTAAACCCATTTCCTTTGGTTGCCCATGCGTCCGCCAAGAGGAACAGTTTCTCTCTCTCTATTCTTTCCACACCCATTGGCATTTTTAATACCGTTATCAAATGTTCTCTTAATATTCACCTCCAAGGAGAGAAGGCGCAGATTCTCCAACTTATACATGTAACTGACGTTCCTCTTCCCTGGAACAAGTCTCGTGATTTTTTTATGTACTTGCTCCAGTGCCTTCACATCCTTCCTAAAGTGTACTTCCCAGAAATGGCCGCCACATTTCAGCCTAAACAGTGCTTTCCACAGGTTTTCATAAATTTCAGGTTTTTTTGCAATTAATGTCCCTATTTATGAATCCGAGTATTAGGCATGCTTGCCGTGCCAGCGTTAATTATTTCTGCTGATATACCTCGAAACTCCTCTATTCCTGCATGTTCTTTAGAATTGCACACTTTATTTTATGTTGTGTGTCATCGTTCTTCGTAGCAAGACGAATAAGTTCACAATCTTCTGGATATAATGCAATATGCCACCTCTCCACTCTTTCCAACAGCGTGTCCATGTCTGCATATTTTGGAGGGGGCATAGATATCGATATAGAAATATCAAGAAAGGAATGGACCTGACACCGATCCATGGATACTCCCACATATACCTTGCGCCATCGCAACTAGGCTCTTTTTCTTGTCACTCAGAAAACTTTACCAAATGCCTTTCGGAATCAATGTACATCTCATCAACCCTCCCTCTTACCTCGTCAAATCACACAAGGAGGTTAGTTAAACACGATTTACCCTTAACAAATCCCTGATGGTTTTCACTAATTAACCCACATCTGTCCAAGTGAATGTTTAATGACCACAGCCGGTGTTAATCGCTGAACAAACCAAACCCCAGAGGGAAACTTATCTTGTGGGCCATAATCTTTTTTGTATTCTGAAAACCAGAATATGATGCACTGATATCAATAGTAAGAACTTCAGCAACACTTTTGAGATTTTAAACATTTAAAGTAAATGTTTTATTAGCAAGAATAAAATAAAATTTAAACGCACAGGGTTACGGTTGCACAACTGAACTTAGTCTCACAAAACATTCCCCCAAACAGAACTCTGAGAAAGTGTTCTTGAGATACCACCCTCTGCAGCTGCAGCCTTGGAGGGTAACTTGGAGTTGATGTTGTCCCCATTCGCCTGCTGTACTTCTCCTTCTAGGCCGCCAAGTGTCGCGGGTTTGGAAGGTGCTGTGGAAGTGGACTTGGCGAGTTGCTGCAGTGCACGTTGTAGATGCTACACACTGCTGCCACAGTGCTTCATTAGGCCAAGGAGTGAATTTTTAAAGTGGCGAATGGAGTGTGCGAATCAAGCGGGCTGTTTTGTCCTCGCTGGTGTCGAGCCTCTGGAGTGTTGTTGGAGCTGCACTCATCCCGGTAACTGGAGAGTATTCCAACACACACCTCACTGTGCCTTGTAGTTATTGGACAGGATTTGGGGAGTCAGGAGGCATGTTTCTCTATGCAGAATTCCCAGCCTCCGACCTGAGCTTGTAGCCACAGTGCTTTTAAAGGTGAATCCAGTTAAGTTTCTGGTTAATGGTAATTGCCAGGAGGTCGATGGTGGCGGATTCAGAGATGAGAAGGCTGTTGTCCTGGAATGGTAGACTTTTAGAATCTCTCTTCTCCGGAATGATGATTGCCTGACACTTTGGTGGAGCGGATGTTATTTGCCACTTACCAACCAATATTTCCCAGGTCTTGCTGAATGCCGAACTGACTGCTTCAGTTTCTGAAAAGTCTCGACAATTTCAGAACATTGTGGAATCATCCGCACTTCGAGCCCCATGAAGGACGGAAGGTCATGACTGAAGGAATTGAATGTATTTGGGCCTCGGGCGCCACCTTGAGGAAATCCTGCACCCAAGTCCCGGGGTAGACATGATTTATCTCCAACAACCACAACTATCTTCCTCTGAGCCGGGTATGACTTCAACCAGTGAAGGGTTTTCACCATGCTTCCCACCGACTTCCAGTTTGCTCTGTGATGCCAAACGTGATAAAAATTTTACTATAATGTCAAGGGAAGTCGCTCTCACCTCACCTCTGGAAATGAGCTCTTTTGTCTTTGTGTGGACTAGGACTAGTGAGATATGGAGCCAAGTGGCGCTGACAGATCCCAAACAGAGCATTAATGAGCAGGCTATTGTAAAGTGAGTGATCATTGTCGTACTGTCGACGACACTTTCTATTACTTTCCTGATGATTTTGTAGACTGGTGAGGCAGTAATTGACTGGATCGAATTTTCCTGTTTTTATTTGTGGACTGGATGTATCCTGCAATTTTCTGCATTTCTGGGTAGTAGACAGCGTATTATCTAATAAATTATAGGAACAGGAACGGGCCATTTCGCTCTTCCAAACCGTTCCCGCATGCCTGACGTCAACCTGAACTCCACCCACAATGCCCCCGCCTCATATTCCTTACTTTCCTTTGTACCCAAATATCTATCGACATCTCTGTTGAATGTGCTTAACGACTGAGTATACAGAGCTCTCTGAGGTGGGGAATTCCAAAGATTCGCAACCCTTTAAGTGAAGAAATCCCTCTCATAATGGTCCACCCGTTATTCTGAGACTGGGAGCACGCGTTCTAAATTCTGCAGCCAGGGGAAGCGTTTTCCCAGGAACTGTCCCTTTAAGCGCCTTAAGGACTTTATGTTTCAATTAGATGACTCCTCATTCTTCTGAACTCTCTGGAATAATGGCCTCACCTACTCAACTTGTCCTCACAGGTCAATACCCTCATCCCAGGAACCAGTTAAAGGAACAAAAGCAAAAAGTGCTGAAAAAATCCAGCAGGTCTGACAGCATCTGTGGAGAGAAAGGTAGAGTTAACGTTTCGAGTCCGTATGACTCTTTTTCAGAGCCTTTACCAGTTTAGGGAATATTCGTTGTGTTCTATCTCGGGAAAGTGCACCCTACCATTTTCAAGAGCACTAAAACTGCAAACATTACTCAATATATGCAATTAATAGAGGTACAAGGAACATAGGGAGAAAGCAGAAAAACAAAATGAAGGTTCAATTGAAAAAAAGTGGGGGATTGTAAGCAATTGAATGACAGGATGACCCGGTCAATGTCCCTGTGCAGGAGTAACAGAACCCCTCTGAAGAAGGGTCACATGGACACACAACG
The DNA here is from genome assembly GCF_964194155.1 of Cetorhinus maximus. NCBI lineage: Eukaryota > Metazoa > Chordata > Chondrichthyes > Lamniformes > Cetorhinidae > Cetorhinus > Cetorhinus maximus. The sequence goes on along the minus strand of NW_027596270.1, from coordinate 64,610 downwards.
TTAACTCTGTTTCTCTCCCCACAGATGCTGCCAGATCTGCTGAGTTTTTCCAGCATCTTCTGTTTTGTGTCAGATTTCCAGCATCCGCGGTATTTTGCTTTTATTTGATGATAGTAACACACCAGTGTTTGTCTGTATTCCATAGGCAACTGGGAATCCCCAGGCAGCAGGCCATGCATTCGTATTTCAGCGTCAGACGCCTCATTCCTGCCCAGGAAGAAACCATTGGGGACACTGTCACATGGCAGAAGTCACGCCATGCTCCCTCCCTCCACACTGAGCCTGGACACGGTTAAGTCCCCATGGTCTCTCCCACACCGGGGCAGGGGAGACTGAGGCACAGGAAGCTGTTACTTGATGGGTGACGGATTGTGGATCAGCTAGAAGTGAAATTGCTGTGATAAATTCGTGCTATATTGGGGTAATTGAACTTCACAGATCTGGAGTGAAGTTGATGCATTTTTGTACCTTTGAAAGGGTAGACGACGGCGATGGCGTAATGGTATTGTCGCTAGACATGTAACACAGGGACCCAGGGTAGTTATCGGGCGACCTGGGTTTGAAACACATCACATAAGTTTGAATTTGAATTCAATAAAAATCTTAAATCTCGAAATCTGATGTAGATTTTTGCAAAAACCCATCTGGTTCACTAATGTCCTTTGTGACCTTTACATGTGATTCCAAACCCACAGCAATGCGGTTGACTCTAAATGGCCGAACAAGCCACTCAGTTGTCTCAAACCGCTACAAAGCCGAACAGCACTGTGGGTACCTACATCACATGAACTGCAGCGTTCAAGAAGGCAGCTCACCACCGCCTTCTCAAGGACAATGAATACTGGCCCAGCCAGCGAAGCCCATATCCAGGTTTTGCGTCACTGCAAAAATGTACGGCTTGGAGAGCAGAATATAAACCTATATGTATGCTCTACTAAGCAATAACAGAAAGAGAGAGAGAGAGCCTATTGTGATGGAAGTAAAAGCCTGGCGCCGTGTAATCCATGCACATGTTATTTTAGTGCACTGATATCTGAGGGAAGGCCAGTGTCATGATATCAGAGTCCAAGTCTTTTGAACATTGAGGAATATTTAATCAAATTCATGTAATGATTACAATCTTCTCCACCTGCCGTGCGTCTGCCTATACTGCAGACTGATATTTTAAACCAATTATTACTTTTCTGTTTGCTATGAGCTGTCTCTGAAACAGTGGTAAACCAGCAGGGCTAGTTCCAGAAATGCGGCTGGAGTTTTTTTGCTAATGGGAATGGTGAGCAGCCAGTTTTGTCTTCACATCGTTAACGTAAATAAGGCGGAACCAGTGGTTACAGGGAACAGTTTTAGATGATGTTTGTGTGGACTGTGCTCGGGGTCTGCGCTCAGAGGAATGGTACCATGTATCAGTGTCTGACACGCTGTCATAAACAGCCCTCAATAGACAGCAACTGTGACCCTGAAACTTGCAGCAGTTATTGTACGAGGGCTCAACTCGGATCCATCACTGTGAGACTCAGTGAACAGTAATAGACCGCGGTGTCAAGCAACAGCAGCTCCAAGATGGTCAATCGGTACGACTTGTCTGACTTATGGACTATATCAGAAAACCGGTTCAGAGCGAAATCTGCCTGATAACCCGGATCGCCGTCGGTGTACCTCCGGACTGCAAACTCGGGCTGGCTGCCTGTGTACTGCCGGTACCAGAATAAGAAAACTCTATCGCCCGTATAGGTGCATGTTAAAGTGGCATCTTTTCCCTCTGTCTCTGTCAGTGAAGATTCCCGCTGCGTAACAGAATCTCCATCGCTCAGGCCTGCAAAGTGTCAGAGTAAACCGTAGTCAGTGTTCCATTAAATTAGACAACACTTAGAGCCGACAATACAACTGCATTCGACACAATGGATTTCACCGTTTTACACGGCGACAGCATCCCCCACCTCTCTTTATTTCACTCCATCTGAATGCCCTTCAACCCCTTTCTATATAATCCTTTCATTTAGCTTCCCCTTAAATCCATCGAGGTTATTCACCTCTTCCCTCCTTGTGAAATTGATTTGCAGATCACAAACACTCTCTGGGTAGTTCAGTTTCTCATCAGTTCCCTTCTTTACATTTATCGTTTTTAAATCGTCCAGAGGTGGAAAAATCCTCTGAACAACAGCTTCAACAGTGTTAAATACCTCTATCAGGTTGTCCTTGCGATGCGAGAGAGTAGACCCCCAGCTTGGACAATGATTTCTGATAGCTATTTTTCCTCAATTCTACTATCATCCTTGAAAATCGCTTTTTCCATTTACTCTTTTGCCCTTCTATCATTTTCCTAACACTCCAAGTCCGGTCTAACCACTGTCCGATACAAATTTACAAGGAAGCATTTGCGCTTGAAATTTATTCTTCTGCAAACAATTCATTTTTTAAAAAATGTTTTAATCTTCTTACCGACACTGAATGTTATCCAGGCCACCGCGAGAAGGGGAAGCCACATTGCTGTTGCTCCGGGATTCAAGAGAGAGATTTTGTATCTCAGAAACCTGCAGAATAACCAACATAAAGAGAGCGGATGTCACCTCCATCAGGACAACTCAGACTGGACTGGCCTGATATCACTTCCTGAAGAAAATCGGAGCGGAAGGAGTTGGATCTGGTCTGATGTCACTTTATGCTGGATATCACATAGAGCTCCGTGCTTTGACTCTGACTGCTCTGACCTTCCTTAACAATAAGTGTTTTTTTATTTAAGGGTATGTAAAGATTAACACCGCATTCCACGGATCAGAGACAACGATATCTACATGCAGACAGCTGAATCTCCCATAGACCTGGGAGACAAATTCAATTCCAGTTGTTCTGAGAGGTTGTTGATTTCAAATTAACCTGAGAGACAGTTGGATCTCTAATTAATCCGGCAGGCAGTTCGATCTCTAAGCGACCTGAGAGACAGTTTGATGATCTCTAATTGCCCTGGGGGACAGATTGATGTCCAATTGACTTGAGAGACAGCTTGACCTCTTATTAACCTCAGAGACAGATTGATCTCTAATTGATCTGAGAGACAGTTTGATCTCTAACTGCTCTAAGAAACAGTGTGATCTCTAATTGATCGTAGAGACAGTTTCATCTCTAATTTATTCGAGAGATTGTTTGATCTCTAATTAATCTGAGAGACTGGTTGATTTCTAATTAACCTCAGAGACTGTTTGATCTCTAATTGATCTGAGAGACAGCTTGATTTCTAATTGACCTGACAGATAGCTTGATCTCTAATTGACTTCAGAGACAGATTTATCTCTAATTGACCAGAGAGACAGATTTATCTCTAATTGATCTGAGCGACAGAAGTCTGAAATCTAGGGCCTCTGCCCTGAGCCAATGGGAAATGTCCTGTGGGGCTGTTCTCGCCGGGTAACCGCCCTATTCGAACTTTGAAGAGGGCGGATGGAGCAGCCACACATTGTTCTCGTGAGATTCTGTGCTGCTGTTTTTGTACGGGGCACGCAGCTGTGCAGCTGTGTATCTCAGCGCACAGTGATACAGAGCTCCATCTGACAGCTCCGCCCGAGATATTCTCAGCCAAACAGCGCTCTCTGCCCAGCCCTGATGGTAAATGCTCCAGGCCGAAGTTGGCTGAGACGTTGCCGTTTGGATTAATATCCAAGAGGTTCGCCGGTGCATTCCCGGGAATCTGCCGGTACCACTTAAGGTAAAGGGTTGTATCTATTGTTGGAAAACTGCAATTTAGCGTCACCGATTCACCTTCCCGCACCCTTCTGATCGAATTGTCTAAATGTACAAAATCGGCGCCAACGCCGTGGGTGCTGCAAGATAAGTTGGGCGATTGAAAATAGCCGTCTCATTAGGTGCACCAATTAGTGAGATCCATACTTGGATACCGCATGAACTTATACAGCAGAGATAGGGCCAAAGCCAGACTGAACTAAACAGCAAAACTCATCGCTGGCTGCGGGCCACAATGTCAGAATCCAGACCTTCTCCCCGGGGGCAAACTGTCGCCAGCAACCGGCTGGCGTATTTTCAATTTATTAGTCTTTCGTGGGATGTGGGCGTCGCTGGCTCGGTCAGCATTTTATGCCCATCCCTAATTACCCTTGAGAAGCTGGTGGTGAGCTGTCTGTTTGACCCTCCTGCAAGTCCCTGTGCTGTAACACTAAACCTGTGACAGAGATAGAAAGGGATGTGATTCTACAGCCATGTCATGTCCGGTTTGACAGTGCCACATCATCAGGGAGCAGGCGGAATTGTGCTCTGCAACAACAAAATTGTTCTAAGGATGACGCCCCACGCCAGAATTTCGAGATGCATTGTAAACGATTTCCTTCCCCACTCCCCACCCCACCTCACCTCACAACAATTTAATCACAAAGGACGCGTTTAACGTTAGCTTAGTGGGGCCCAGATAAAGTTGTCAGCATTTAAGAATTAGGATTGGCTTTACTCAGTGAATTGACAAATTCACTCTCCCCTTTCCTGATTCAACTAATTCTTCTATCGGTGATGTTACAAGGGGCTGAGCCTCAGGCGATATCAAAGATGTAGGTGGAGCGGATCTTGGTGGATTTTAACACAGTTTGCTGTCAACAAGCCGAAATCTTCCATTTGGAGGAAATCAATGGGAACTGACTGGAAGGCTTGAGAAGAATAAAAGCGTGCGATCAGCAGATGGCCTCAACTATTCTTGACTTATTAAGATATTGATGAGGCATTGACATTAGCAGTGCTTTGATATTGTAAAATATAGCACGGTTTCAAATGAATGCCTCTACTTTCGAATTTGTTGATTTATTGCCATTCTTCCAGGAATAAAATGGGACTTTCACTAAATTATCTTGTCAATCTGTAACTCGGCTGACACCTTCATAACTAGTGAGTAAAGCCTCTGCCTGCCCTCTGGTGGCGACCCCGTGTAACTACAATAGTGTTCGCGTCCACGGAACGAATCATTCCCTCCCAAACGAACCATAACCAAACCCGTTCCTGAGCCGAGAGGCGCAGCGCGTTTCTCGCGGACAGACGGAGCTCACAGAGCCTGAGCTCTGCATGCACGGCTTGGAGAGTTTCGGGAAAGGAGACATGAAGCGAAGAGATGCAAAAAAATAATTTTGTTCCCGAGCCTATTGATTTATATATCACGCCGTGCATGTATTCGACCACCTGCCTATCCTTCTGGTTGTTTTCCGTTGTATTATCACATCACAGATCAGATTCAGCGAGAGGAGGTGAGAGTCCGTTGCTGGTTTTTGCACGGGCTGTCTGTACTTGTGGACCTGTGTGGGGCCCAGCGCCCAGTGATCGGCGGCAGAGTCGGAAAGCCAAGCCGCAGCGAATTTTAAAGGCACCGTTTTCTCCTCTTGGTTCAAGTCAGCAGTAAACCTATGTGAGAAATCGGGAGACCGACCTCCCGATTCCGAGCTATATCTCTTCAGTAAATATCTCGGAGGTTCTCCGGGATGCTGGATGTACCAGAAGAGAGTGGAGACACCACGCGCTGTCGAATAATTGAAGTTTATTGTGACGGTGTGTCTGTCCTTCCTGCACCGGTAACTCAGGGTGATCTGGGGACACCGAATCTTTTCCATTCGTCCCTGTAACAAGAAAACAGGAGGGGAGAAATGTCCAGGAGTAAATGTAATGCATGTAGCACAAACTGTTTATTTCAATATGGGTGCGGTCATTATTATCAGAATTAATCAAAGGGAATAACATGATGACGGCTTTAATCTTCCGAACAGAATAAGAGAAGGATTTCAATATGCTTACCCTGCAAGGCAGACATGGAATAGTAAACACGGCTCAGAGGCAGGCCTCGCTTCATGAGAGACAGAGAGGCGTTTTCCATGGACATAATTGGCTTGCCCCTGAGTCTAACGTCAGCTGAACACCAATCATTGCTACCTTTTTACTTCATTCATGGGATGTGAGTTTTGCTGACTGGGCTAGCATTTATTGCCCATCCCTAATTGCTCTTGAGAAGGTTGTTGGGAGCTGCCTTCTTGAACCGCTGCAGTCCATGTAGTGTAGGTACACCCAAAGTGCTGTTAGGAAGGTAGTGCCAAGATTTTGACGCAGTGATAGTGTATGAACTGGCACAGAAATTACTTCCGTCGCCCTGCGAACTCTTTCCTTCACTGTTTTCCCCCTTTACCCCTGTCCCGCTCTCTTGTTCTATATCTCTCTGCCTCTTTTTTTTTGCCTGTCTTCCTGTCAAACTCAGTTTCTTTACTGATGAACAGATTGTTCGACCCATGGTAAACCTGAAAATTGAAGAGATTCCAATTAGTCTCTCACCTGGTATGAATGAAATTTCTCCGTCTATGAACACCATTAATAGTTACAGTCATAACCCCACCAGGAATATCATAAGTGAACGCTTTCTTCTAACTGGAATGCCGATACACTGAGGTTAAGACACAGTGCGCTGATTCCAGGTGTCAATATGTCTATCCATGTGCCAGCAGCCACCTAAGATCCTAACGGTCTCACAGCACCATTGGGAAGTCAAGGAGGTGATGGGGGGAGGCCCTGAGACACTGAGAGCAGATGATTGAGGGTGAGTATTAGACCGGGTGAACTCCCTTTTCCGGAGTGACCGGAGAGGATGCGATTACTCAACATCTGAGTTGTGTGGGCAACATTTCTGACAGGTGATTACTGACTCAACACATTCTAATTAGAGGGACAGTAGCAACGTGGATAATAGCACTGGGTCTAAATGCTCCTTCGGTGAGCCAGTGCGGACACGATGGGCCGAATAGCCGCTGCCTACAACCGCTTCTTAACAACTTCTACCGCCGCTGCCCGCTTGTGTCTAGACAGGAGGAGAAGGGGTAACTTTCAACTGTATCAGGACGCTGCATGGACAGTCCGGGCATTATTCCGGTAGCGGGATGAGCCAGACACGCAGCCTGACTTCATCCCGTGGACGGTTTCTTAGGGTGACGATTGCAAAACAGATTCTGCTAAAACACATTTCTCTGCAGAGATTCAGGCAGCAGCTGAATCCACCATCCTAACCATCGCGAGTCTGTCGCTGACTAACACTGCCGTGTCTTCCAGCGCTCGCACTTTAAATCTGTGCCCTCTCGTCCTTGACCCTTTTACGAGTGGGGACAGTTTCTCCCGATCTACTCTGTCCAGCCCCCTCATTGTTTTGAACACCTCTATTAAAACTCCTCTTACCCTTCTCCTCTCCAAGGAAAACGGTCCCAATCTCTCCAATCTGTCTTTATGGCTAACGTTTCTCATCCCTGGAACCATTCTTGTACACCTTTTCTGCACTGTCTCCAAAGCGGTCACATCCTTCCTATAAGGTGGTGTCCGGAACTGTACCCAATACTCCAGCTGATGTCTTATTTAAGCTCATCAAAACCTCCTTGCTCTTGCATCCTATGCCCGTATTAATAAAGTCCAGGATACTGTCCGCTTTATTAACTGCTCTCTCTACCTGTCCTTCCACCTTCAATAATATATGCACATATACAACCAGGTCCCTCTGCTCCTCCACACCCTTTAGAATGGTATCCTTTATTTTATCTTGTCTTTCCATGTTTCTCCGACCAAAATTCAGGGGCCAATGGCTTCATTCTGTGCTGTAACGGTACTGGGATTCTGTGAATGTATCGGGATCGCTCATCATTATTACCGTGACTATCACCTCATAGCCTGAAGCAACATCATCATCGTTTTACCTGTAATGACATTTGGGCAGGGTGAAATGCATTTATGCTGAGAAGGGGGAAGGTGGTTATTACTGGGAGGTGATATATTGATGAGAAGAGATGCCAAACGGATCCTTATGATGCAGTCAGAGTGAGCGGCGCATGGAATGCTCTGTGGGAAGCAAGATTACAGATCAGCGCCATACTACGCTGCTCCTCAATACAGAACCAAAGAAGGCAGGCGTGCGGAAATTTTCAAAATAATAAATGGGAAGCGATGCTGGCCCGAAGGAGAGAATCAACGGAGATACCGCGGGAAGAGTGAGCATACGAATGTTCAATCTGTAAGGGACTGAATTCAGTAATAATACCTTATTTGAATATTGTATAAGTCTGCTTGTTTGCAAAGGTCACGTTACTTTCGTGTTCACTGCCTGTCGGGGCAAGCAGGATAGCGACTGGAATTTAAGAATTATTATATTATTCAAATGCTTCGATGGGTTGTGTTGAAAACAAGGGTTGAAGTCAGCTTTGGGTCTAAGAAAAACCCTGCACAGCTTATTTACACAGAGCTCACATCTGACATTATGCAAATTTGGGAAAGTAAGAGGGTAGAGCTGAGTTCAAAGCAATTTCGCCATAATTGATATTGAGCAAGTTTCAGTCTGTGTTGGTGGATGCGCGGGTCGCGAATGTGAGAAACTGTGATCTCTCACTGCCATCCGGTGGCTGGCTTTAAAATACATTTTTTGACCTAATCTCACAGAATATGGTTATCTCGGAGTAATTATTTGCGACACCCTCCGCGTATTATATTGTCTGTGAGTAGAACTCTTTAATGGGGATCTCCGGCATTGACAATGGAATAATATTAAATGCTTCGCTTCTCCCACCTCAAAGACTGCCCCTTTTCAAAGGTCAACATTGGCGTCACAGCTGTTCCCATTCCCTGCTGTGAACAGAAGGATTTCGCTCAGTCCCCCGCTCCCTGCATGTTTCTCATGAACAGGAGAACAACCAGGCTCGGCGCTGATTGGATGGATTGTGGAACATTGGAACGGTCAGTTGATCGGATGGCATCTGCTATCTCGGCCAACTGGCATTTCACCCAACATCGACCCATCTCTGGACGGAAAGGCATTCAAATTGAATCCACACAGAGAAATGAATCATTGGAAACGTTGGAGTAAAAACAAAATGCATATCTTGACCCTGTGGAGCCTGTAGATACCGATCATGCTATCCGGCATCAGTTAAATTGAAGGAACACTTAAGGTACTTTTATAAATGCTGAGGTTGTCGCTGTAGGTTGCGCAGTTCATTAAGGCTCAAATCGGCGAGCAGAATCTCCGAATTTCCAATCGCCATTTCATCGGATTAATTTTATGCCCTGTGACTGTTGATATAAGGATCAAGATTCATCATCAGCGTCGTCGCAACGCGTCTCCCTATAAATGGGAAACTGAAAAGCCCCCATAGATACACTGACTGTCTGTCTTCACCAGGATCCGCACGGTGTGCAATTTCTCATCATCTCCACCAGAGGACGCCATCGTCAAATACTTCTCACTCCTCCCTCGGGAATCCAGTAAATTTCTCCCTGGTTTGTGGAAAGCCAAAGATTATGAAACCTGTTTAGAACTCAGCTGGTGTTTGTTGGATTAAAAAAAAGTGCTTTTGAGCTCAGTCTAGTTTGGCTGAAATTCGTGGTGAAAATGCGCCCGACAACAGTGAATAATTATCTAACTACACTGAAGGTTCTAAAGCAATTAAAATTGAATGCCCTAATAGCATGTTAAAGGCACGTTTCGAACATAAATTCGTAAATATGGCATCATGAATGAAGGCATATTCATACGAGTGAGAAGGAGGAGGAGAGCACTCGCCCATCAAACTCCAATAAATTGGTCAAACATGATTTCCCTTTCACAAAACCATGTGGACTGTGCCTGATTGCCATGAATTTTCTAAGTGCCCAGCCATAACATCTTGAAGAAACGCGGTTGTAATCGGACGAACAGTTTCTCCCGTGTTACTAACAATGCTTTCTTTCCCCATGGGATTTTCCTCAGCAGAGTCGAATGGCGCCTCCTGATTGTTTCAGGCGGGCATTACAGATTTCAGCAGATAAGAGGGAGAGGAGCTTAGATACCAGCCCGTGAAATTACCAACGGTGAGATGATGCCGGTAATATCTTATCTCAAATAGGTTAAAAAAAAGTTTCAAATGTAGCTGAAGATTTGCAGTTCATTTCACTCACTGTCACTATCAGAGCGAGGCGATTGACGCGGGTTGGAAGTAAATTATCATTATGTTACGATTCACAAGAGGAAAATCTTACTCCAGCCTCTGGAAACTTTCTCTGAAATTCGTTCTGGACTCACGAACTCACTATCTTGTAAGAATTGAGTTCAAGAGGAAATCCGTTACACAGTATTTAGATTTCAGAGGAAACGTAAATTTTATGGAAGAATTAGGTTAAACTTCCCGATCAGCCGTCACACAGGAACAACAAATACACACACACTCAGTAAAATGTCCGAAACGACGCAGTTGATTATAATCCTACAAGTAAGCAATGCTGAAGATGTTCTCACAACGAAGGCTGCACTCAGTGAGTGACTGTTTCTCCTATCGGATACTTTATGCTGTGACTGTCACAATCTCTGTTCATAGCCGCTATCTGAAGGTTTTTATAAAGCTAGCGGCAGCCCCGCTCACAGCCTCCGTTTGCTGTTCTCGTTCTGACCCGTCTTGCCTGCCCTTTGTTATTGGAGTAGTCGCTGCTGCTGTTCCTGGGCTGTAAATAGGAGGGATTTTTATTTTGTACCGTGTCTGCCGCCTTTCCTCTCAGTGTGGGGCTCTATCGCACGGTAATGCACAGCGGTGTCCGCGCTCTCCGTCTTCTCAATAACCAACTGGCCCGTTTGTCCGCAGTGGAAAGTTTCCAAATCGAATCGGCCCTTTCTCTCTTTACCAGCTGGTATTTGCTTTATTATCCACCCCAGCCCCATTAGCGGATTTCTGTTTGTGCCAGTACATTCCGTCAAAGCTGGACCTGTCATAGCTGCAGTTTATCTGCACCTAAGCCCGGCTCTGGACTGTTCTCGCAGTGGGATGCATGTTCCAAGCGACACCGACCTGTAAAAACATTTAGGCAATTAGACATTGGAGCAACATGAGTCTAAATAGACACTCTCTACAGGTGACAGAATAAACGCTTATACTTGCATGTTAGCAGCACTAGAATGACTGGGAGTAGATTCATTTGCACCGCGTAATGCATCCTTGCAATGGAAATATCAGTAAGAAAAGGAAGCACAGCTCACATCAGCTGAGCACGGAGCGTCTGAACGACGTCAATAGTCGGTTAATGTGACAGCCAGAGGTAATGTTTCAGTCACGTGGTTTTGCTGCTCTTGGGTTGGGAGGAAATAGGGTTTGTTCTCGTGACGTAAGGATGCTGTTTTTGACCCCCTGCTCCTTCTCCATCGGTTCCCATCGGATCATGTCAATTGTCGATACGCCAGGAATTTCTTCTACTCCTTGTGGCGGGAAGTGAGCGGAAAACAATAACTTTGAGGCTCTGACTTTCTAAAGGGACAAACCTGGCCCCCAGGTCTTTGTGGCCGTTTGAAACAAAGATTGTCTTAAGGAATGAAGGCAGCCCGTTGTTAAAATCCGATCTTATCAGTTCTGGTGCTGGAATTGTACATTCAAACTCCCATAGCTGTAAGATTTCTGAATATGGTTCAGGACAGAATTGAAGGAGAAACGCGTTGTCACTTTTCGGTAATTCATCATACATCTGCGTACAGCTCCTGGGAGCAATGCCTATGGAGCTGGTTCATACCCTCACACCTAGGGCGAGGGATAGGACAGGTTCTCGATAACAGGAAGGGAGCGAAAGCTGGGCATGAAAGTCTGCCCTCGCAGCTTTTACACAAATTAGCCAAGAATGTGATGCAGGAAAAGAAACCAAATGCAAGACGATGTCAGTTTATCTTTTCCCTTTTAACTTTGATCTCCAGCAAAGACAGAGCTGATGCGACGTGCCAAAACAGCCTTTTCACGCAGCGAGCAGTGAATGTTTAGAGTTCACTGCCTGGAAGTGTGGTGGAGGCAGGTTCGATTGAGGCAATGAAGACGGCGTTGGGTGATTATTTAAATGGAAACAATGTGCAGGATCATGGGGAAAAGGCGGCAGATTGTCACTAAGTTCAATGCTCAGAGATCGGTTGTAGACACGATGGGCCGAATGCCCTCCTTATGCACTGTAACATTTCTGTTATTCTGTGATATCAGATATCAGCATGTGTCTGCTGTTTAGATCTTATACTGTTTTCTCTATCTTCCATACCAGGAGTTCAGCTGCACTGCTCATTGCCTGGTATTGGACGGAATGCCTTCGATATGATGAAGGCGTCCATGTGATGATTGTTGTCCGACGTATTTGAGGCATGAGTTCTCAATTCAGAGACAATTGGCGGATAAGTATTTTTTTATTCATCGTCCACGTCCTGATCCAAAGAAGAAACATTCACTTCAGCTGCTCTCTGCTGCCTGTTCTGAGGAATGATCAGGTATCGGTGGACAGGGTGTGAGAAATTGCTTCTGTGTTCAATCGCTTGTCTGCACTTTCTCCTTAAGGGAGCTCTGTTGTAACGGCACTTGGCTCATATTCGGGTCAGAAATAAAGGGTTTGCATCGTCACATTAAGGACTAGAATGAAGGAGTGTATAGGATTGTAGATAAAGTGAGGGGTCGGGGAAAAGATGAGACCTTAAAGCATGCAAAGGGCATCGATAGAGATTAGATGATCTAAGGCGCTACTGATGAATTTGTGAAGTTGATTTATACTAGAAATGGAAGTTGAAAACGTCAGGTAATATATTTGTGCTGATGCACCTCGTGTGTTTCCCTTGAGTGCTTTGTTCTTTTACCCCGTTAACAAGGGCCCGGTTACTCTCACTCTGGAGGTTGAATCACTTGTGCAGTTCCTCTTTACCGCTGTGAGAACTAATTGGAATTCTCAGTGTGGGTCTCTTTCCCGGTAGTTTTCAGCTATAGTAACTCCAATATGTGAGCTTTAATCACCTCTGCCGGCACATCAACCATCCGTGTTTATATTGAGCATAAAAAGGCGGAATGATGATATGCCCAAACATCTTAAAAGCTGCCCGTCTGTTAATTTGGATAAAGGCAACAACATTAACATAACTGTGCGATAAATAGACCTGCCAGTTTTTGTCTGCTGTGATCTCGGGATCAAACCCGTCGCTCAACAAAGCTGGTGATATTGAAAAAACAGTGATGATTGGACAGGTTGTCTTCGGATATGGTTCCTTTCGATGTCTGTCTGGCCGATCGGATTCTGCAGTTTATTTGATTTTCCCGGCCGCTCCTGGGAACAGTTGGGTGACAGTTTGATCCGAGGTTATTGTGGTTTCCTCTGGCTGTGTGTGTCTGAGCGGCTGACAGCGCCGCTTCGCATTGTAGCTTCATCTACCCGCGATTCTACACAAATCCCAACAGTTAGGAACTCCCACTAACAGTGCGGAGGCAGTTTTTGTACGGGGATGAGACTGATTTTCAGCACTGAGTCTGAAAGCGCAGTAGTAGACGGCAGCGTCTGTCAGCTGCAGACCTGAGATGGTTAAACTGGTGAATTTAGTGGAGATCGGAAGCTCTACAGAGAAACGAGTTCTCGCAAATTCTGCCTTTTCTTCATATTTATCGGTATCCTTCAACAGTACAAACTGGGGCTTTGTGTCTGGGTGTTGTCGGTACCAGTATAACGTATAGCTAGCTGCTCCCTGTAGTATCATAGTTGCAGCTCTTCTCCTTTTGCCTTAACATCTGATGAGAGTGGCTCAGTGACAGAATCTCCATGAGTCCCGTCTGGAAAAAATATATTAAAACAGAAAAGTTAAGACCGACAGTTGTTTGAAATCTGATTGAAGCCATGCCTGGGAAAGGACAGAAAAGAGGAAATGTATTCCCTTCAGGGTCACCTGTCAGGATTGCTGCCCACACAACCCAGATGCTGAGTAGCCGTATTGTCGCTGTCCGCCCTGTCAAAGGGCTGCTCGATATTTGAAGACACCCTTTCTAATCCCTACACTCAATAACCCGTTGTCGTGTCTCAGGATGTTTACGCCTCACTTCCTGTGTCCCCTCTTGTGTGGCGAGACCGGCAGGCTTTGAGAGAGCGGAGAGTGACTACAATTGTCCTGACCTGGGCTGCACTCACTATCCTTGCACAGGGAATGGATCCGGATTTGCAGAGCAGGGTTAGGGAAGAAACCCTTCCTGAGCCGCTGCTGTCCAACTCGGCGTTATCGAGATGTTAATGGAACAGAAATAATGTTCCAGGCTTTCCGATGATGTAGAGGTATAATGGAAAGTAAGATATAATGAAGCTGCAAAGGGTATAGGGTGGTAAATTGCCTTTGCAAGAAAGTGGCAAAGAGGAACATATTTCGATGAAAAGGGTTATTTTCCTTGCCAAGAAGAATGGGGAAAATGAATTACTGCTTATTTTCTTGAAATGGTGGAATATATTACATGTTGTTGTAACATGTTTTAACTCAATTTTCCTGGGCTCCCTCTCTCTTTGCTTCCTCAAGAGTTCCTCTCTCTCTCTCTCTCGCTTTCACACACACACATACATGCACAATAGCGCACACACACCACTCACACACACAAGACACATACACACAGACACACCTTTAGCAATCTACCTTCTGCTAGACACTGCCGGAGTCACATACACGCCTTCACCTTCCTGATCTCTTTTCAGCGAAGACTGAGGCGCTGGCATAGGGGTATTGTAACTGCACTGACGATTTAACGTTCACAATATCATATCCAGAGATCGAATCCCACCACGGCCAATAATGTAATTTAAATGTAATAACTCGCTTGAATTATCTGCAGGAGGAAACCGTTGTCAATTGTCATGAGAACCCATCTGGCTCATCAATGGTCTATCCATCAGCTGACACTCGACCCACAGCCACTTAGAAATGAGAATGGATATTCACTCTCTCTTTTGGTATGTCTCTGTCACCAGCAGCCAGTCTAATTATCAGCTTTTATGCTGCCATCCAAAGAATTTTGAGGTACAATAACAGATAATTATGGCCATATTCGGCAGGTTAGGAAGCGTCGGTGCAGAGCGAATCACAAATAAGGTTTCATGTCCGTGACATTTCATCTGAGCTCAGTTTGAGCAGTTGCAGATTTCTGGTGAAAGGTCACAGACTGGGACCCTCACTCTGCTTCTCGTTGTATTTCCAGCATTTTCTGTTTGTGCGTCGAATTTGGTTACCTTTCTGCTGCTTGACACAAGAGATGAGGGGGAATGTCACCCGCAGGACAACCACAGGCGCATTCTTTTAGACAACGATTTGGTTATAATTTGGGAAGAGAGTAAATTGGCCCACATTGTGGGAACTTCAGTTTAAGCACAGATTTTACTGTATAATTACATTAGTGAAGTGAGAGATCTTGTCGTACAAGTACACAGGTCCCTGAAGGCAGCAGTTCAAGTAGACAAGGTTGTAAAGAAGGCATATGGAATGTTCTCCTTCATTGGCAGAGGTATAGAATATAAAAGTAAAGATATATTGTTGAAATTCTATAAAACACCGGTGAGGCCACAACAGGACTATTGTGTGCAGTTCTGGTCACCACATTACAGGAAGGGGTAATAGCTCTGGAGAGAGTGCAGAGGAGGTTTACAAGAATGTTGCCAGGGTTAGAAAAGAGTAGCTATGAGGAGAGATTGGATATGTTAGTGTTATTTTCCTTAGATCAAAGAATGCTGAGAGGTGACTTAATTGAGGTGTACAAAATTATGAGGGGAATAGATAGAGCGAACAGGATAAATTTGTTTCCCTTGATGGAGAATTCTAAAACCAGGGGACATTGATTCAAGATAAGTGGCAGAAGGCGTAGGGGGGTCATGAGGAAGAACTTTTTTACGCAGAGGGTAGTGGGTGTCTGGAATTCGCTGCCCAAGTTGCTAGTAGAGGCAGGAATATTAAACCCTTTTAAAAAGAACCTGGATCTGCACCTAAAGTGCTGTAAGCTGCAGGGCAATGGGCCGGGTGCAGGAAGGTGGGATTAGAATGGGTGTCCTCGGGCTGGCATGGACAAGATGATCCGAATGGCGTCCTTCTGTGCTGTAACTTTTCTATGGTTCTATGGGTTATAATGCTCTTTAAGAATCATCACACAACGGCATAAAATAACCACTCGGGATCTCCCTCGGTTCCCTGGGACACAATCAGACAATGAAGCTCCGCACATAGCAAAGACCGCACTGACTAACTGCCCCCTCAGTCCGACACTCTCTGCTGTGACCATCAGTATCTCTGATGAAATACCCTCTCTAATGGGATTTACAAGACAACCTGCGGCAGCTCTGCCTGTCTCTCCCGTTAGCTTTTCACGCTCAGAGCCGCCTGGCCGGCCTTATGTTGTCAGAGGGATTGCTGCCGATCTTCCGGAACTGTAACCAGGAGCGAGGTTTTTGTACAGTGACTGCCGCGTTTTGTCTCAGTGTGGGGCTCAGCCGCACAGTCATAAACCGCGGCATCAGCGTTCCCCGTGTCTACAATGAGCAATTGGCCGCGTTTCTCCGACTTGGAAAGACTCAGTTCAAATCGCCCGCTTCTCTCTTTGCCATTCGATGCTCGCTTTATAATCCACTCCAGTCCCTGACCGGATTCCTGTCTGTACCAATGCATCGTGTAAAATCCGGACACCTCGTATCTGCAATCTATCTGCACTCAATCCCCACTCTGGACTGCTTTCGAAGCGGGAGATTGAAGCACACGGTCCGAAAGACATGGACCTGGAAAAATATTCAGGGTATGAAACACTGGATCAACGAGGTTAATAATGAAAAACACACTCTGGGTTATTGGGTACCTGTCCTGTACTTACCTGTTCGCATCGCCAGAATGACGGATAACAACTTTAACTGTGCAACGCAACACATGTTTGCTTTGAGATTGTCAATACAAAAACGGGACACCGCTCACAACAGAAGATTATTTTTGGTGTAATTGTTAAAATATTGCTTCCTCCCCGGCGGGGAATTGAACCCCGGTCTCCCGCGTGACAGGCGGGGATACTGACCACTATACTACCGAGGAACTGATACCTCGCCACGGAAGAAGTGAACAGATTAAAATGTTGGCTAATTAAAGTCAATGATGGATAGCCAATGTCTCGGGCACGTGTTCACTTTCCCCGCTCCTCATTGGCTGGAAATTGATATTGTTCACCGGATACAAGAGGGTGGTTTGTTGGTCCGCTGCTCATTTCCCCCGCGGTTCACGTCTGAACCTAAAAGTTTCCCTGAAGACCAGCAGCTTCTTCTGGTCCGGGTGGAGGGAAGTGAGGGGAAGCACATTTCTTGATGAGAGTCACTTTCGTAAGCGTCCAACCTGACACTGGGTGCTCAAATCCAGTGGAAAACGTTCCTTACAGAATGAGTGATCTCCCGAGGGACTGTACCTCAATAAACAGTTAACACCAACAGGACAGCCCAAGGAGCCATTTCTTTGCAGAATGCGTGGCGCTTCTGGACTTGTGCCTCGCAAAGCAATTAACACACTCACCATGGTCTATGTATCCCTTCCCCTGGAGGGTGGGCGGGCTCGAAGATACTCTGCCTACCAAGGAGGCCAAAACATTCAGGTGAATCTGGTTATCCTTTCGTTATAGGATGGGCGAAGCCTGTGGAAATGAACCCCCATAACAGTACCTGTGTAGGGACTGGCTGATGGGAGCCCGCAACAGGTATTGTGTGGGCGCGCTCGGTCTCGGCTCCACCATGTCTCACTGCACACCAAACATTCCAACGTCTGATGCAGCGATATTTTCAATAGTGGGAATGTCATTACTTCTCGCAGATATGATGAATTTCGGGCCACGGTTTCTGTAGCAGTGTTTAGCCTCGGCACCGCTGGTGTTTACATTGCATTGAGTTTCAATCAGTTAGGATAATCCCGATTGCAATCGATGATGCCATTTTCTGCCGGGCCTGAACGCAAGTGTCTCTGACATATAACCGCAGATTCAGGTCATGCTGAAATCCAATTGACACTGACAGGCACTCTGATGGCATTTCGTCTCATTTCAGGACCCAATGCAGTCATGCTTTCTGCGACCTTGCACAGAATTGTGATGTGGTGAGACAGATCCTTGTTCGAGGATCCTCACGGAACCGGAGTCTGCTCTGCTTCAGCCCTGATCGAAGAGGGCCTCCTGTCTCTGTGGAGGCATTAAGTTGTCCATTGGGGCAGAGGCTATGGCGTTTGCCTTGAAACCCAGGTTTCTGAAGGAGCGAGATCCATCTTCTGAGATGGAGCAGGAACACATCAGATGCTTTCACGGTGCCTTTCCTCTCCATTCAAATAGAGCCACAAAATAAGAACGAGCAACATTTGAATCAGAAGGGAAGGTGGGGGCGGAGGAGTTTGAGGGTTGCTGTTGTAGCAGAGGCGTGGTGGAGATTGTGCGGGCTCCACAGCATTAATTACTCTGTCTTTGTCCCCGCCCGCCACCCCTCAGAAAGGATTGTGGAAGCATTGACAGAATGCATGTCAGATCAGTGAAAGTGACTGAACTCTCTACTTCTTTTCCCAGGGACTGGCGAGTGGGACAGCGACTGCGTTTCCCTGCAGACGGGTCAATGCCAACAGCTGAGTCCGAGTGGATTCCAGGAGCGAAATGGAATTTTGAAGCACAGATTATATGACAGGTAATTCCAAGGCTGGTCAGCGGGTAAGGCCGGCTCCAGGCAAGGAACAGGGCGATTTCTCGGTTTCATCTGCCACCTAGTTGGGGAAATCAAAATTTCACCCCAGCAATTTCTCCTTTCATTCAGCGGGCCAGAGTTACTCTTCAAAGCCGCTTAGATGGGCACTCAGTCGCATCGGCTTTGGTGGCAATTCGGCAGTCGCATGCAGCACAAGACAGAGAGCAGTGAACAGGTCAGATTTCGAGGAGGCCTCCTAGCTAAAAGAATAGATACAGCATCAGTGACAGTACCCGCTCCCACTGGGAGCAGCGTTCAATTCTTGGCCCTGCACATTCCAGATAGTATTTTCCACCATTTCTAAGCTTTTATCTGTTGTATCAATTATTGTCTTCCACACATCTTACTAAGGTGATAGTAATAAATGAACTAAGTCACTAAAGCTATCAGTAATTATGGCATTCCCATTAGTGAGTCTGCCCCCTGTGATCCAATTTATGTTAGGTAAAATATTCTTTATTCATAATATATTTGAAAAAACATTACAAAGTGTTTTCAAAATAGCCATTACAAAAAGTGAATTCATGTTCCAGTTTTCCACATAGATCATGAGGTGCTTCAATGCAGTCAATGAATAATAAAAACATATCAACATGGCCTTTACAGACAGTCAGGCAGCGCAATTGTATTTAAGTTATCCACATAATGGTTGCAGCCTGAGATGCTTTAATGCAATTGTGACACATGTCGTATTCACTGCATGCAGTTCCTTCTCTGTCGCTGGGCCAAAATCCTGGAACTCCCTACCGAACAGCACTGTGGCGAAACCTGGACCACATGGACTGCAGCTGTTCAAAAAGATAGCGCACCAAAAACTTCTCACGGGACAATTATGCAGAGGCCGAAAATGCTGGCCTAGCCAGTGAAATACATATCCCATGAATGAATAACAAATAAATAGTGAACATGTCTTCCAGGAGCCTGTAGCAAACTTCACACAGAGACTCCCAGCCTATGCCCACTCGAGGGCTCCCTGACACCAATAAGGAAGTGAGAGAATTCATGCTCCACAGTGAGTTTCAAGGAGACCTGCCTGGTATATCAGAAAGCAGCACAAAACTGAGTTGTGAGATGCTGAAGGTTTTTCACGCGTGTTAGATCTCGGAATGCCTTCCTTTAAACACAGTCTTCTCTCCTTTATCCATATTTGCCCCTTTGAATGCAGGTGACAATCAGTTCTGGATTTACAGTGATTTATTTCAAATCACAATATAAACCAAAGCAGAATTTCAGAAATGCAACTATATCTTTTTTTTACCTTTTGCTGTCATTTGTTTGCTGGTGTTCCCATCTATCTGCTGCCCTTGTCTTTCTAGATGTAGAGGCCATATATTCGGAAGGTTCTGTCGAAGGAACATTGGTGACTTCCTGCAGTGCATCTTGTACATGGCACACACTGCTGCTACTGTGCGTCAGAGGTGGGGGGAGTGAATGTTTGTTGATGCGGTGCCAATTAAGCAGGCTGCTTTGCCCTGGATGGTTTCAAGCTTCTGGAGTGTTTTGGGAGATGCACTCATCCAGGCAATTGGGGACTATTCCATAAAACTCCTGATTTGTGCCTTGTTGATGCTGGGTATGCTTTGGGGAGTAGGGAAGTGGGTTACTCATCGCAGGATTCCTAGCCTCTGACCTGCTCTTGTAGCCACAGTATTTATATGGCTAGTGATGACTGAGCCAAGCATAGATCACCCTCGTTTGTATTCTGTTTGCGGATATGTCCCTCATTCTCCATTAACCTTGATTTACTGGTGATAATGAACAACCAGTGAGGATTGGACTTCAGGTATCATTCCATTCCATCTCTGTCTGCCCGATCGGATTTTGCAGTTTGTTTGATTTTCCAGGCCGCTCCTGGGAACAGTTGGGTGACAGTTTGATCCGACGTTAATTTAGTTTCCTCTCGCTGTATGTGTCTGAGCGGCTGACAGCGCCGCTTCGCATTGTCGCTTCACATACTCCCGATTCTACACAAACCCCAACAGACAGGAGCTCCCACTAACAGTGAAAAGGCAGTTTTTGTATAGGGGTGAGACTGATTTACATCACTGTGGACCCCAGAGGGCGCAGTAATAGACGACAGCGTCAGTCAGCTGCAGAGCCGAGATGGTTAGACTGGTGAATTTAGTGGAGATCTGGAGCTCTACAGAGAAACGACTTTTCGCAAATTCTGCTTTACCTTCATAGCTTTTAGTACCCTTGAAGAGTACAAACCGAGGTTGTGTGCCTGGATGTTGCCGGTACCAGTATAGCTTATGGTTGCCCCATGTGGTATCATCGTTGCAGTTTAAAGTCACCTTTTCTCTTTCTGTCTTAACATCTGATGAGAGTGGCTGAGTGACAGAATCTCCATGAGTCCCGTCTGCAAAAAAAAAATATTAGAACAGAAAAGTTAAGACCGACAGCTTATTGAAATCTGATTGAAGCCATGCCTGGGAAATGAGATATAAGATGAAATGTATTCCCTTCACGGTTACCTGTTAGAATTGCTGCCCACAGAAACCAGATGCCGAGTAGCCTCATATTCGCTGTGTACCCTGTCAAAGAGCTGCTCGATATTTGAACACACACTTTCTAATCTCCGCCCTCAATAATCTGTTGTCGTGTCTCAGGATGTTTATACCTCCCTTCCTGTGCCCCCTGTTGCGTGGCGAGACCGGCAGGATTTGAGAGAGCGGAGAGTAACGACAAGTGCCCTGCACTCACTATCCTTACAGAGGGAATGGATCCGGATTTACAGAGCAGGATTGGGGAAGAAATCCTCCCTGACCCGCTGCTGTCCAACTGGACGTTATCAAAATGGAGAAGGAACAGATAAAATGTTCCAAGCTTTCCGATGATGCAGAGTTATGTTGGAGAGTAAGCGATAATGAGCCTGCAAAGGATATGGATGGTAAATTGTCTTTGCAAGAAAGTGGTAAAGAGGAACATATTACCAAGAAGAATAGAGGAAATGAATAAATGAAATGAATTTTTTTGAAATGGTGGAATTTATTACATGTTGTTGTGACATGTTTTAACTCAATTTTCCGGGGCTCCCTCTCCCTCTGCTTCCTCAAGAGTTCCTCTCTCTCTCTCTCTCGCACACACAAATACATACACACAACACACACAGACACACACCACACACACACAAGACACAGACACATAGACACACACACGCACACACGCACACACACATACCTTCAGCAATCTACCCTCTGCTGGACACTGTCAAAATCACACACACACATACACACACACACACAGACACACCTTTAGCAATCAACCCTCTTCTGGACACTGTCATAATCACACACAGACACACACATACAGGCGCAGATACACATGCACACACGCACACATGCATACACACACACACACACATGCACACTCACCTTTTGCAACCAACCCTCTGTTAGACACTGGCAGAATCACACACAGATGCGCAATGGCCTTTAGCGATCTACCCTCTGCTGGACATTGTCATATATACACACACACACGCACACACACGCAAACACACACACACACACACACACACACACACTTTTTGCAACCAACCCTCTGTTGGACACTGCCAGAAGTACATACGGATGCGCACATGCCTTTAGCATTCTGTCCTCGGATGAACACTGTCAAAATCACACACACACACACACACACGTTTAGCTATCAACAGCTGGACACTGCCGGATCCTCTCTCTCGCACACACACACACAGACACACACACACACTCATTCACACACACACACCTTAAGCAATCTACCCTCTGCTGTGCAGTGTCCTAAACACACACAAACACCTTTAGCAGTCAACCCCCTGCTGGACACTGTCATTATCACATAAACACACACACACACGCACACACAAACACAAACACATACACACAGCTTTAGCAATCTACCCTCTGCTGGACACTGTCATAATCACATAAACACACACACACACAAACACACACACACACACACACACACGCACGCACACACGCACACACACCTTTAGCAATCTACCCTTTTCTGGACACTGCCGGAGTCACATACACGCCTTCACCTTTCTGATCTCTTTTCAGCGAAGGCTCAGGCGCTGGCATAGGGGTATTGTACCTGCACTGGCAATGTAACGATCCAATATATTATTCCAGGATCGAATCCCACCACGTCAAATAATGCAATTTGAATGCAATAACTTGCTTGAATTATCTGCAGGAGGAAATCGTTGTCGATTTTTATGAAAACCCATGTGGCTCATCAATGGTCTATCCTGCAGGTGACACTAGGCCAACAGCCACTTACAAATGAGAATGGATATTCACTCTCTCTCTTGGTATGTCTCTGTCACCAGCAGCGATTCTAATTATCAGCTTTTATGCTCCCATCCAAAGGATTTTGAGGTACAATAACAGATAGTTATGGCCATACTCGGCAGGTCAGGAAGGATCGGTGCGGAGCGAATCAGATATAAGGTTTCATGTCCATGACATTTCGTCTGAGCTCAGTTTTACCAGTTGCAGACTGGGACCTTCACTCTGTCTCTGGTTGTATTTCCAGCATTTTCAGTTTGTGCGTCGAATTTGGTTATCTTTATGATGCTGGGCACAAGAGAGGACGGGAGAATGTCACCCGCAGGAGAATCACAGGCGCATTCTTTTAGATAAATATTTGGTTACAATTTGGGACGAAAGTAAATTTGCCCACTTTGTGGACATTTCAGTTTAAGCACGGATTCTACTGTATAATTATACTGATGTTCTTTAAGAATCATCACACAACGGCATAAAATAAACACTCAGGATCTCTCTCGGTTCCCTGGGACACAAACAGATAATGAAGCTCCCCACGTAGCAAAGCCCGCACTGACTAACTGCCCCTCAGTGCGACACTGTCTGCTGTGACCGTCAGCATCTCTGATGAAAGACCCTCTCTAATGGGATTTACTAGACAACCCGTGTCAGCCATGTCTGTCTCTCCCGTTAGCTGTTGACGCTCGGAGCCTCCTGGTCCGCCTTGTGTTATCAGAGAGATTGCAGCCGCTCGTCTGGAACTGTAACCAGGAGCGAGGTTTTTGTACAGTGACTGCCGCGTGTTGCCTCAGTGTGGGGCTCAGCCGCACAGTAATAAACCGCGGCATCGGCGGCTTCACTGCCCCCAATGAGCAATTGGCCGCGTTTCTCCGCGTTTCAGTTCAAATCACCCACTTCTCTCCTTGCCATTCGATGCTTGCTTTATAATCCACTCCAGTCCCTGACCGGATTCCCGTCTGTACCAATGTATCGCGTAAAAGCCGGGCACCTCGTAACTGCAGTCTATCTGCACCGAATCCCCGCTCTGGACTGTTTTCGAAGCGGGAGATTGAAGCACACGGTTCGAGAGACATCGGCCTGGAAAAATATTCAGGGAATGAAACACTGGATCAACGAGGTTAATAATGAAAAACTCACTCTGGGTTATTGGGTCCCTGTCCTGTGCCTTCCTGTTTGCATCGCCAGGACGAGGGATAATATCTTTAACTGTGCCACACAACACATGTTTGCTATGAGAATGTCAATACAAAAACGGGACGCAGCTCACAACAGAAGAAAATGAATCGGGTGAAGAGATTACAATGTTCGATGATTAAAGTCAATGTTGGATATTCAATGACTCGGTCACCTATTTAATTTTCCCGCTCCTCATGGGCTGTAAATTGATATTGTTCACCGGATACAAGAGGTGGTTTGTTGTTCGCTTATCATTTCCCCCGCGGTTCACGCCTGAACCTATCAGTTTGGCTGAAGGCCAGCAGCTTCTTCTGGTCCGGGTGGAGGCAAGTCAGAGGAAGCACATTTCTTTATGAGAGTCACTTTCGTAAGCGTCCAATCTGACACTGGGTGTTCAACTCCAGTGGAAAACATTCCTTCCAGAATGAGTGATCTCCAGAGGGACTGTACCTCAGGAAAAACCATCAGGACAGCCCAAGGAGCCATTTCCTTCCAGAATGCGTGGCCCTTCTGGACTTGTACCTCACAAAGCAATTAACACGCTCACCATGGCCTATCAACCCCTTCACCGGGAGGATGGGCGGGCTCCATTATACTCTGCCGACCAACGGAGTCAGCACATTCAGCGGAAACTGTTTATCCTTCCCTTAATGGAATGGGTGAAGTCTGTGGAAAGGAACCCCCATAATGGTACCTGTGTAGGACTGGCTGATGGGAATCCGCAGCGGGTATTCTATGAGCGCGCTCGGTCTCGTCCCACCATGGTCTCACTGAACACCAAACACACCAACGGCTGATGCCCCGATGCTCTCAATACTGAGATTGTCATAACTTCTACTTCGGTGAAGATAGAATCTGGACGGCCCCGTCAGTGTAGCGGTCGCAGATATGATGAATCCGGGCCACGGTTTTGTCCTTGTCTGGACCAGTGTTTAGCCTCGGCACCGATGGTGTTTACACTGCACTGAGTTTCAATCAGTTGCGATATTCCCGATTACAATCGATGATGGCATTTTCTGCCGGGTCTGAGTGCAAGTGTCTCTTACATATTGCCGGAGGTTCAGGTCACACTGCCATGCTGATGCCCACTTGGCGCTGACACACACTCTCGTGGCATTTCGCCTCATTTCAGGACTCAATGCTGTAATGCTTTCTGCGGTCTTGCACAGAACTGTGATGTGGTGAGTCAGATCCTTGTTCTAGGATCCTCACGGACCCGGAGTCCGTTCTGCCTCAGACGAGTTCGAAGAGGGCCTCCTGTCGCCGAGGAGGCTTTCAGTTGGCCATTGGGGCAGAGACTGACCTTTCAACCTGTGGCGTTTGCCTTGAAGCCCAGGAGCCTGAAGGAGCGAGACCCATCTTCTGAGATGGAGCAGGAGTATATCAGATGGGTTTACGTTACCATTCATCTCCATTTAAGAGCTCACAAAATGAGAAAGAGCCACATTTTCTTCAGAACGGAAGGTGGGGGCCGAGGGCTTTGATGGCCGTTGTTTTAGCAGAGGTGTGGTGGAGATTGTGCGGGCTCCGCAGCATTAATTACTCTACTACTGATCCCCCTTATAACGGATTGTGGAAGCATTGACAGAATGGATGTGAGATCAGTAAATGTGACTGAACTCTCCACTGCTTTTCCCAGGGACCGGCGAGTGGGACAGAGACTGTCGTTTCCCTGCAGGCGGATGAATGCCACCCATTGAGTCCGAGTGGATTCCAGGAGCGAAATGGGATTTGGAAGCACATGTTGGATGACAGACAATTCCAAGGCTGGTCAGTGGGTGAGGCCGGCTCCAGGCAGGGAGCAGGGGGATATCAAGGCTTTGCCTGTCACCTGGTGGAGGAAATCAAAATTTCAACCCAGCAATTTCTACTTCCATTCAGTGGGCGAGATTTCCTCATCAAAGCCGCTTAGTTGGAAACTGCCCCGAAACGGCTGTGGTGGTAATTCGACCGTTGCATGTTGTACAAGGCAAAGTGCAGTAAACAGGCCAGATTTCCAGGAGACCTCCCAGCTAAAAGAGTAGATACAGTGTCAGTGACAGTACCCGCTCTCACTGGGAGCAGGGTTCAATTATTGTCCCTGCACATTTCAGATAGTATTTTACGCGATCTCTAAGCTTTTATCTATTGTATCAATTATTGTCTTCTTCGCATCTTACTAAGGTGATGGTAATAAATGAACTAAGTCACTAAAGCTATCAGTAATTATGCCACACCCATTAGTGAGTCTGCCTCCTGTGACCTAGTTGATTTTAGGAAAAATATGCTTCACTCATAAAATATCTGAAAGAATATTGCAATGCGTTTCAAAATGGCAATCAGAAAAAGTGAAATCATATTCCAGTTTTCTACGTGGATCATGAGGTGCTTCAATACAATCAATGAACATTGCAGACATTTCAACCTGGCCATTACAGACAGTCCAACCTAATCTTTACAGACAGTCAGGCAGCGCAATTTTATTTAAGATATCTACATAACTGTTTCACTTTGATGTGCTTCATTGCAATTGTGATACATGCAGTATTTACTGCATGCAGTTCCATGTCTGTCGCTGGGTCAAAATCCTGGAACTCCGTTCCCAACAGTACTTTGGCAGAATCTGCATCACATGGACTACATCGCTTCAAGAAGATAGCTCACCACCAACTTCTCAAAGGTCAATTACGCAAAGGCAATAAATGCTGGCCCAGCCAGCGAAGCCCACATCCCATGAATAAATAACAAATAACAGTGAACATGTCTTCCAGGAGCCTGAAGAAAACCTCACACCGAGAGTGCCAGTCAGTGCCCACTAGAGATCTCCCTCACACCAATGAGCAGGAGGGAGAATTCAGGCTCCACAGTGAGTTTCAAGGAGACCTCCCTGATATATCAGAAAGCAGCGCAAAACTGAGTTGTGAGGCGTTTAAGGTTTTTCACGCATGTTAGGGCTTGGATTGCCTTCTCTTGCACACAGTCTTCCCTCCTTTATCCATATTTTCACCTTTGAATGCAGATGACATTCAGTTCTGGATTTATAGTAGTTTATTTCAACTCACAATATAAAGGAAAGTTCATAAATGCATCTATGTCTTTTTTACCTCCTTTGCTGTCCTATTTTTTGCTGGTGTTCCCATCTATCTGCTGCCCTTGTCCTTCCAGATGGTAGAGGTCGCGGGTTTGGAAGGTGTTGTCTAAGGATCTTTGGTGAATTCCTGCAGTTCATCTTTTAGATGGTGCACACTGCTGCTACTGTGCGTCGGTGATGGAGGGAGTGAATGTTTGTGGTGCCAATCAAGGAGCCTGCTTTATCCTGGATGATGTCAAGCTTCTTGAGCGTTGTGCGAGCTTCCCTCATCCAGGCAAGTGGAGACTATTCCATCACATTCCTGACTTGTGCCTTGTAGATGGTGGACAGGCTTTGGGGAGTGGTGGCTGAGTTACTCGACGCAGGATTCCTAGCCTCTGACCTGCCCTTATAGCCATAGTATTTATATGGCAGGCCCAGTATAGCCCTGTGAAGATTAAACCAAGCATAGAGCGCCCTCAGTGTGTATTATTTTTTCGGATATCTCCCTCAATTTAGAATGTATCCCGTCTCCATTAGCCTTGATGTACTGGTGATCTTGAACAACCACTGAGGATTAGACAGGGTGTTTTCAGATACGATAACCTTCCATGTGTGTCTGGCCGATCGGATTCTGCAGTTTGTTTGATTTTCCCGGCCGCTCCTGGGAACAGTTGGCTGACAGTTTGATCCGAGGTTCATGTGGTTTCCTTTCTCTGTGTGTGTCTGAGCGGCTGACAGCGCCGCTTCGCATTGTAGCTTCATCTACCCGCAATTCTACACAAACCCCAACAGACAGGAGCTCCCACTCACAGTGCAAAGGCAGTTTTTGTACAGAGGTGAGACTGATTTTCATCACTGTGAGTCTGAAAGCGCAGTAATAGACGGCAGCGTCCGTCAGCTGCAGACCCGAGATGGTTAAACTGGTGAATTTAGTGGCGACCTGAAGCTGTACAGAGAAGCGACACCCCGCAAATTCTGCCTTTCCTTCTAAGCTATTAGCATCCTTTAACAGTACAAACTGAGGCTGTGTGTCTGGGTGTTGTCGGTACCAGTATAACGCATAGCTGCTCCCTGTAGTGTCATAGTTACAGTTTAAAGTCACATCTTCTCCTTCTGTCTTAACATCTGATGAGATTGGCTGAGTGACAGAATCTCCATGAGTCCCGTCTGGAAAAAATATATTAAAACAGAGAAGTTAAGATCGACATTTGATTCAAATCTGATTGAACCCGTGCCTGGGAAATGAGAGAAATATGAAATGTATTCCCTTCAGGATCACCTGTCAGAATTGCTGCCTAAACATCCCAGACGCTGAGTAGCTGCATTGTCGCTGTCCGCCCTGTCAAAGGCTGCTCGATATTTGAAGACACCCTTTTATTCCCCGCCCTCAATAACCCGTTGTCGTGTCTCAGGATGTTTACACCTCACTTCCTGTGTCCCCTGTGGTGCGGCGAGACCGGCAGGTTTTGAGGGAGCGGACAGTAACTCGAAGCGCCCTGGCCTGGATTACACTCACTATTCTTACAGAGGGAATGACCCGGATTTACAGAGCAGGATTGGTGAAGACATATTCCCTGGACCGCTGATGTCCAACTGGAGGTTATCAAGATGGAAAAGGAACAGATTAAATGTACCGAAGCTTTCCGATGACACAGAGTTATATTGGAAAGTAAAAGCTATTAAGAGGCTGCAAAGGATATCGGATGGTTAATTGTCTTTGCAAGAAGGTGTTAAATAGGAACATATTTTTAAAGAAATGTATATCTCCTTGCCAGGAAGAATAGGGAAATTGAATGACTGCTTCTTTTTTTGAAATGGTGGAATCTATTACATCTTGGTGTTGCATATTTTAACTCAATTTCCCTGGGCTCCTTCTCTCTCTGCTTCCTCAAGAGTTCCCTTCACACACACACACACATTCACACACACATATCTTTCGCAATCTACCCTCTGCTGCACACTGTCATAATCACACACACACACACACACACACACACGCACACACAAACACCTTTAGCAATCTACCCTCTGCTGGATACTGCCCGAATCACGCCCACACACACGCACACAAACACCTTTAGCAATCTACCCTCTGCTGGATACTGCCCGAATCACGCACACACACGCGCACAAACACCTTTTGCATTCTACCCTCTGCTGGACACTGTCATAATCACACACACACACACTCACCTTTAGCTATCTACCCTCTGCTGGACACGGTCATAACCACACACACATGGAGCTGTGAATGGTGGTGGTAGCGGCTCCAATGTCATTCCATCACATGGTTGGCCAGGAATCTCTCCAACTCTTACAACCTGTCATTGGCGTATATAAGAAGAATTTGCAAGTCGGTACCTGCTTGACCAGGTAATGAATCTTCTTTGGCCATAAAGCTCTGGAGGGGCCAGGCCCCCTCCAGCTCAGTGACAGGGTCACTACCCATTGCGCCACAAGACCTCCTGTCCTTATATCAAAGAAGGTAAAGGTGAGACTGAATTGAGGCGCTCAGAATTATGTGGTTTTGTTACAGTACATCACACGTAACTGTTCCCACTGACAGAACAGTGGATAACACAAGCGCCCCGATGTAGGTATTAAAAACATCCACTGATAGATATTATTCATTTAATACATTGTAATTTGTTAAATTCTGGAATGTGGTGTCTAAAGGGGCGTCGGAAGCAGATTCAAGGATAACTTTCAGAAGGAAAGTGAATATGCCTTGAGAAGGGTGGAGGGTTATGTAGGCAATGCAGGGGTTGAAAGACGAATCGGATAACTCTTTCAAAGAGGCACCGTCGCCAGATGTCGAGTAGCCTCTCTTTGCTCTAAGATCTTATAATTCCAGTATCTTCATTCCCCTCCCGCTGCATTTGTTCTCAGTCGCTTGAACAGTGAGCAGGTGCAGGATGGACTCTGACGTCTGGAGATTCAACTGTCGATATTTCGGCTCCATCAGTTCCGAGTGCAGCTGAGAGTCACCGCACACTTCACCCAATATTGGGCCTGCGGTATCCCCGCCCACAGCTTCCATTTGCTGCTCTCGCTCTGACTCGATTATTGGAGAGATTGCTGCCGCTGCTCCATTCCTGTAATTGGTTGGATCAGCAGTGCAGTGGGACGGGGGTCTGTATTTCAGCTCCGGCAGGGGATTTCTCGCACTGCAGAGTTACAGACTCAGGAAGTGCCTTGGGGAACCGTCTCACTCCGCACCTTCTGTCACTTCTCAGTAAGTATTTCCTTCCCAGTAAAACTCAATTCCCCTCCTGAATGCTGTAACCCAAATGGTACTGTTGGTAAAACAATAGTGATGGCGATAATGATGATTATGTTAATCAATAGGAGGCTGGTGCTGATTGCCTGTTACTGTTATTTATCTTAGAATGGAACTACCAAGACAGGGTGGAACAATCAGTTCCTGAAATAACGGTTGACGAATAAAGTAATATCACATTAACCTGCACGTTGAGAAAAAGCGATCTCAGCCCTACTGTGTACTGGGACAGCCAGCGCCCACTGGAAACCTCCAATGTACATGTTTCGTCTTATTGGTGAGAATGTGCACAGGGGCACCGACATCAATGATCGATTCTCTTCCACATTTGATAAAAATAACAAGATTGTCGAGCGAACGATCAACAACACACTGATCCCCGACAGCGCCGTTTATTTCTGTGCCATGGAGCCCACACTGCTGCAGGGATTTCGCGGATCCCGTACAAAAGCGTCACAGGCAGTTTCATCCAGTGCTCACCAGGGGGCGCGCACACACCGGTAATTCAGTTTCCACAATGAGAGTGAATATTGCAGCAAAACACAGCACCCAATAACAATAACAGGTGACGTCCACCTGAACAGTCACATTAGTCTGTGATTGCGCCTTGCAATAATAATAGGCATGAGATTGACAAATCGATCCGTGATGCCTTCATTCAAACTTTATTTTGGTTTTCGACTTCTTTCCGTTCCTATTTGTTCCTTACCACTCGTATCTTCAGTCTCCCTCGAAAATTGTGCACATTTACTTTTTCCAGTTTTTAATATAAGTGATAAAAGATTTTTCTGCTACATCGTACATTATTTCAGAAGAGCTTCAACCTGGCTGCTCATGTATTCAGCCCTGATTTCAAATCTTATCACTGATGAAGATTTTGCATACTACTGAATAATATATTAACCCTGACCCACCCCCCAACCCCCCACCCCCCACCCCCCTGTTGCGAAACCGCAATATGGAATGAAGAATAAGCTATTTTTCTCACAGAGAAGAAAAATGATATCATTTTCGAAGTGTGATTATTATTGAGTTCAGTTCCTTGCAGATAACTCCTACGTGTGACAACATTGCACGCTGTAGCCCCGCCCACAGCTTCCATTTGCTGTTCTGGCCCTGACCCGCCTTGCCCGCCGTGTTTTATTGGAAAGATTGTTGTTGTTTTTCCCTGTTTGTCATTGGTTGAATCAGAGGCGCAGTGGCGAGGCGATTCATATTTCTACACTGCCAGAGGATTTCACAGGCTGCAGAGTTACAGACTCAGGGAAGGAACATCATGTGGAACTATCTTAGATCACTCCTCGTTATTATACCGCTTCTCAGTAAGTGTATGCTTCCCAGTAAAAAATCACCCTCCCCCTTCTTGCCGTATCCCAAACACTATTAATAACAAAATGCTTGTAATGATGATGTAACGATAAACATTGTGATTATCTATGGAGTAATCTGGACTCGGTGGAGCAGTCGCTATCTGAAATGACAGTCAAAGAGGAAAAGGATGTTGCCATAAACTGTACCTTGAAGACAAGCGATCCCAGCCCTTATGTATCCTGGTACAGTCAGTAGCCCGGGCAGCCTCCACAGTTTGTGTTTTATCTCTATGGAGGGATAGCAAAGCAGAACCCAGGCTTTGCAGAGTGATTTTTTTCGATGTTTAGTAAGGCGGCCAAAACAACTGAGTTAATGGCTAGCAAAGCGCTGTTATGCGACACCGCCGTGTATTTCTGTACCATGGAGCCCACAATGCTGCAGAGATACAGCGGATCCCGGACAAAAACCCACACTGAAAGTTCCAGTTAGAATCACTAGAGGGCAGGCCGCAGTACTGAAACAGAAGCAATAATTCAACCACCGCCGTGAGATTAACAAGTGGTTTATTTAAACTGCATTGAAACACAACACTCAGCAAGCACAGGAGAGGGCCACTTGTAAAATTACATCAACAACTCGCATTTATAACAAAAAAAAATGCATCTGTGGAACCTTAACTGACCTTCTGCCTTTCGATATAATTTCCCTGTCTGTTTCCTCTCATCGTCTTTCTTCACTTTTTACCCATATTCTTTTTCTTTCGTTCATGGGATATGGGTGCCGCTGGCTGGGCCAATATTTGCTGCTAATCTCTAATTTCCCTTGTTCAGAGTCAACCACTTTGCAATGGGTCTGGAGTCACGTGTAGGCCGGACCAGGTAAGGACGGCAGATTTCCTTGCCTAAAGGACAATAGTGAACCAGATGGGTTTTTTTTTAACGACAATCGACAATGGTTTCATTATCACCATCAACAGACTTTTGATTCTTGGTTTTTATTGAATTCAAATTCCCCCATCTGCCGTGGTGGAGCATTACCCTGGGTCTCTGGATTACCAGTCCAGTGAAAATACCACTATGCCACCGCCTCCCCTTCCTTGTTGCAGTCTTTACTTTAATGATAAATTAATAAATTTGTTTCGTCTCAGAATATTAAGTCAGGGCCGCTGAAACTGAACATCCTATAAATGTGAACTGTCGCATCAGGTCGCTGTTTAAACAAAGAATCTAGTACAACCTCACTAAGGGCGCCTGAACATTTCTCAGAATAGCCACCAGAAGGCTGAAGATAACAATATTTCTTACTGCACCAATGGTGGAAGTGGATGTTAAAGGAGCGCAAGACAAGCTAAAAACGGCTGTGGTTTAATTCTTATTCTGCTGCACTGCTTTTTCCTGACACTAGCTAACGTTGTAACAACAGTCCTGCTGGTGTTGAGTTCTTGTTAACGAAAACAAGCTCTACACCTCACCCTGGAGAATTTGAACCCGCTCTCCGCGCTCTGTTCCTGACCGCTTTAAACCGATCAGAGGTAAATTGCTAAAAATAGCACCGATGCGCCGCACCTCAAATTCTCTCTCATCGCAAATTCTAAACCTGTAGATTATGGATGTTTAGATTAACCATCACAACACGAAGGATGTCAGAATTCAGCAGAACAAATTGAAACAGACATTTAAATGCAAACCACAGAAAAGGACAGCGCTGGTAACGCTGACTAAATTACAGCCCGAGTTTATCCTACGTGTTTACTCAGTTGTATGCTCAGTAACAGCAGGGATCATCTTTTTAAAATGACGGATCTAAAAACCACTCTGGAAAAATACGGAGTGACTGTTAGTTCACTGCTTCACTGGTTGAGGAGGGACATCTCACTGGAGCCACGGTTACCTGTGCCCTGATGGAAAAGCTACTGGAACATGAGCTGAAGAATTGACGCCAGAATAAACAACCCCCATTAGCAATCCCGTGTTTCCGGTTACAACAAGTAAAGAAAAGTTTCAGTTTCCTGTCCCACGTGTCTAACTGCGAAATCATTTCGCCTACAAGAACACTGACTGTACCCTACCTCGGGATGTTTCAATGCATTGGGAGCCAACTCACGAGCTGACGTCCTCACATCACCACTGGGGACACACGAAAGTGAGATGACAACATCCTGAGACACGACAGCAGATTATTGAGGGTGTGGTTTAGAACTGGTATCTTCAAATGTCCAACTCCCCTTTTACAGACCGGACAGCGACAATGCGGCTACTCAGCATCTGGGTTGTGTGGGGATCATTTCTGACAGGTAGATGTGGACCAGACACATTTAATATTTCCTCCTATTTTAAACAAATGGATAAAACGTGAATTTTAAACGATACTCGACCTGATTGTTTCTGTTTGAACATGTTTTTCAGATGTGATTCATGGAGATTCTGTCACTCAGCCGCTGTCCTCGGATGTTAAGACAGAAGGAGAAACGGTGACATTAAGCTCTACCTATGATACTACAGAGAGCTACTACTATTTATACTGGTACCGGCAACACCCAGACTCGCAGCCTGAGTTTATATTGTGGAAACACTCGGACGGTCCTGAAGATAAAGCAGATTTTGCCAAAAGCCGTTTCTCTGCAGAGCTCCAGACCTCGAATAAATTCACCAGTTTGAGCATCTCAGGTCTGCAGCTGACCGACTCTGCCGTGTATTACTGCGCTCTGAGGCTCACAGTGATGGAAAACAGTGTCACCCCTGTACAAAAACTGCCTTTGGACTGTCAATATGAGCTCCCGTCTTGCGGGTTGCATAGAATCAGCGGCAGAGGCAGCGACAATGTCAGCGGCTCTGTCAGCCGCTCAAACACAAACCGAGAGGAAACCACATTCAGCTCGCATCAAACTGTCACCAACTGTTTCCAGCAGCGGCCGAGAGAAACAAACTGCAGAACCCGACCCGAGCGGCGGATCATCACGGAAGCAGATTGCAAGACGCACGTTCTAATCCCCACCCTCAATAATTTGCTGTCGTGTCTCAAGGTGCTTTCAATTCACTTCCTTCTGTCTCTCTGGTTCTGTGAGATCCGTCGGTGGTGAGCTGTCTGACATTGAATGGAAACATCCCGAGCTGGACTGCAGTCAATGTCCTGATAGGGGAATGGCTGCGCTTCTGGAGGCGAGGGTGGTGGGAATAAAACCCTGGCCTCTTCATTGTCACCAGCAAACTCGGGATTGTTAATCATAGAATTTACCCTGCAATTTGAGAGGAAAAAGCTGGAATCAGATGTAACGGTATTACAGTTGAATAATGGCAACTACAGAGGCATGATGGAGGAGCTGGCCAGAATTGACTGGGAGATGAGCCTTGCAGGAAAGACAGTGGAACAGTAATGGCAGGAGTTTCTGGGAGTAATTTGGGAGACACAGCAAAAATTCATCCCTAGGAAGAAGAAGTATACTAAAGGGAGGACGAGGCAACCATGGCTGACATCAGGGACAGCATAAAAGCTAAAGAGAAAGCATACAATGCGGCGAAGAGTAGTGGAAAACCAAGGGTTTGGGAAGCCTACAAAGACCAACAGAGGACAACTAAAAAATAAATAAGGAGGGAGAAGATTAAATATGAGGGTAAAGTAGCCAGTAATATAAAAGAAGATTGCAAGAGTTTTTTTCGAGATATAAAGGGTTAAGGAGAGGCAAGACTGGACATTGGGCCGCTGGAAAATGATGCTGGAGAAGTAGTATTGGGGAACAAAGAAATGGTGGAGGAACTGAATAGGCACTTTGCGTCAGTCTTCACGGTGGAAAACACGAGTAACATCCCCAAAGTTCAAGAGAGTCGGGAGGAAGATGTGAGTATGGTGGCCATTGCCAAGGAGAAGGAGCTAGGAAAACTGAAAGGTCTGAAGGTGGATAAATCACCTGGACCAGATGGATTATACCCCAGAGTTCTGAAGGAGATAGCTGAAGAAATAGTGGAGGCGTTAGTGGTGATCTTTCAGGAATCACTGGCGTCAGGGAGGGTCCCAGAGGACTGGAAAAGCGCTAATGTAACCCCCCTGTTTAAGAAGGGAGTGAGGAAAAAGACGGGAAATTACAGGCCGATTAGCCTGACCTCAGTCGCTGGTGAGATTTTAGAGTCCATTATTAAGAATGAGATTCCAGAATACTTGGAAGTGCATTGTAAAATAGGGCAAAGTCAGCATGGTTTCATCAAGGGGAGGTCATACCTGACAATTCATTTAGAATTCTTTGAGGAGGTAACGAGTAGGTTAGACAAAGGAGAGCCAATTGATATTATCTACTTGGACTTCCAGAAGGCCTTTGACAAGGTGCCGCACAGGAGGCTGCTCAGTAAGATAAGAGCCCATGGTGTTAGAGGCAAGGTACTAGCATGGATAGAAGATTGGCTGTCTGGCAGGAGGCAGAGAGTGGGGATAAGGGGGTCCTTCTCAGGATGGCGGCTGATGACTAGTAGAGTTCCGCAGGGGTCAGTGTTGGGACCACAACTTTTCACTTTATACATTAATGATCTAGATGAAGGAACTGAGGGCATCCTGGCTAATTTGCAGATGACACAAAGATAGGTG
The DNA here is from genome assembly GCF_964194155.1 of Cetorhinus maximus. NCBI lineage: Eukaryota > Metazoa > Chordata > Chondrichthyes > Lamniformes > Cetorhinidae > Cetorhinus > Cetorhinus maximus. Next base: position 28,429 of record NW_027596270.1, on the reverse strand, counting down.
GAGGGTAAGGTAGTATTGAGGAGGCGGGGAGGCTGCAGAAGGATTTGGACAGCTTAGAAGAATGGGCAAAGAAGTGGCAGATGCAATACAACGTGGGGAAGTGTGAGGTCATGCACTTTGGTTGGAAGAATAGAGGCATAGACTATTTTCTAAATGGGGAGAGAATTCAGAAATCTGGAGTGCAAAGGGATTTATGAGTCCAAGTTCGGGATTCTCTTAAGGTTAACTTGCAGGTTGAGTCGGTAGTTAGGAAGGCAAATGCAATGTTGGCATTTATTTCGAGAGGACTAGAATATAAAATCAGGGATGTGCTGCTGAGGCTTAATAAGGCTCTGGTCAGACCACATTTAGAATATTGTGAGCATATTTGGGCCCCATATCTCAGGAAGCATGTTCTGGCTCTGGATAGGGTCCAGAGGAGGTTCACGAGAACGATCGCAGGAATGAAAGGCTTAACATATGAGGAACGTTTGATAACTCTGGGTCTGTACTCGATGGAGTTTAGAAGGATGACGGGGGATCTGATTGAAACTTACAGAATACTGAAAGGCCTGGATAGAGTGGACGTGGGGAAGATGTTTCCATTTGTAGGAGAGACTAGGACCCGAGGGCACGGCCTCAGAGTAAAGGGAAGACCTTTTATAACAGAGATGAGGAAAACCTCTTTGGCCAGAGAGTGGTGAATCTATGGAATTCATTGCCACAGAAGGCTGTGGAGGCCAGGTCATTCAGTGTATTTAAGACCGAGATAGATGGGTTCTTGATTGGTAAGGGGATCAAAGGTTACGGGGAGAAGGCGGGAGAATGGGGTTGAGAAACTTATCAGCCATGATTGAATGGCGGAGCAGACTCGTTGGGCCGAATGGCCTAATTTCTCCTCCTATATCTTATGGTCTTATGGTCTAAAACATTCCAGCATTAAGGAAACATTCTGAAGCTTAATTTTTAATTGGGGTTTGTTTAAAAGATCACAGCCACTATCTTATGAAACCTGTTCATTGTGCATAAACACGTTCTGACCGGGCAACACACCCTGATCAAATAAAGCCTGTGAACAGGCCGCGGTCAAAGGCTGCAGCGCACTAACAGGGGAGATGGGAAAGGGCTGTTCAATATTACAGTCAGGCAGTGAAACCGCTGCAAAATGCATTATGCAAATTAAAGTAAATAAAACTATGAGGGTCGGTTATAACCAAAATGCGAGTTGAACCCACCTAATATAATTCTGCAAGTGTTCCTGGCCTCTTGTTGAGTGTTGTGTTTTGTTATGATCTTTCAAGAATGTCCCTGTGATCCTCATTGTGGAAATTCAATTACTGTTTCTCGTAATCGGTGCGAGAGGGCCCTCTGGTGGGAGCTTAATGGAACTCTCAGTGAGGGTTTCTGTAAGGGATCCGCTATCTCTCTGCAGCAAAGCGGGCTTCATAGCACAGAAATAGACGGCGCTGTCGGCAACAATCATCCTTGCGATATTTAGAGGAAACGTTTTGTTTCCATTGTGCAAATTAGCAGAGAACCTGTCTGGCAAGATTGGAGAACCTCCTTCATTCCCCAAGATTTATATCTTCCGTCAATATCTCGGAACTTCCCCGCGACACTGAACATACCGGAACAGAGTGGGGGCAGGGTAGTTTGCCGAGTACCTACAGTCCAGAATAATGTTCTGTCTTTCCCGAATCGTTAATTCGGACGGATCCCGTCACACTGGATCATCACTATTTGTTGTTGGAACACAAATCCAGAATAGTTCAAAACTCAGAGAGTAAATAGAGCGCATGGGTAACACACTGACTATTTAAACATGAATTCACCAGGCAGTAAGGTCAGGAAGAAACACGGGGGAATTCATAGTGTCTGGGTTAGTTCGACAGAAAATAACAGATTGTTCTAAATATTTTCACCCGTCTAGTCGGATCTTAAAGCGTAACGCAGGTCCAAAAGGGGCATCACCTAGTGGGAAACTGAGGGGCTTTCCTCAGGGACACGATTGGCTATTCTGTCAGAAGTGATGAGAGTTTCGCACCAATCATTGAGAGTTGTAAAGAATGATAATGTCTGATGGGATCTCTTTCACTTTCTGGCGTTCTTAGTGCCTCTGTCTCGGTCTCTTTGTCTCTGTCTCGGTGTCTGTCACTATCAGTCGTTCGCTCTGCCGCTCTTTTCGGTTTTCCATGAAAGTGCAGAGTTTAGAGAATCGAACTTGCCTCAGAATCTCATTCCAACGAGTTCTCCATGCAAAGCCCCCGTTAATAATAGCAAAAAATCGTTCCTTAGCTCACAGGAAAGTTTGAAATAACAGCAGTTGCACTTGAAATGCTTATGTGACATGCGGGAATGATGACAAAATCTCTTCCCACTGCATGTGGCAAGGTAACCAGGAGCTCGAATCTGCAACGTTTCATGTTGATTTGCATCCACTTCTTTCGTTATATATGTTTGGACGTTAAAATAAACGCAAGAAAGTATCGAGTTATGAAATGAAGACTGCATGAATGTCGTGTATATATTTATCTAATTGAAGTATGTAATACTCATCCTAATGAGAATCGGCATGTGATATAATTGTACCGCATGTGAGAATTCAGTGATTTCCAAGGTAGTGCTGGCACACCTCTTTTTTTCCCAAATATCACTTCCTTTGCACCAACCAATACAAACTGGCATTTGTGTTAGCAAAATTAGTTTCTAAAAATCCCTTTTCAGTTCTATGCTCATTAATATTCTATCGTCCACTTATCATCGAACATTTTCAGATATTGCTTAAGCACCAATGAGCTTAATACCTCAAGTTTACAGTTTCGAATTAATACGCTTCTCACTTTAATTTAAAAATTGCAATTGGTTGGGATTTTGTGAAATTGATGAACATCTATTTATAGAATAGAACATCCTGTTCCCATGCCCCTATCTACGTTCACCGGAGAGCTTAATATCAGATCAGTGGTGATCAGGTTTATAGTTATTGAAGCAAATCTGCAAATACTTTCCTGAATCTAGGATTAGCAATGAGGGATTTCAGTTTCTATCGCTGTTTTAGTAATGAAGTAATTTCCTCACACATGTCCGGCCGCTGTGCTGTGCTGATGAATCCCATAATTAAACAAAATGTGATAAGAAATGTTAAATCAATTCACCCTGTCTATGTGAACATCCCTTGCACCTTACGTTCCTCCGGATTAAGTTCCACCAGTCGTATGGCATATATTCTGTCATCTCGGGTATTTAAATCCATTCATGTCCATTCTGCTGTTCGGTAACCCTGGGTGCCTTAGCCGTTAATCAGCCTGAGGCACTGCTCACCTCAGTCACCTCCATCACAAGGAGCGGTCTCTATCTCTTTTCTCTGGCCAGGATTTTAACGACTGGGTCTCAGAGGGTAAAATGGTTTCTCTGAACCCATTACAAGGACAAGATATGCCTCCCCCACCAGAGTGAAAAGACACCAACCGCTTTTTGACATTTCGAAATGAAAACCAGTTCGAATATCAGGCGTGTCTGTGAGAGACAGGTCAGCCGCCTGATTGTTAGATGATGAAGAACAGGCATATAAGATGCAGCCGCCTTTGCCAGTAGCTGGCAAATTGAGATATCGATTGCCGACTTGATCACCGATACAGGTAGAAATCCGATAATTGGCATCACTTGGAGCCAATGTCCTCCAATGGAGATATTCGCCTATTTTTACTTTAATTTGGCGCTCTCTGTGACAGCAATAACGACCCCGCTGTACAAAAGCCTGACCCCGGAGAAGGCTCACTCTGCTTTAAAAAGCTCAACCGTGACATTATTCTTAACAATACATGTGGCCATTAGGTTAGACAATGAGGATTTACACATATCATTGTCCACGTCAGCATATTGGTGAAATTGTATTGCAGAAACATATCATTCTGTCCATTAGTTTCTGCTGATTTTTAAGCTCCACATGAACCTCTCCCAACACGACCTGATCTAATACTATCAGCGTTTTTTTTTCATTTCACCCTTTGGCCTTTATTTAGCTTCCAGTTAAATGCACCTAATGTTATTGCTTCAGCCAACCCGAGTGTATCGAGGTCCCATTCCAACAAGTCGCTGGTTTAATAAATTTCTGTTTAATCCTTTTGTGGATTTTATTGGTGACAATTTCATATTTAGGCCTCTGGTTTTGGACTCCCACAGACAAAAACCTTGCCCGAATACGATCAGTGTGCTTTCACACGAGCAGAGGAGAGAACTCATCCTGAGTGAGGCACAGCCAGAGAGAGTGTGGGTATGGGCAATTTGGTACACAATGGGAATTCGGCGCAGAGGGGAAGAGGTGCTCTTTGCATTTTTTCTTTGCAATCCAACTAGATAAATCTTCAGAGAGCGGTCTTGCCCTGTTGCAGCAGTAGAGGCTACAAGGGAGACAAATGACTGGTAAGTAGTCGGTAAGGTCGGGTAAGTATTTTCTACTTATATCGCTTGTAGTTTATGATTTTTTTTGTGGTTTATAGTTTGTATATTGTGTGGTAACGAGGATCAGGAAAGAAGAGCCCCAGAGTAATTGATTTAGAAGTTTTAATTTAAAGGGATAAATAATGGCAGGAGCGCTCAAAGCCATGGTGTGCTCCTCGTGCTGCGTGTGGGAAGCCGGGAACATTTCCACTGCCCGGGACCAGCATGTGTGCAGGAGTTTTGTCCAGCTGCAGCTCCTGGAAGCTCGGGCTTCAGAACTGGAACGGCGGCTGGGGACACTGTGGAGCATCCGCGAGTCTGAGAGCATCGTGGATAGCACGTTAAGAGAGGTGGTCACACCGCAGCTGAAGGGGCTTGAGGAAGGAAGGGAATGGGTGACCACCAGGCAGTCCAAGAGAAACAGGCAGGTAGTTCATCAGCCACCTGGGGTCCCGCTCGCAAATCGGTATTCCATTTTGGAGGCTGATGGTTCCTCGAGGGAGTGCGGACAGAGCCAAGCTTCTGGCACCACCTTCTGTCTGTACAGGAGGTGAGGTAGGGAGGACGACCAATAGTAATAGGGGAATCTATAGTCCGGGCAACAGATAGGCGCTACTGTGGCCTTCAACGTGACTCCAGGATGGTGTGTTGCCTCCCTGGTGCCAGGGTCTGGAATGTCACTGAACGGCTGCAGGGCATCCTGAAGAGGGAGGGTGACAAGGCAGAGATCATGGTATATGTTGGTACCAATGACATAGGTAGAAAGAGGGATGAGGTCTTCCATCAAGAATTCAGGGAGTTAGCCAGTAGACTAAAAAGCAAGACGACTCAGGTAGTAATCTCTGGATTACTCCCGGTCCGGTGTCACGTGCTAGCGAGCTCATGTATAGGAGAATAGCGCAGACGAATACGCAGCTTAAGATTTGGCGCAGGAGGGAGGATTTTAGATTCCCGGATCATTGGGATCGTTTCTGGAGAAGGTGGGACTTGTCCAAGTGGGACAGTCTACATCTGAACCAGAACAGGACGAAGATCCTTGCAGGCGAGTTTCCTGGTGCTGTTGGGAGGAGTTTACACTAATTCAGCAGGGGGAGGAGACACAGAATGTTAGCAGAATCGGGACACATAATAATACAGTAAAACAATCAACTCAGAGGGAATACAGCTGCAATAAGCTTCAAGGGAGTATGTCAAGGCTGGATGGCCTCTACTTTAATGCCAGGAGTATTACAGGTAAAATGGATGAGTTAAGGGTGAGGATTGACATGCAGAATTGTGAAATACTTGCCATGACAGTGATGTGGTTGAGGGAGGCGCAGGATTGGCTGCTCAACATTCCGGTATATAGAATCTTCAGGCGAGACAGAGGAGGGGGTAAAAGAGAAGGAGGCATTGCATTATTAGTTAAGGAGTCAGTTATTGCAGTAAGGAGAGATGATATCTTGGAGCGGGCATCGAATGAAATTTTGTGGGTAGAGCTTTGGAATAAAAAGGGGGCAGCCACATTCTACGGTGTTTATTATAGATCCCCAGATAGTCAGCGGGAAATTGAGGAGCAAATATGTGCACAATTTGTGTGTAGAAGCAATAACAATAGGGTAATTATATTAGTTGATTTCAACTTTCCTAACATTAATAGGGATAGACATAGTGTTAAGGGCTTGGATGGAATGGATTTCTTGAAATGTGTACGGTAGAAACTTTTGGGCTAATATGTCGAGTGCCCAACAAGGGACGGCGCAATGCTGGATCTAATTTTGCGGAATGAAGCCGGACAGGTGGCTGAGGTGGTGGCGGGGGATCATTTTAGTGATAGCGGCCAAAACATGGTACAACTTAAGCTGGTTGCTGACAAAGAAATAGACAAGTTGCAAAAAAATAATTTGGATTGGGAGAGAGCGGATTTTAGTAAAATAAGGCAGGATCTGGCCGAGGTAGACTGGGAGCAGCTACTTATGGGGAAATCTACGGAGGAGCAGTGGGGGGGGGGGGGGGGGGGCGTTCAAAAAGGAAATGGGGAGGGTACAGGCTCAACATGTTCCCTCTAGGGTGATAGGAAGGAGTAACAAACTCAGAGAACCATGGATGACCAGAGATATTCAGGACACCATGAGAAGGAAAACAGAGGCTTTTAGCAGGTACAAGGGGAGCAAATCAGCGGAGGTATTCGTGGAGCACAGAAAGTGCAGGGTGGAGCTTATCAAAGCAATTAGGAGAGCAAAGAGAGGATATGAGAAAGCTCTGGCTAGTAAAAGTAGGGAAAATCCCAAGATATTCTATAAATATATGAATGGGAAGAGGATAACCAGGGAAAGAGTAGGGCCCATTAGAGACCAAGGGGGCAATCTATGAGTGGGGCCAGAGGACATCGGTAGAGTGTTGAACGAATACTTCACAGATAAGTGGCAGATGGAATTTAACCCTAGAAAGTGTGCGGTGATACACTTTGGACGGAGTAATTTGACAAGGAAGTATTCAATGAACGGCATGACACTAGGAAGTTCTGAGGAACAAAGGGACCTTGGCGTGTGTGTCCATAGATCTCTGAAAGTGGAGGGACATGTTAGTGGGGCGGTGAAAAAGGCATATGGGACATTTGCCTTTATCAATCGAGGCATAGATTACAAAAGTAGGGAGGTCATGTTGGAGTTGTATAGAACCTTGGTGAGGTCACAGCTGGAATACTGTGTGCAGTCCTGGTCGCCACATTACAGGAAGGACGTGATTGCAATGGAGGGGCTGCAGAGGAGATTCACAAGGGTGTTGCCTGGGATCAAACATTTATATTATGAAGAGAGGTTGGATAGACTTGGGTTGTTTTCGTTGGAGCAGAGAAGACTGAGGGGAGACCTGATCGAGGTGTACAAGATTATGAGGGGCATGGACAGGGTGAGTAGGGCGCACCTGTTCTCCTTAGTTGAAGGGTCAGTCACGAGGGGACATAAGTTCCAGGTGAGGGACAAGAGGTTTAGGGGGGATGTGAGGGAAAACATTTTACCCAGAGCGTTGGGACGGTCTGGAATGCGCTGCCTGGGAGGGTGGTGCAGGCGGGTTGCCTCACATCCTTTAAAAAGTACAAGGATGAGAACTTGGCACGCCATAACATTCAAGGCTATGGGCCCAGTGCTGGTAAATGGGATTAGGTAGGTCGGCCAGGTGGTTCTCACATGTCGGTGCTGGCTCGATGGGCCGAAGGGCCTCTTCTGCACTGTGTGATTCTGTGAACATTATCGAAATCTCACATGACTTTAAAGCGCTCTCTTGTGTCACCGTTCTGCCACATCTTTTTATAGAGAACAGGCCAGCCTGTTCAACGTTTCGTGATAGTTACAACCCTTCAGTGATGATGTCATCCTTGTATTTTTTTATCAGGATCATGTGAAGGCGCTATATCGACGTTGATCCATACAAAAGCAACATCTGTAAGGCATTTTAAGGCTATTTAAAAACTTTTCCTGTTGTTATTGAGCGGGTTTCACTCTGTGCAATATGTAAGTGCTGTAACAATCTGCACTACCGCTGGCCTCTGCTTATGGCCGCGAATGTGTTGTTTTTTAAAAATTAATTCACAAGATGTGGATGCTGTTGGCAGGGCCAACATTTATTGTCCATCCCTAATTCCCCTTCCGACGCCTGAGTTGCATGCTGGGCATTTCAGAGGGCAGTCAATAGTGAACCATAAATTTGTGGGTGTGCAGTCACACAAACACCAGACTGGGTGCGGCTCGGAAATTTCTTTCACTGAAAGGTGGTTGGCGTTCACGACTGACTCATGCTTTCATGGGCACCGTTAACGATCATGATGATCTTTTTTAACGTTCAGATACACTTGCTGAACTTAATTTGAATTTCCAGGTTGGCGATGTATATCCTCATGCTTCTGGATCATTCGCCCAGGCATCTTAATGCCTAGTCCAATAACATAAGCACTATGTCACAGTGACGGGACTGTTATTGTTCAACCACGTGGTTCAGTGGTAATATCACGTCACTGAGTCAGGTGATCATGGGTTAAAGACCCAGTCCCGAGAATTGAGTTCAAAATCTCTCGCCCAATACCGAAGGAGTATAGAACTGTGGCAGTGTCGTCTTCCACATATATCGTTAAATTACAATGTCTGCCCACTCAGGTGGATTTAAAATATCCATTGCACTATTTCGAAGAAGAGCAGCGCTGTTCTTGCTGGCGTCTCGCCCAATGATTGTCTCTCGTGCAACATTACTATAAAGAAAACACCATCCGGTCATTACCACATTGCTTTTGTGGGATGTTGTTGTGGGTATTTGGTTCTGTGCTTCCTACAGAGTGCCTACAATTCAGTGGCTGTACGGATCTCTGATACGTGATGCGCTGGTAAAAATTGCTATATCTGCAGTTTCTAATTGTTGTTTCACATATCAGCCACAGTAAATGTAGGACGTTGGTGCATTACCACTCTTGTTCCCTTCCCTATCACCCTCCTCACTGTGGTTGGGCGGTAGTTCAAAATTCTTTCCTGGTCCTGTTCAACGTCTGTTTTTATCGGAAACTAGAAACTCTTCCAAGTGCAGCCAAGCATTGAGCCCGTTCCCGGTACAGAATCTCAGATTACCATAAATATAGAATCAGCACCCCTGCACTGTCAGGCGGATAACCATAAGGGCATTAGAATAACAACATTTACAGTCTTGGAAACGATGTTTAGAACCTGTCTCCATATTTCTTTCTCCACACCGTGGCGATTAATCCACTTCCTATAAATAGGTTGGCCCTGACTTTACAATAGAGGAAAAACATCCCGACGCTAATGCATCAAGTCACTCGGAAGTCCGAATCCCACCATGGAATCTCTGCATCCTGATTTAACCACCTCCTTCCTCTCCGTGTGCAAAGTAGTTTCGCAAAAGCCACTTGGGGGCCATTTTTCTCCCTGTTGGATTCAGAGCAGCATATTCTGTCTGCGGTCCTATTGGATGAAAGAGAAATTGTGGCTGATAGAACCATGTAGGCAACTCACCACTCAGGCATTAGTTTCCAAGCAGCGGAAACATTAGGGCCGAATGCAGTCCGGTTCCAGATCGCCTTCTCGACATTTTCAAAGTCTGTGGAGCATTAGATTCGGAGGGAAGAAAATGTCAAAGGATTTCGGAGCTTCCATTATAATTTTTGTTCTGAAACTAGGTGAGTGGTGCAGGCCCCATTAAAACACAAGTTTCATAAAATAGAAATGCGTCTGATGAGTGAGGGTTTATAGTGCGAACACCAGGAGAGCTATGGTGTGAGGAAGGGACTAACAAGATTTGTGGGACAGACGGACGGACGGACGGACGGAAGCATGGGCAGACAGATAGGTGGGCGGACGGACGGATGGGCTGATGCATGAATGGATGGCTGGATGTGCAGACGGATGGAGAGAGGTGAAAGTGAATGAGGGATGGGCAGCTGGGTAGATTTAATCGATTATTCATTTGAATGTGGATGGAGTTTACAAGCGCGATCCTTAAACTTCGATACTCGCGCCAGTGATTTATACAATAACTATCAGAAAATCATAATCCAGTGAACATAACAATGTAACAACCTATCCGCTGGTATAGTTGGCTCAGACTTTGCAGATGACATGAAATGTTTTTAATAAACAATGAGGCAGAGGGTAACAAACTTCAGAAGGATGTAGACATTTCAATTTGCCTGGCACATACCAGATGGAATTTAACCTGGAGAAGTGTGAAGTGATGCATTTTGGTGGGAAGAATGAGGGTATCCGATATAAACTAAATGATGCACTTTGATCGGCGCTGTAGGAACAGAGACATGGATACGATGTAATGTGCAGAAACCTTTGAAGTTGGCAGTGAAGGCTGAGACTTCTGTAGAGAACATTTTAGATTCTTGGCTTCATCAATAGGAATAAGATGCTATGCTAAACATTTCTACAAAGCTGGGGCGCCCTCAGTTGGAGTGTTGTGTACTAATGTGCGAAGCACACCTGATGGATAATTTGAGGGTCTTGGAGAAGGTGCGGGAGAGATTTATGAGGAAGGTAAAAATGAAGAGGGGCTTTAGCTTTGTGGAGCGACGGAGAATCTGTGGCTGTTCTGTGTAGAACTTAAAAGATTGGGAGGAGATTTGATGGAGATATTAACAATTATGAGCTGTTTTGGTTGAATAAATAAGGGAAGTTGTATCCAGCGGCAGAAAGCGCCGTGATCAAAGGACTTGGATTTAAATTAATTTGCAAAAGAATCAGAGGCAACCTGAGCAGCCATTTATTTACAATGTGTGTTGTTGTGTTGTGGAATGCGCTGCCTGAAAGGATGGTAGAAGCAGATTCAATATCAACTGTCAAAAAATAATTGGGTAGCTACTTGAAATGGAAACTTTCGCTAGGCAAAGCTCGCGAGAAGAATAGTGGAGTGGGAACAATTTGTTGCCTCTGCCAAAGAGGCCACACAGACACGATGTGCTGAATGGCCTCATTCGAAGGTAGTGCGATGAGGCAAGGGAACGTGTATTCATTGATGTCTCCAGTGTCTAAAGGCCCATTTGTTTTCTGTTCATTTACTATTCGAAGGTCTGTGCTATTCAAATACAGTTAAGCAACCTGCATCATCGGTATCATGTTTGGAGAAAGAACGTATGGTGTTGCCCTGTTCATACTCCACAGACAGCCACCGATATGATCTGCTCTGGTACCGACAAAGAAAAGAAGAGGCGCCGGTACTTTTAATCGAAATGAATTCGGAGGAACAAGGACAGGAAGCAGAGCGTCTGGGAGGCCGAATCTCCTCAACACTCCGAGCATCTGATCGTTTTTTCAGTTTAACCCTGACAGATGTGCAGCTGAGTGACAGTGGGATGTTTTATTGTGTGCTGAATATTCACAGTGATACAAACTGATACAAGCCCCGTACGGAAACTATCGCTGGATTGCAATATAACCTGAATGGTGGGAGTTAAGTTTGTGAACATTGAATCTTCACCTCTGGCAGCACCAGAATCAGATACCGACTCCTTCCGGCTGTAAATTTGCATCCGGAGTTAAAAAGGTTAATTGACAGAAAGTCAAGTTTGCGAACATTTCGGATTCGGAACAAAAACGGGAGAAATTTAACTTTCGATTGGAAACAATGAGGGAAGAGGCTGCGGTAGGGAAAGCGAAAGCCAAGGAAAAGTAGAAATAAAGAGAGAGAGCGGGAGAGAGAGAGAGAGAAAGGGAGGAAAATATGCCGAGGCGTTGGGAAAGATACAGAGGAAGGAGATAAGGGTTGACGCAGGGAACAGAAAGAGTGTGTGTCTGTTTGTGTGTGTGCGTGTGTCCGTCTGTGTGTGAGTGTATTTGTCTGTGTGTGTGTGTGTGTGAGAGAGTGAGAGAGTAAGAGAGACAACGGAGGGAGACACAGACAAAGACAGAAATTTAGAAAGAGGACAAGAATGCGTTAGACAAAGAGGGAGAGGTGCAGGCGGGGGCAGGGGCAGAAAGTTATAAAGACAGAGGGAAACAGAGACAGTCAAAGAGAGAGAGAGCCCGCTGCTCATTCTATAAAATCCTCCGGTTCAATTTCTGATTTCCAGCAAATTGTGTTTTAATTTTGTCCCATTGTGTGATTTCAATGTGACTAAATTCTGTTCTATTGATCAAGGGACATCGAGCTCTTGGCGACCGCTATGCAGAAACCGCTCGTTTAACTGTTCAGTGTGGAATTGGGAAACTGAACAGTGAAAACGGTTAACAGCTGCACGTCTCTCAGGCACTGAGGTTAGAAGGTTAGAAAAGTGTAGTTGTTAAGAGCGACAGTCTCTAGCATTCCCCCTCACCTCCCTTTATTTATTAGGTGTTTTTATTGAACTGAAAGGAAATTAGGAGATGTAATACAGAAATAGGAGGAGTTCATACACCCGTCCATTTTACGACCTTGTTTTTTTAAACACTACAGTATTTAATGTTTTTAATTCCAATTGTCCTCAACTGTCTCCAATTAAACCCTAATTGTATTCAAGCATCAATAACTGCCTTTCCAAAATAGTCTTTTAAACTCCTCAAGTCATCTGCCATTGTCACACACTGTGTCAAAATTTCTTTATGTTTAAATAAATTGCTCGGTCACTCCAACACTCTCTATTTCTGTATCTCTCTCCATTGGACAAACTCTTACCTCCATTTCCCTCAATCAATAAAAATAGGAGCAGCACTGGTAAATAAACTCTGAGAAATGGAGTTCAAACTCACGTGAGCATTCGTTTGTTCAATTTTATCTCTATTACCTCAATCACTCGACCATCCCGCTTCACTGGAATTACCTGCCTATCGTTCAGTCAACCAGATGGTTGGTTGGTTTCCGTCAAAACTTTATCCACCCTATCCTCACCTTAAAGCATTATTATGTTATGGTCAACAATGCCTAGATGTTCCTCTGGCTTTATTCTCTTCCTGATTTGTTTCATTCCCCGTTCTGTTGTTTTTCTGTTTGCTGTTCTTTTTCATTTGCATTTTGCTTCAGAGAGACATCCAGTGCACATTGTGGGAACTCCATTCCCTTAGCCCCTTTACATACTTCTCCCAGGGAAGTAATACTAGACAATGCAAGCCCCATTATTATTACTCTGTCTGTTACTAAATTCATTAATTTGTCTATCGATTACTTCCTTCAAATCCCTTCAAGACACAGATCAATCCAGAGAGACAGATATGGAAATAAAGACCTACAGAGTGACGCAGAGACACACAAAGACAGTGAGAAAAATTCAGTGAGAGGGAGAGTCCTGTTAGTGGGATTTAATGTAACGGTTAACACTGCAGTCAGTGTAACGAATTCAATCCCATCTTCTGACTCTGATTCGCACTCTGTCTCTCAAAAGCAAACAAGAAAGGAAAACATGCATTTATATAGCGCCTTTCGCGAAATCAGAACTTTGCAAAGCACCTTACAACCAAAGAAGGCTTTGGGCTGTATTCACTGTCTTTATAGGGGAAACTTGGCAGGCCATTTACGTACGTCAAGCTCCCACAAACAGCAAGGTGATAATAACCAAGGAATATATTAACGACCGAGTCTACAGTGATGTTGATTAGGTGGGGTAAGGGAGGGGGGGGGAGGGCGTGGTGGTTGTGGGGGTGGGGGGGGTGGGGGGGGCAATTAAAATTGACATACATCATGCAACCTGTCAGTCTGTCATAAAAGCTGCCATTTCCACTCATGCGTCGCAGAGGTTTAAATTCCTGTGCATTTTCAGGTGGCTGCCTCATGTAACTCCCCTGTTCACACGGATGGTGGGTTGTATCCAATACTATATGGTTCAGGATTTATGTAGTTCTTGCTGAGGATATGAACCTCTATTGCTGGTATGTTTTTTATTTTGATAACATGTTGTCTTTCATCTGTTTAACACCGATATTCACTTTCATTAAAGCCACTGAGGAAATGGGGCCCATGGTTCAGGATCCAACGTACATCATGGTGAGTTACGGAGGCAGTGTGACTTTGAACTGCAATTATTCGACATCATACCTTCATCCTTCCCTTCTCTGGTATATTCAATACCCAGAGAGAAAACTTCAATATATATTGGAAAAAAAAGCGAGTTTGGAAAAAACAATGTGACACAAAACTTTAACAATCTTTATCATGTTGCTGTGATTTATTGTAAAGTAGGTTTATTGGGTGGGTGTGTACGATTCTGTCTGTTTGATTTAGTTAAATTGGAGACAGATAGACTGCAAGCTTGAAATTGTCAAAAGGAGTCAGGAGTAGAGGGGTGCTTGAAATGTTAATGAATAAACATGGATGAGATCTTAGCACGTAAGTTGTGAAGGAAACTTGCTTTTTAGACAAGTGAAGGAGTGGTTCGGATTTCAAAGGAATGGTCGGATGTTTACAACTGGCAAGATAACCAAGGCATGCAGTGTGTTTATTTTTCCCAAAAGGAAAGAGGTCATTTTAGAAACATGAAATATTTTACATTATGGGGAAAATAAATTTGCAAATGCATATGGAACAATAGAATTTACAGATCAAAGAGAGAGAGAAACATAAAGGGAAATGAAAGGCTCTGTTGGGGGGCAGGATGTATGTATGGTCTAACAGGAGTGTGTGAAACAGCCTTGGGGAAGCCTCCAGTCATGTTAGCAAAAGTACGCTGTGTACAGTAACTAAAGTTGGGTAAACGCCTTTAGAATTCTACTGGCGAGCGGGTGCTGTGGTAACCTTGCTGGCTTGTTTTCTATAAATTTAAAATCTATTTGGACTGCTGCTCTAAAGGGGGTGTGTAATTGAAAGGCAAGTTAATTAGGAAGTTTGAGATTTGCTATCGTTTTGAGCAACTCTGATCTTATGCATGTGCTTGAAATGTTTTATTTTGTAAATACATGCTTAAATATAGTTTTTTAAACCTCTAAAGGTGCTAGTGGACTCATTACTTCAGCATTCAGTGCACAAAACGTCTTGTAATAAAAACAAATTGCAAAATCATTGTGGTAGCGTGGCCAAGTTTCCCTTGTGCATTTGGCCCGCCTGGCACACATCACCTGCCTCGTCATAACAAACACCTTTGGGACGCTTCTGTTGTATGCTACCTTACATAAAGCTGCAAGAACGGTCCGTTTAGCCATTGACTAAGCGAAGTTGTCTGACAACGCTGTGTATAGCTATGTTCTAGGAAACACAACGTCACCTGACCACGAGAGGCCCGGAAAATAAGCTCTCCCATCTTTCCGATGTGACATCCTGACTCCACACAACAGGCAATTGTTTGGAACCCCCAACCACCATCGCCCCCGCCCCTCCGCAAGTGATGAACATTCTGTTAAAGACACTCACCAGTTGTCGATATCTGTTTCAGAATCTCGCCAATTAGTCTTCCTCCACCTCTCCAGGTTCTTTCTGCTCATTTCGTTCTGCATGCCTGTCTGTCATTCTCTCTCTCTCTCTCTCTGCAATAACAATTTAACGAGCCTCGCGACCCAGAAACTCCCCAATAATCATGGAATTTGATTTCCTTCAGCTGC
Organism: Cetorhinus maximus; assembly: GCF_964194155.1. Taxonomy (NCBI): domain Eukaryota; kingdom Metazoa; phylum Chordata; class Chondrichthyes; order Lamniformes; family Cetorhinidae; genus Cetorhinus; species Cetorhinus maximus. The sequence continues at coordinate 13,025 of NW_027596270.1, read as the reverse complement.
TCATGTAATTGGCTTTTGAAAGGCATGTTTAAATCTGCCTTTTCCACCCCCTTGTCTGATTGTGGCCTCAACGCCACGTTCCTGCCTGCCTCCTATAACCTTTGACCCCCTTGCAGATCAAAAACATTTCCAACTCAGCCTTGAATATGTGCAATAACACAGCCTCTACTCCTCGCTGCGTAGGAAATTATCAAAAAAACGCCTCTGAGAGAGGAGATTTCTGCTCAAATCTGTTAAATTGGGGACTTCTAATTTTGACGTTGTGCCCCCGGTTCTCGCTTCCCCGATCTCAACATTTATTCTCTGAGCCCCGCTGAGAACCGCATATGCTTCCAAAATATCACCTCGCACTCTTCTAAACTCCAGTGTGTATAGGCTCAACCAGGTCAACGTTTCGTCAGAAGTCAACCCTTTGATCCCAGGAACCACCCTATTGAATCTTACCTGAACAGCCTCCATGCAGGTATAATCTTCCTTGAATAATGACACCAAAATGTACAATGTACTTCGAATATGGTCTCATCAACTGCTTTGTGCAGTTGCAACATTCTACAACAGCCTCTCCCTTGCTCACATTTTGTGACTCGTGTACGAGAACAACCAGATACCTCTGTACTCTGTCAGTCTGTAGTTCCTCGCCAGACATTCCGATTTTCTATTCATACCACCAATGTGGACAACCTCACTTTTACACATATTTGGCTAACGCTCAAGGTAGACAGTGGTGTTTCCCAACGTTCAGTACTAAGGCCACTGTCTTGTTATATGGAAATTCCATTGTATTGCATTACTGAGTAAAATTTCAAAATTGGCCGGTGCTACCAAATTTTGAAATGCGTCACAACTGAGAATGATACAATAGGTTATGTTAGCAAGGGTTGGCATACAAGTCAGAGGCGGAATTAAATGTGAAGCATCTTAGCAGAAGGGTTAGGGAGAGGCAATATATACTAAGTCGAAGAGTTCACAGGAACAGCGGCTCTTCTGGGTTCATATGGATAGATATTTGAATGTGGCAGGACATATCCAGAGAGCAGTTAGAAAGGCACCGTCGATCTTGGGCTTCGTTAATAAAGGCATTGAATGCAAAAGTCAGATAATATGCTGAACATTTAAATAGATTTGCTTGGGCCACAACTAGAGCATTGCGCCCAGCTCTGTTCATCGCACTTTAGGGAAAATGTGAGGCTCCTGGAGATAGTGCAGAGGAGAATTATCAGAATGGTTCCAGATTATGATTTCAAGCTCCACCATTCCTCTAATTTTAAAAGGAAATGTTATGAGGGTTGAGAAAAATAAACATACAGAGCTAATGGGATAGAGCGGGTATATGGTAATGATAGATTGAGGGATAGGCCAGGGCATGAGGTTGCAGATTGCGCTGGAATACAATCCTGCTGCTCTTGAGGGCCCAAAGGGGCTTAAAGAGACCCGGTTGTTTTTGTATGGGGGGTTGAAGACGCCTTAATGAAACAAACCATCCTCCTCCCCAGGGCCAGGTTTCAGCAATGTCAGGGTTATATTTGAAGAGTGATCAATGCTTTCAAATCATGTTTGTTCAATTCGGTGAGCAGAAATTCCCAGTATCTAAAACCCCTTAATATGTGTAAAAGAGGTGGCATGAAATAAATTGTACGTCTTATTGCGTTTGCTGGCAAGATTCCAAGATACCCTACGGTCGTCAGTATCGGTGAGACAGTGTCAAAGCTTAATCAGGCGTTTCGGGAAACATGGCGAGAGCTTGGAATAGTCAGGAAGGCAGATGTGCCAATGGTGAAGTTCCTTCTTGAAGGCTTAACATTGGTGTGTAAATGATTCCTCACAGCTGTTCGCCCATTCGTTTGAAATACTTTAATGACCCATGTAAATATAAATCACCAAGTAATGTACTGCACTTTTAAGAGTTCATTTGTGAACTTTACAGACCTGCAAATCTACCAGATCACTTTACATTATCCTTCGGTATCCAGAGGAAGGAACTGGGACAGAGCTGCCTTCTACCAGGGAGGCAGGGTGAAGATTGAGGGGAATGGGCCTCTAGTCTCAGAGTTTCGGAGCATGAGAAGCGATCTCATTGAAATGTTTCAATTTCTTTGGGAAATTGACAAGCAGACATCGAGAAAATGTTTCTCCATCCAGATATGTGAAACAAAGGGTCATAGTTTCATGATAAGGAATGCGGGACTTGGATGATAAGAAAGTTATGCATTCAAAGAGTTGCCAATTTTTGGAATTCTCTATGCTAGCGGACTGTGGGAATTCAGTTACTGAGCATATTCAAGGTTGCGGTTGATGGATTTTGGGGCACTAATGGAATCAGCGGTTAAAAGGACGGAGCAGAATCCTGTCTTTGATATAGAAGTTTGGTCACGATCGTATTAAATGAAGTGCAGGCTGGAGGAATTGCATGGCCCTCCCTACTCCAATTTCTTATGTTCTTAAGGAGAAATCTGCAAAGGAAGGCGGGACAGGATTGGAGGGACTGGTCACACAAGACTGGCGATTACGAACCGGCTGTCGATTTTACATCTGCTACGATTTTCTTCATTTCACACATTAGTGAAACAGGATACAAACTGGTGACAGGTTGTTTAGAGCGCGTTTTACACCGCTGTCCCAGACCATTTTCACCCCACATGTCAGGGAGAAAAATGAAGAGATAAAAATATACATTTTGACTAGTAATCAAAACTAAAACCTGTGACTTTCCGACATTACTAACTTCACAATTAGATTCCTAAGATATTTTGCTGCATTCTTCAGCTCCTCTCTGAATTTTCTCTGGGTCACTGAATAAATACACGTGTTGGTGCAGCTCAGGAGTTGAAGCATGTTTCCACTTTCTTAGCGAATGAATTTGGGGTCATTGAAATTGGAACCTTCGAAATATAGTTCGTTTGTAATCTTTACATATAGGAAATTTACAACGTATGTCAGGATGAAGCTTCCCGAGATGGTAGAGATTTAAAACGATTGACTTTCTCCGGTTGTCCATCTCTGGATCACTCTGCTTCTTTCCGCTGCTGTGAACCGGGAGTCTCCTGTGGGCTCGACTGCCCGCGAGGATGTGCCTGACGGTCAGAGCATTGAACAACAGAATTAGGAGGAATGGCAGACCCGGATTTAAAATACGTGCAAACCAATCATCGGCTGTCCATGCGAGTGAAGTGTAGAAGCTTGATTTTATATTACAAAACCACGGCACATTGTTCATTATATAGAGTGGTTCATACATAAAGTACCAAGGAACACTTTTTAAACAGCTTAACGGGCAGACCGTTCCTATAATCACAGCCGCCACTCTCTCAGTGAAATCATTTGTTTTCAGCTTTTGGAAGCAAATGGCTATGTATCGAACAAAGGCGAAAGTGACGGTTAACCAGACAGAGCTCTCCGTGGCTGCGTAGATTAGCACGGTACTGAGAGTACAGGCTGGAGTCATGGGCATAAAACGGGAAAATAAATGCCAATAATCCGACTGAATATCACAGCGCTGACAACAACTAGGAGATCCATCACTGCCATGGACACCAGGTACCGAGTGATGCATTTGGAGAGACCACACCTTCCGCGGGATAAGATCACAATCGCCAACACGTTAACTGAGAGAAACAACAAAATTAACATTGTAAAGTTCAAGCAGGGACGTGAACGTTACAGGCTTTTGATACTTCAACCTCTTTTTTCGAAGACAACCAAATCAATGATTAATGTCTTTTCAATGGCATCTCTGTTTCAACATAAACAACACGGATAGGCTGCATTTATGTAGCGCCTTTAACGTAAAAAAGTGGGCCAAACGCGTCACAGTTGAGTTATACAGCAAAATTTGACATCCAGCCACATAAGGAGATACTATGTCAAATGGCGAAAAAGAATGAGAATGAGATAGGTTGAGGGGGCGGCTTAAAGGAAGAGAGTGAAGCAGAGAGGCAGAGTGTTTTAGGGAGGGAATTTCAGAGAGCATAGGACATAACAGCTGAAGGCTTCGAGGTTACTTGTAATTTTTGGCACTCAACTTTTTGATATCGCACCATATTAAACGGCATTTCCTCTAAATACAATAGACATATTAATTATCTTTCTGTTGTTGAAAGGTATACTGTGACATTGTTTAAGTTGGCTCATTAGGATTCCACGGAAGGATGTTTAGGAAGCAGGATGTGTCGGGTGAATGCAATTGGAGAAGTACCAAATGGTTTGTGTCTGAAATACTGCTAGCTTGGAGACGACATGTCTACGTTTCCACAGTTCCCATTCTGTTGAGGTGAGATCTTTATTGCCCTACGCTGAAAGGTTAAATAATTTAGGCTTATATTGTCAGGGATTTAGAAAAATGAAGGTAATCTCATGGAAACAAAAACTATTCTCAAGGAGCTTGACAGGATAGATATGCGGAGGATTTTCCCGCTGGCTGGAAAAACTAAGCCACCAGGGAACACCCTCGGGATAAAAGAGCGATCATTTAGGACGGAGATCAGCAGAAATTTCTTCATCCAAAGGTTTGTGCATTTTTGGAATTCTATACTCAGAGGTATGTGGATATTTCATTGTTGAGAATATTTCAGACTTGAATAGATGGATTTTTGGCGTCTCAGGGAATCAAATGATATGTGGACCGGGCGGAAAGTGGATTGAAGCCCAGGATCAGCCATGATTGCATTTAACGGAGGAGCTGGCTCAACGTGCCACATGGTCTTCTGCTGCTTCTATCTCTGGTGTTCTTGTACACCAACCTGTCTGATCTTCCCGAAAAAAGTCAGTAACACTGCAGCGAGAATGGAGCCATATGTAAATCTGCAGCTGTAAGAGCACATTGCCATATATATATGGCATTACAGTGATCCGAGCAGGTCATCTCACATCGCCCATCTAGACATTTAAATCAAGTAACTTTCAGTAATTGTTTGGTGCTCAGTGCTGAGCTGTCCCTTGGATTGGATCAGAGATCTCAGATCCCGGTGGCTACCTCTAAGTGTGGATGCATGACATACTTTAACGTTCTAATGACATTAATTAAATCAACAAATTGGTTTATTGCTGGTGTTCAAGCTGATATAATTTGCATTAATCTAATAAAAATGGGGCGATATTCATGGATACCACTTGCCTTTAGAGGGCATCAAAATAGGAGCGATAATTTTCAGGCCCTGTGACACCAATGAAGAGGCGGGGCTACAGTTTGAGGCCCAGAGCAATCGTTATTTAAGATAATTAAAAGCCGTTAGCCTGCGCACCTAGATGGAACCAGCATCATGTCCGTAGTTCTTCCCCCACTCTTCACCCCCCATCGGCCAAAAGGCAATTCAATGCCTCTAGGAAGTCAAACCAAGTATTGCCGCTGAAATTGTTCTTTTGGTCAATGCACATTGAATGAAGTAAAAATCCGGCATGGTTTGAATTTTGCTGGGAATCTCTCTCACTCTGAGCTACAGGAAAGAACAACTTTATCCCTGACATTTGCCTTCACTCGGTGAATTCTGGCGTTTGACCGACTGAAGTATGGAGCACGCCAATTGGTGGCCTGTAACCACAATGAATAGAAGGTTACTATGGTGGCCATGCAACTAAACCATTAATTCAGAAACCTTGGGCGAATGTTTCAGAGCCATACAAATATACAAATCAGGAGCAAGAAGCAGGCCATTCGGCCACTCTCGCCTGCTTCGCCATTCAATAAGGTCATGGCTGATCTGATTATTACCTCAACTCCACTTACCCCCTGCCCCCGATATCCTTTCAATCCCATGGGGCAGAAACCGATTTTGGCTGGAGATCCCCAGGGCATCAAACGGATATCCCAATGCAGCTCCCCGATTTTATACCTCGCCAACATCGGGATCGTTTGGTTCTATGTAAATTTCCCATTCATCACGTTTCACCTCGCACTGAACGGAATGCAAATTTTGCAGCTTATTGGCACATATATAAACATTGCCTATCACTAAAACCTTATCATGCTCAGTTAGAGCTGCACATAATGACAGACACATTGAATCTGTCCATTGTTCATTTAAACGCAGGTAGCTGCGCATGTGTCCAGCTCATGTTCCAGTGGTGCACGGCTCAGCACAATGCCTGACTCTCAAATTAACAGCGGATTAAATTTATCTTCCAGTTTCCCGGAACTACGGTGAGCACTCCAGCCCCTCCTACGTCCAGGTTTTTATTTATTCATTCAAAGGGTTTAGGCGACATTGGAGCACCAGCATTTATTGTCCATCACTAATTGCCTTTCAGAGGGTGGTGGCGAGCCGCCACTTACCGATTGAGTGGTTTTCTGGGTCATTTAAGAAGGCGGTTAATGTTCAACCACATTCCTGTGGATCTGGAATCATACATGGGCCGGAGGAGATTTCCTTCCCTGAAGGACATTCGTGAACTTGGTAGAGTTTATTGCGATGATCTGGTAGTTTCCTGATCACTATTCCTGATACCACAACTTTATTCCCAATTTATTTATTATCTCCATTTAAATTAAGTAGTAGAATTGGAACTCATGTCTCCGGGTCATTGGTTCAGGCCTCTGGGTCATTAATGCAATGATGTAACCATGAGCTTGCGTTCGCGGAATATAACCTGGTTCCCATGAGAGATCCATGTTAAACTGTAAATTCCTTTGCTCGGCCTCAACGATTTTTCTGCAAAGCGTCTGATCTCGGTTATCTAGCGGGAATTTTGTCATGTATGAAACAAAACAACAGCATTTCCTTCCTCCCTCAACCAGCTCTGGCCTGAAAAAATGTTTCAGGACACAGAGTAGCAAAACCACCCATTAGAACAGAGTTGCCGCACCTCAGTAGGAGTCGCTGCAGCAAGTAAATATTCACCTGGCTTTCTCATGAAAGTGACAAAGAGCTGAAACATAATTACTTTTGTTAAATTACTCGGTAATATAATGATTGACTTTGTAATTAAAAACATTTAACACCAGTGATTCTTCTGATCAGATCTCCGCATTGCTTTTTAGACTGAATTTAGTTCATAACTTCAGGGCTTTCGTTATAACAGAAAACCCACACTGAGGCAAATTAAAGGGCAATTTTAAAGCAGAATGGGAAATAATAATTGATGGGTGTAATGAAAAGGAGCCCAAACTCAAAGGGAAGATTACTATAGTGGCTATGCCACTGAACTATTAATTCAGTAGCCTTGGGTGAATGTTTCAAGGACATAAAAACATATGTATCAGGAGTAGAGGCAGGTCATTCGACCCCTCTAGCCTGCTTTGCCATTCAATAAGATTGTGGCTGATCTGATTATGGCCTCAATTCCACATTCCCACCTGCCCCCGATATCCCATGGGGCAGGAACCGTTTTTGGGCTGGATCGAATGAGCCGCCTGTTACACACTCGGTCCGATTTCTACTCCCCTGATGTCAATGGACAGAGAACTGGATCGAGTGTAAAGCTGGCAGCCAGCTTGCTAAACAGCTCAAGGCCAATTTCACCCTTCAATCATTTCAAGCAGGTGAAGCTTAACTTCAAGCGGAAATGTGAAATGGCTGATAATGAACCTGCAGCTCATTCCACATCCCTCCAGAATTGTAATTCACCTGAAAACAACGGAACCATAATTCAAGACAGATATAACGCCGGCAATTGCTATTTTTAGACTATCACAAAGTCAAAATCTGCCCAAAGTTGGCATCGTTGGAAATGTATCCTCAAGCTCTTCACTGGTAGAAGAATAGCCGTGAACTATAGGTTTTGAAAAGGTTACCAGAATATTACCTTTCCGAAATTAATCTATGAACCTAAACAGCCTCGGCATGGGATGGTGTAAAGGAATAGACGCAGAGTTTTGGGTGTTTGAGAGATTTCATTATTAATGCTTGAGTTTGAAACAAAGAAATATTAAAGCGATGGAAAGTTAGTATACCCCTGAGAAAATGATTTTAAACAAATACCAGGAGATGACTATGTCACATTGTTAATTGTCAATGACAGAACCAGCTTCATAAAACAGTGATTTGTCCAATCAATGATTTAGCCCAAAGACTTACCCAGAACTCCAATAGCAGCAAGACTTGGATAGTAAATGGCATAAACTACATCAGATATTCGGCCGTGCATTTTCTATGAGACGAGATGGTCTCTGTCGGTGACAGTTGATCACAGAGATTCTCTGTGATAAGCTCAAACAGACCCTTATTTACACTGTTGGAATTCTACAGAGAGACAATTAGCTTCCATAATTAGTTACAGTTACCTGAACAAACAAGTTCAGAAATTATTGTCCATGTTCTTTTTGGGAGGTGGTAGAATGTTGGGAGACACTTGGGAGACGATTATCGAGTTTTGGTGTCACATGCAGCCCAGTGTAGTTTTGAATGTAACTTGTTAATACTTGGGCAGGTCTAAAGTAGGCTTAGTCATGTGGAACGTTCATTTATGTGAGACACTGAAAGAAACATTGTTAGCCATTAGGCCGAAAGCCAGCATAGCTCAGTGACATGAGACCAGGTAAGAATCAGAATGACAGTGAGAGTCAAATACTGCTGAATGTATTGACATAATAGTAGTTAGACTCACGCACAACATATAGGATCCCCACACAACGCACATTATACTCACACAATGCAAGTTATGTCAGCATTAGCCAACGAATATCCACACAACTCAGAGCGTAATCTCACAACAGCAACGTGCATTTACACATGTTTAACATGTAATATAGCATTTTAAAACATTTTAAGTGTTACAAAGCGCCTCACGCGGGGACAATAAAACATAATTGGGATTAAATCACATAAGGAAATATTAGGATATTTTTGTACCAGTCCTAGGCTCCTTGATAATGATGCTATGTTCTTTTTCTGTGAATGTTTTAATTCATCCCCATTATTAGCCACTTCTTCCTTGGATATTACACAGCGCTCTGTCTCTGTTAGCATTCATCAGGCCCTATTTATAATTGTTTTCCCAAGTCCATCTGCTTTGCTTTATGAGGATACAGGGATAAAAAAGATCCAGATTGTGTTTATTACAACAACATTGCATTGAATTTATGGCACGTACTCCTCGAAAACTATTTTTTCTACTTTACGTGTTGACTGTACGAAATCGTTTTTAGTTATTGAAAATAAACAATTGCTTTTTAGCCACCTTACTGAATCAATGCGTTAAAAAATGTAACTTTCTTCCGATCCATATTTCAACCACTATTCATTCCTCCTAAATACTAAAACTTAGCGAAACAGCTCGAGATGTGCATGGCCCCTCTTTCAAGGTCCGGGTCAAGCGATTTTCCAGCTGGGTGTTTTTATGCTGGGCGGAGTCTGAAGACACTCCGTGACCTCCTGACCTCGAATCAATGGGAGAAAGAGCCAATCACCGTGCTGTTTTCGTGCTGACAAGACTTTGCATTGAACCATTGAAAACCGGTGGCCAGGTTTCTGTGACGCACAGTCGGCCTTGTGTGTGTGTGTGTGTGTGTGTGTGTGACACAGCAGGCTGTGCATACCTGACTTGTATGTGGATAAGAAAACTCGATTTATACGAAAGGTGACTTCAAAATAAACATTCGGTCTGAATGGAGAAAAACGATGGGTTTGCACAGCCGCGAACGTGCGGACAATTCTCGCAGAGCGCCGCTCGCACTCCCTGTGTGGCAGAGAGGGAGCTTTCGCAGCCGCATTGAATTGCTGGAGCCGCAGCTTTACACGGCCAATTCACCAAGGAAATGAACCGAAACCCAATCTCCTGTTCTTCCTCCCTACCCTTCCACCAATAGAAACAATTTATTTTGATCTACTCGGCCCAGACCGACATGATTTTGAACACCTCTATCAGATCTATCCTAAACCTTCCATTCTCCATGGAGAACAAGCCCAGTTTCCCCGATCAATTCAATTAATTGAAGTTCTGCATCCCTGGGACGATTCTGGTAAACTTCTCTGCGCCCTTTCTAAACCATTCACCCCCGTCCTAAAGTGCGATGCCCGGAAGTGGACACAATGCTCCAGCTGAGGGGAAACCAGTGCTTTCCAGAGGATCAGTAGCATTTCCTTTCTTTTGGACTCTATGCCGCTGTTATGAAGCCGATGATCCCGGATGTTTTAGCATCACTTTCTCAGGCTGTCAGGCACATTCTACCATTTATGCCCAAATACTCCACATCGCCTTTTTGAATAATGGATAATTGAATGAATTATTTTAGCAGGAGTATTGTAGGCGGCTGGAAGTATAAAAAAATTAAAGGCTCCGAGGAGCCAGAAGGAATGTGCGAACTTGATGGGTTTAACGGCTTTATTCTGTGCGACAAAATTATAAGATCAATTACCAATACATTCGTGGAGATTAGGTGATTCCCTCCACCACCCCCCCACCCCACCCCCTTTCTTTGTGTGTGTGTGTGTGTCCTCCTTTCAACTTAATCCCGAAAATGGACAAGAAATTGAACTCTCTCCGTGCCCTGTATCACTATGTGTCTGCAATCCCTCCATGTTGAGGTTTTGTACAGCTCTCCGCGTGCTCTGTATCACTGTGTCTGTAATCCCACCATGTTCAGGTTTTTGTGCAGCTCCCTCCGTGCTCTGTATCACTGTGTGTCAGTAATCCCTCCATGTTCAGGTTTTTGTACAGCTCTCCGCGTGCTCTGTATCACTGTGTCTGTAATCCCACCATGTTCAGGTTTTTGTACAGCTCTCTCCGTGCTATGTATCACTGTGTGTCTGTATTCCCGCCATGTTCAGGTTTATGTGCAGCTCTCTCCGTGCTCCTTATCACTGTGTTTCTGTAATCCCTCCATGTTCAGGTTTTTGTACAGCTCTCCGCGTGCTCTGTATCACTGTGTCTGTAATCCCACCATGTTCAGGTTTTTGTACAGCTCTCTCCGTGCTATGTATCACTGTGTGTCTGTATTCCCTCCATGTTCAGGTTTTTGTACAGCTCTCTCCCTGCTCTCTATCACTGTCTATCTGTAATCAAACCATGTTCAGGTTTTTGTATAGCTTTCTCCGTGCTCTGAATCACTGTGTCCGTAATCCTACCACGTTCAGGTTTTTGTACAACTCTCTCCGTGCTCTGTATCACTGTGCTCTGCGCTGACTCAGTGCACAGTAATACACAGCGGAGTCGTTCAGTTGTAGTTTGGAAATCTTTAACCGCCCAATTTTCTCGGCAGGATCGATAGAAGCAGAAGTTCTCCCCCCGGCAGCGTTTCCTTTATTCTCCTCTCCTGAAGTGTGTCTCTGAAGCAGATATTCCGGAGCCTGGCCGGGAGACTGACGGTACCAGTGTACCGTGTACTGACAGAACCCTGAATATTCACAGCTTAAAGTAACGGTGTCACCGACAGCAGAGGTTTGTAGAGGCGGATCCCAGGAAATTATGGAACTGGAATCTGGAGGATTAAAAAACATGAACATTATCGTTTTGTTTAACCACTGTTTGTTCAGGTGAATTCAATCGCGTGAATGGCTCTGCTTTTTGCAGTAATTTTATTTGCTGGAAGCTTGTTTGAACCGTGTTCACTGTTATTGAACTATGATCAAGTGGGGAATGAGGTGATAATTTATTTTACATTGCGAACTCTTCCGATCAGGACTGCACTATATGAATTGGTGTTGGGGATAGATTCCATCCTAACTTTCAAACGGGAATTCCTCTCTGCCTTTTGCTCTATTTCTCTATGTTCTATCAACAGGGTCCTATTTTCTCCAGTTCAGCTTAAGTTCAAACGTGTACTATTAATTTAATTTTATTTCTTTAATTTCACATTCCCTTTAGTTCACATTTTGTTTCTACTGTTTGCGCTTTTTGCAATCGTGGGAACTTGTCCCAAAGTCTCTCAGTTGTCGGTTGGGTTCAGTCTGTTCAGTTTCTGCAGTGGTTTTGCTGTTACTCACTGGGAACTGCCTCTTCCGGCTCTCTGACAATTTCAATTCCTTCCGCCCATTGGTTGATTCTCTCCCCGGTTCACTGGGTGGAGTTTTCTCTTCGTTTTCCATTATAGAGGAAGAAGAATGCGGAAGAGGAATGGGCCATTCGACCTGTGTATATACTCAATTCCAACCTGACACAACCGGAATCTAATTGACCATTTCCATCCAGCTCCCTCTGTCGGTCTGTTCCGTTCTCCCTCCTGTATTTTCAAGTGTTCCAATAAATATATCAATACTATTTCCAACCACTCCCTGTGGCAGCAAATTCCACATCCTGACCTACCTTTGTTTAAAGTCATTTGTCTTAAATGTTTTATTTGTTCTGTTAATGACTGTCATATGTTGACGGCTATTGCTTTGGACTCAGCCACAAATGAACAATTTTCCACACTGAAACCGTTAATTCTTGAAAAGATTTCTATGGATTCTCCTCGTGGTTCTGTTTTCCAGAAAAAAGAGACCCAACCTGTTCAATCTTCCCAGAGAGTTGTGGATTGTTGCTGACTTCCTCGTTCAGAAGTGTAAGAAATCAAAGTAGAGAATCCAATCAATAGAAACAGGAGCTGCCGCGTCACCTTTCAAACCTGCTCAGCCATTGAGTAACATCCTGGCTGATTACAACCTCAACGTCACATTCCCGCATTCTCCCCATATCGCTGATACTTTTAGTGCCCGGAAACCTATCGAATATTGTCTTGAATGCACACAGATACCGAATACCCACCGCTCTTTGAGTTACAAAATGAATGCCACAGATTCATATCAATGGTTCTACTGAAGATATTTTTCCTCCTCAGTTCTAATGGATGACTCTTTATTCTGAAGCTGTGACCCCGAGTTCTATACTCCTCAGTCTGGGAAAACTCTGACCCAGAATCTGCCCTGTCAAAGCCCTTTAGAATATTACATGTTTTCATGAGATCACCTCTCATTCTTCTAAACTCTAGGAAATATAGACCGAGACGACTCAAGCTCTTCCCAATGGACAATACGTTCATCTCAGGAATCAGTCTGATGAACCTTTGTTGCACTCCTTCTAATGCAGATTGATCTCTCTTCTGTAAGGAAACCAAAGCTTTACACAGCATTCCGGACTGGAGTCCATTTCAGTCCTTCCCCCCATAAAACTCAATCGAC